>NC_068926.1:66302424-66605454 GCF_023091745.1 Budorcas taxicolor
GCTGGGCTCTGATCGTCTTTTAGATTATTAGGATAATAAGCGTGCTAGACATTGGCCCGAAACGTAAGTGAGCTGTGAGGTAAAGCGCTTCTGTCTGGTTTGGAGGCCGAGACCAGAAAGGGTTTCTATTTCTCTCTCCTCCTCCTGTCCATCGTTTCACTTCATAATGCCATGGGTGAGGCCAGTAGGTAGCCTCCCAAGCGAGTAGACAGAAAATGCCCAGTGTCTGCCACGGATTGACCCCAGGGAGCCCACTTGCTTTTCCAGCTTGATTTAAGCCCAGCCTGTGTCAGAGGGCAAGAGAGATTAAATAAACAAGAATGATGAAGTGCTGTGAAAGAGAAAGTAAAATGGAGAACATGAGATTTTAAGTGCCTTTGCCATTTGTAAGATGCTTTTGAATCCAGATTTCTCTTTAATAAAAACTACAAGAGAGTTGGCTTCCCTACTGGTCCAGTGGTTAAGATTCCCAGCTTCCACTGCAGAGGGTGAGGGTTCAATCCCTGGTCGGGCAGTTCCATTAGAGATTTAGGGAGAAGCAGCATTTATTACATACCTTCTTTACAAGAGTAGGGCAGTAGATCCTGCTTTGAGGTGAGATGGGCTTTGTGTCCCTGCCCCCGCTGCATGAACTGGGGTGAGTTATAGGACCTCTCTGAGCCTCAGTTTCCTCATCCATAAAGTGGGGATCATAGCTCCTCCTGAGGATGACACAGAACAGATGGGACTGCTGCAATTATCCCACAGTACTCGACCCAGATTAGACACAACTGGCGTTTTGGGAAATGGGGGAGGAACGCACAAGATGAGAAGTGTGTCCTCTTCCAATGGGATCTGATAAAACGATCTGGGGCTTTTTGCATTGTAGTTGAGGACTTTTCCGAGTGTAAAAATGGATGCCGGTTTATTATTATTATTTTTAATCCCAGGTTTGGATTGCCTAAAAAATCATTGCACGGTGACCCGCCCCACGTCCTAAGGCGACCTCAAGCCACTCCTTCGCCCCCGCCGCAGGGACTCCCGCTGGGACTGGAGCGGTGGGCGCAGAGGTCGGTCCATGCCACCCGCAGCAGCAGCCCAGGACCCGCGGCCGCCATGCCCCCACCGGCCCAGGCAGCGCCCCGCCCCCGGCGCTAGGCTGCAGGGCGTCAGTGCCCTCGCGACCCCTGAGGACTGACCTCGCTCCAGACCCCCGTCAGCTCCCCCCAAAATGTCGCTCGAGTGGCTGGTGGCCTGGGGCTGGTCGCTGGACGGCCTGAGGGACTGCATCGCCGCCGGCATCCAGTCGGTGCGGGACTGCGACACCACGGCGGCCGTCAGCGTGGCCTGCCTGCTGGCCCTGTTCGTGTGGTACTGTTACCACGTGGGCCGCGAGCAGCCCCGGGCCTACGCCTCAGTCAACGCCCTGATGCAGGGCCCTGACGCAGCGGGGCTGCAGAACGGATTCGTGTACTGCCAGTCGGCCGAGTGCGTGCGCTGCAGCCACAGCGAGGGGCTCAACCAGAAGCTCTACCACAACCTGCAGGAGTACGCCAAGCGCTACTCGTGGTCCGGCATGGGCCGTATCCACAAGGGCATCCGCGAGCAGGGCCGCTACCGCAGCAGCCGGCCGTCCATCCAGAAGCCTGAGGTCTTCTTCCTGCCCGACCTGCCCACCGCGCCCTACTTCTCGCGGGAGGCGCAGAAGCACGACGTGGAGCTGCTGGAGCGCAACTTCCAGACCATCCTGTGCGAGTTTGAGACCCTGTACAAAGCCTTCTCGAACTGCAGCCTCCCGCAGGGCTGGAAGATGAACAGCACCCCCAGCGGGGAGTGGGTCACCTTTCACTTGGTCAACCAGGGGGTCTGCGTCCCCCGGAACTGCAGGAAGTGCCCACGGACGTACCGCTTGCTGGGAAGCCTTCGGACCTGTATTGGCAACAATGTTTTTGGGAACGCATGCCTCTCTGTGCTGAGCCCCGGCACCGTCATCACGGAGCACTACGGCCCCACCAACATCCGTGTCCGGTGCCATTTAGGTAGGTGGCGGGGGCGGGGCCTCCGGTCCTGAATCCCGCCCCAGGAAAGCTACGCACTTCATGGCACTCTGATCAAAAATCGATGGGTCAGGGGTACACAGTGTTGGCAGCAGAGATTGAGTCAAAAAAGAAAGGCGTGGTCAGTATCAACCTACTCTGACAGGTGCTCCATTCAGAGGCCCTGTCTGCCCTGTCCAGGGCGGGAGCCGCCAGCCGCTTGTGACTGTCCAGGGCCTGAAACATGGCTGGTGCCACTAAGGAGCTCGATTTTTACTTTAATCCAGAAGTTAAAATCTGGTGGCGGCTGCTGTATGGAACAGAGTAGCTCTAGAGCCAGAAGCTGTTGAAGTGGTTCTGGCGGTTTGTCACGGCGTCCAGGAGGCTGGAAGATAACCGGAGTGCCTTCCTAATCACAAGGACGAGGTGATGCTTGGTGTTACACTGATTTCGTTCAGCCTCTAAGGAGGCTGGTAATAGGCGAAGTGTGTGTAGCAGTGGTTTTGAGAACAGGGTCTGAAGTCAGGTTGCCTGTTTGCATCCTGGCTCCACCACCAGCTGGCTGGGTTCCTTTGGGCAAGTCAGTCCACCTCTCTGGGCCTCAAGTTTCCCCATTTGGAAATTGGAGGTAAAAAAGACCATTTCTTACAGAGCTGTGTTGGTAGTGTGAGTTGTGAAGCCTTTGTTTAAGCAGAGCCTGCTAGAGAGTGTTCTTGTTTAGTTGCTAAGTTGTGTCCAACTCTTCGCAACCCCATGGACTATAGCCCACCAGGCTCCTCTGTCCGTGGGCTTTCCTAGGCAAGAACACTGGAGTAGGAGTGTTCTTGAGAGAGTACTCGATAAAAGCAGGCTCAGATGCTACTCGGTGAAGAGGGATATTAGTTCTCCAGAATGCCTCCTCCCTGGTGAGTCGAGATAACATGTTGGTTACCAGGGCAACGGTGCCACAGGTTAGCATCCCACCAGAAGAGCCTGGGCAAAGCCCAGCTTAGTGGTGTGACCGCCCCACCTGTGGCACGGAGTGGGGACGAGCACGTGGAGGAGCCCAGGATGGGCTTGAGCAGGGGTATCAGAACTGGGCTCTGCAGGGGACCTCAGGGCTGCCAGGGTGGGGCGGGGGGGGGGGAGCCTGAGCCAGGCACCGGGGCCCTGAGCCCCTCTCCCCTGGGCCCCTCTGCTCCTCCTGTGCTCTGTCTGTGAGGATTGGACAGAGGGCTTTACTGCTTCAAAGAAAAAGAAAATTAGATTGAGGCAGTTGACACCGTTTTGAGTATTTCAAGAGTAAAAGCAGGACACGATCGGGGCCCTGGAGGGAGTGGCCTGGCTTCATGGCCAGCTGTGAAACTTTGCGCAGTAACTGTATCTCTCTGGGCTTCAGTCTCCACATCAGTGAGATGAGCAGATAGTACTCACTCACAGGAATGTTGAGAGGTTTCAACAAAGTAACATCTTCCATGGGCATTTGACACAGCGCCTGGCGCATAACAACATTCGATAAGTGGCAGCTAGGATGTTAATGATCAAACGGTGTGTTGGGCAGTGTGAAAAACTAATCCATAGAACGTGGTCCTGCCCCCAGGAGACAGCAGAAACTGCAGGCTCCGGAAGCACACACACCTGGACTCGGATCCTGGCTTAGCCCATTTGCCAGGCGGCCTTGGGTAGGCTCTGAAGCTGCGCCTCAGTTTTCTCCTGTCTACAGTGGGGGTAGTACCCATCTGGAGGGCTGATTGGATGATTAGAAATATGTCCTGTGTGTTAAGTGCCTGGCAGGTGGAGGGCAGTCAGGCAGAGGGGGCTCTGGTTAATCAGAGACGTGAGGTGATCATCTTAAGTGATGGTCGTGGTCAGTAAGGTCTCTGTGCGATGCACCGGGATGCGCTCTGAGCTCAGGGGACCCGGGCGCTGCAGGTAGGCTGCTCTGGGGAGAAGGGTCTGACCCTGTGGGACCCTGGGACCACTCGGGTGGAGCGAGGGAAGAGCCGTCCTCCGGAGCAGGGAAGTCTGCTGGTGGGCTGAGCTGGCCCAGTCGGTGGGAGCAAACCACAGGGCACCCTCCCCGCCCCCGTCAGGCTGAGGAATTGAGGCTGTGGGCACAGGAAGCAATGCTGTTCTTCTTAAAGGTTCTCCTTGTCTTTTGAAAGCTTCAGAGTGATGCGTAGGGAAGGGCATCTGAGGCAGAATTCAGGCAGCGTGAGTAGGAAGGGCTGGTGGCAAGAGCACCCAGGATCCGCCCCCTGGGTATTAATGCCTGTTGTGTATCAGTGCCGTGTACACGCGCGTGCTTGTAATACGTGTCTGCATGGGCCTCTTTATGACCTGTCCTTCCCCTCCCTGAGTGCCGCCTGCCACCAGAGAAACTGGGTCACCCGTGTCACCCTGGACAGCAGGCGGTGCTGGAAGGCGGCCCACCGGCATGGGCTGTGCCGTGGCCAGGGCGAGTGCCAGGGCTGGGTTTGCCATTTCCTTCTCTTCTCTGTCCTGCCTACATGATCCACCCAGAAAGGAAACAGGGTGTGTGAGACTCATGTGACCTTGTGTGTCGACTGGAGGGTCTGGAGCACGAGGTCAGAGGCAGGGAGGGCCTGGTACGTGCTGGTGGCCACACCGTCACCAGTTAACCTGGCCGTCGTGGGGAGGCCCCTGCGGTTCCGGGACTGGGCCCTGGAAATGCACACGCACCCCTGCCTCCTTTTCTGCCTTCTGTCCTCATGGGGCCTGGGGGGGTCATTTCTCTGTGTGACTGCAGCCCCAGCGCCTCCAGTTGGCACAAGTTTGCCGAGACTGCTCCAAGCTTCCACTAGACGTGGCATCACTTAACCCCTCCACGCTGCCCAGCCATCGTGCCGCAGCGCGTAGGGGCTGCAGTGTCCCCAGCCACTACCACAGACCTCCAGGGAACCGCCTCTGGAACTAACCAGGCAGATGTTAGCCAGGAGGCAGGTGCCCGGCCTGCACACAGGCGTGTGCACATTCTCATCGGGAAGCCCAGTCAGGCTCTCGTCCCTTCCTGAGTATTGCTGGTGTTCTTGGCCGTCTGGATGGTGATGCAAGTGGGTCAGCTCGTGTCTGCCTTGCCCGCCCTGCGGGCCAGCTGCCAGCCTCCTGAGGCAGGGCCTCGCTGGACAGAGCCCTTTCTCCTATCTCTTGTCTCCGTTATTGGGCGGTGGAGACAAAGCAGCAAGCCCTAAGCCAGAGAGGCCGGGGACGCAGGACTGCCGAGGCAGCGTGGGGGCCTGTCTATCCCCAGGAGCCACCCAGATGCTCTGTCTGTGGGGGTGCTGACTGTTCCTGCCAGCCAGGCTGGCTCTGGCAGTCAGCTGGGATGGTGGGCCGCAGGGAGGCTGGGGTACAGGGGAGGGAGGAGGAGGAGAGGGAACTGGGGCTGGGAAGCGCAAGCCAGGCTGTCTGTCTGTTGTACTGTGGGGACTGGTAGTGAATCACTACCCAGAGAGAGGGGAGCTCCTTTCCGAAACCCTGGGGTGGACTGTCCCTGTGGAGAACCACCCATTCCTAAAGGCCTTCTGCACCCAAACCAAGCAGTGAGGGGACACACGGAAGGATGTGGCCCGCGGGGCTCTCCATCGGGGCCAGTGAGTGGCAGGCTGAACCCCTTTACAACCCTGACCTCCCGCAGCAGTTGTCACTGTAGTGGGAGAGGGTGGTTCCAGAGGCAGAATGGACTGTCAGCTGAGCCAGTGAATGTACTATTGAGAGCTGAAACTGACCGTCTGCGGGGAAATTGACAACCACTTAGCATCACTGCTACTGACGTGTCAGCTCACACTTCCTTCATACTGTCTAGTGTTAGACCAGCCTGCTCCATGGAGCCAGACAGACTGGGGTTCGAATTTCAGTTCCCGCAGGGCTGAATAGCGCTCCCAGCTGGTCACTGAACTTCTCTAAGGCTCAGTTACTGCACCTGGAAAGCATGTGAAGTGATGTCTGTAAAGTGTATGTTTAATGCAAACCCCTGCTCGCGGTAAGTCTTTGGTGGTTGGTAGCAAGGACAGTGGTCACACAGCCTGGAAGGCAAGTACGCCCACGGCCCCTCTTTACAGACGAAGAGCTACGGCTCAGAGAGGTGGAGGGATTTGCTTAAAGTCACCTAGCACGTAAAGGTGGTTGTCTGACCCCAGGTCCTTTGTCTTGCCCTCTCCTCCTCACGGCCTCTGTTTCAGTTCTGCCTCCATCCATGCTTCCTGGAGCCATCCATTGGTGGTTCAGGGGGTACATGAAATCCTCAGGCTGTTCGGAAGCTGTTTCCTATGTGTCAAGGGGACATTAAATCAGAGCAGTGGGTGCCGACTGGCCCAGGGTTGTGGTTGTCAGGCTGGGACGCAGAAGACAGAACCCCACCATGCCAGCGCCTCTTGCAAGGCCCGCTGCCTCCCAGGTCGGGCCCACTCACCATCTTCCGAATCAGTTAGGTGGCTGCAGGTGCCTAGGCGACCAGAGTGCCAGGGGCCCGGCGCCCTTCAGACGCTCGGGTTGGAGATAGCGGCGTGAACGTGCACGCACAGCAGCGTTTCAACCAGACCCCGTGTCCGGGGTTACGTACCCGAGCCCCCCGCCCCGTGCTTTTGTTGAACACAGCAGTTCCCTCTCTGAGGGTTGTCAGTTACCTCTCAAAGCTCGCCGTTTCTTTAGGGGTGTCTCCAGCTTCCCAGAGTGAGGCTGGGGAAACTTGGCCTGTGAACATGCCATGCTTGGGCCTTGCGATGGACCCCAAGGCGGGGGCACCCTGAGGGTCTTAGCGTCTTTACTCTCAGCTGGAGCAGCCCTTGCCTCTCGTGCAAGTGGAGGTCTGATCCCACCTGCCTCGACCTCCAGGGGTCCTAAGGCTGGGCTTCAGGAGTCTCTAGGTGAGGTGCAAGCCTCAGTCAGTCTGTGCTGTGATCAGAAATGTCCCTGGCCCAGAGCAGATTAAGCCACGGGAGGAGGGAGCATTTCTGGGGAACACAGTGGGCGTCTGGGTGCACAGCCTGGCTCTGTCCTAGCAAACTGCAATCCGGGCTCCCGAGGAGTGAGGGAGGGGGAAGGCGGGGCTTCGGAAGTTGAATGCCCCTCCCACCCCTGCCGAGGCTGCCCTCCTGACTTCCAGCATCCTGGTCCTGCCCCTCTTCATCCTCTCTTCTCTCCTCTCCCCCAGGTCTGAAAACCCCAAGTGGCTGTGAGCTGGTGGTGGGAGGGGAGCCCCAGTGCTGGGCAGAAGGCCGCTGCCTCCTCTTCGATGATTCCTTCCTACACACCGCATTCCACGAAGGTGAGTGCCTGCCTGTTCTGTGGCCGCCTTTAAATATATACATGTGTATACTTATATATACTTCAATTTTATCTCTTTAGAGCTGTTTCTGGTTTCCAGAAAAACTGAGCAGAAAGTCCAGAATGTTTGCCCCTTGATGCGACCTTCCTCTGCATACATTTTCCCTTTATTAACATTTTGCATGGCCGTGGCACGTTTGTGAACAGTGGCCGTGTCATAGTTTATGTGAAGGTTGACCCTTGCTGTTGTCTATTCTGTGGGCTTGGACAGATGTCATGGGTCCGCCACGGGACGAGCGCACGCAGTAGCTTTCCTGCCCTAAACGTGCTCTGCGCTCTGCTCCGAACCTTCTGGGGCCCTCTCCTAGGGTTTGTTCAGGCAGAAGGCAAGCCTGCGCTCTGTGCCAGGGGGCAGGAGGGGTCACTGCCCGGGTGCTGCCCGCGTGGGTCCGTCTCCACCGTGGTCCCAGCTCGGGGCACTTTGACCCTCTCCTCTCGCCGCCCTCCCCTCCCCTCCCCCAGGTTCAGCGGAGGATGGCCCGCGGGTGGTTTTCATGGTGGATCTGTGGCACCCGCACGTCGCGGCAGCTGAGCGGCAGGCCCTGGATTTCATCTTTGCTCCGGGACGATGAGAACGTTGGTCGCGCTGGAGTCGCCAGGAGTGACAGTGGGTCTGCCTGGGTAGACAGGGTTGCGGCCCAGCCCCCCGGCTCCGTTTGGACCCCATGCTCAGAAACCTGCCTCAACTGAGAGCTCGCATTTGGAACTTTTGTTTTTTTAAGATCACATTGGGTCCCTTTTTCCTTTGGTTATTGAACAGTAGGGAATTTCCAGCTTGTATTTCCTTAGATTTTTTTTTCTCCCCTTCCCATCGTTTGCTTCTGCGATTCCTTTCTGCCTAAAAGCGCGTTCCTCTGTGCTGCAGCCAGAGGCCCGATGTCCCTGTCGTCTGGTGTCACGCGCACTGCTACTTGGTCTTGTCAGTGCTCTGAAGTAGAGTCGCCAAACGGTTACTTGTCTGAATGTAATAACGTAAATCTTCTTGTGGTCATCTTAAGAGGAAAAAAAAAAACAAAAAAAACCAACAACCAAAAAACTGCAAAGCAGGGAGCTGGCGAGCATGGCCTCTGCTGCTGTTACGTCACCTGGGGCCGTTCCGCTGCCCCAGGGCAGGGCGCAGTCTGCAGTCAGCATCGCCACCTGGTCCCGGCCAGCTGCGGCGTTGGCAGGGTGGCCCTGGTCAGGGGCAGGGCCAGCCCACCATCGCTCACCTCACCCTGAGCCCCGTGAGCTCGCTCACGGCAAGAGCTTTGGGCTGGCGGGACCGGAGGCTTCTCTGTAAACATGGCTTTCCGAACAGAGCCGGGGTTGGCATCTTCTCCTTCGAGAGCCCAGCCGGGGCTCCCTCGGATCTGTCTCTGAACGTGTGATTTGCTTACCTCACTGCCTACAGAAGCCCTACTGCCAAACCGGGCCCGGGAGGTTCCCCACTTGAGCTGTGTGGAGTCCACGGCACTGAGCGTTCAGACCACCAGGCTGGCCCGCGGGCGCCAAGGTGGGGCGAGCAAGGCCTCCCTCCTCCAGGGACATTCTGGAAAAGCCTCTCTCTGGCAAAACTGGGAATCGTAGGTCCGCCCAGGATGTGTCTGTTTTTTGCTTTGGAGTTCTGCTGCCTGTGATTTTCCATTTGTCTGTCTGTACATAAACGTTCAAATGCTGGGCTCGGAGATCACGCTGGGGTCAGCCTTGTGCCTGTCACCGCACAAGGGCACAGCTCCAGCCCCCCTCAAGCCAGCGTGTGCTCGTGAGGACCCTGGGCGACCTGCAGACCCAAAGGACCCACAGTCTCAGCGCTGGCTTATTGGTCTCCTGTGAAGGACGTGTCTGGGTTATGGCGCCAAGTCTGGAAACAGTTCCATGTCAGCCAATGTGTAAAGGAGTCACCGCCGGCCACACGAGAGAGGCATGTTTGGAACAATGTATTATTGCAGAGTTGGGCGGATAAAGCCATGGAGAGGCACGGAGCACACAGTTTGTCCCGTGTCCAGGTCCAGCATAAAGAAACCATGTCTGCATTTGAGTACACTTTCTACACACCTTTCTCAGCGATTAGGATGCAGGAAGGGCAGAGACTTCTGCCCCGCCCGAAGTCTTTCTCCTCCTCCTCCAGTTTCTTGTTAAAGAGTCACTGAGGTGCATGATGTGTCTGCATCCTGACTGCTGTCCGTCTACAGAGCTGGCAGCCCACACCCATCCCCAGCTGCCTGTGCTTCCGTGACGTGGCGGGGGACCAGGAGGTAAATAAAAGATCTTGCTGAAAACCAGAGTGACGTGGTGAAGGTGGCGTGTGGGGAAAGAGACGTGACTTGGGCGGAAGCTCTGGGAGGGGCGCGTATGAGCTGGAGGCTCTTGGTTCCTGGATCATGTCACGGAGACAGGTGGGACCCTGAAGGTGGTCACATGCAGTGACTGAAGCAAAGTGTAGTTCTGATCCTGGGGTGGGGTGAGGAGCAGACCTATGGAATGTTCAGGAACTGCAGGCGTCAGCCCCGGGTAGAGAACCAGGACCCTGTCCTGCCTCAGAAAATCTGAGGAGTCGGGACTCAGCGCTGGGAACTCACTCCTGTGTCCCCTTGGGCCAGTCACTGTCCTTCCCATAGAGACGCAGCGACATCGGTCCCCTTCCTGACACAACGGGGGTTCTGAGCAGTTAGGGAGAAACAGGTGAGGAGGAAGGGTGGGTGAGGGGGAGCTGGGTGAACTCACGGGGCCAGTGGTAGAGGTGGTCAGGGGCGCCGTGTTGCCTGTGTCTAACCTCAGGGCCCAGACCCTCGACGGCTGCGTTTTGAATCTTGCCGCTTAGAAGCGGGACCAGGGCTCTGGTGACCTGGAGCTGCCTGGCTGCCGGGTGTCTTTACAGCAAGGCTGGCCGGGCCGCCATGGCTCCCCTGAAGGGTGCGTTGCCAACTTGGCGGGGGATGCCCAAGGTGAGAGAGGGGAGCTGGCCTGCCCGCCCAGCTTCGGATGGGATGCCCTACCTTCCACCGGGAGACAGCCAGCCCCAGCTGGCTAGGCCAGAGCGGTTGCTCAGTGTGACAAGGTCATCTCCCAGGTCTGCTGTGCACCTGCTTGTCACCCCCCAAAGTCACCTAGATTGTCTGGGTTCTGAGCCGCCTTGGTGACATCGAGTGCCCTGCAGCGTGTGGCGGGAAAGGGGGAGGGTAGTCCTCACTCACTGGTTTTGCACTTTGCACACTATGGTCACCTGGGGGGCTGTTGAGAAATACTGGTACCTACCCACCCCCCTACCCCCCCCCCACCCCCGCCTCCCCCGCCTCCCCCAAGGCATTCCCGTTCTTTGTTTCAGCTCATTTCCTGGGCTGAATCTCCAGTGTAGCTGGGGCTGAGGGTCGTTGCCCTGAGTAGCAGAGATGATGAGGCCTCTGAAACCAGCCAGCTGGAGGCTCGGGGCTGAGCTGTGTCCCTGTGAGCTGGGCAGGCCTCCTAATCTTGGTCTCTAGGGGACAGCCACTGTTTCTAACGCCCTCCTCCAACGGTACTTTGAGGAGCCTCTTGTATGAGCGTTAACATTGCCATTCTCAGTCCTTGTGTTTCTACGACTTGACCCAACCCAGGCTGCAGGACTGGGCATATAACCCATACCTGACCAATCAGAGCTTTCCAGATTCCTGGGTACTTAGGATTGGGTCAAGGCTAGGCACATGACCCACATCTGACCAATCAGAGCCTCCCAAACGCCTAGGTCCTCAGGGATTGGGGTCAGGGCTGGGCACATGACCCACACCCGACCAATCAGAGCCTTCCAAACTCCCAGGTCCGGAGGGGTTGGGTCAGGGCTGGGCACATGACCCACACCTGACCAATAAGAGCCTTCCGAACTCTTAGGTCTTCAGGGATTGGGTCATGGCTGGGTACAGGACCCCGGTTCTTTCCTGGGACCGTTGAGAAAAAGGCAACTGTTGATGGGATGGGAGTGGGGAATCCAGTGTGAAGAAAAGCTGTGAGTGAAACCCAGAGGAGAGCAGGCTCATCTTGTGGAGACACCTGAATCCTGATAGAGCTTTGCCTGGAAGCAGCCCTACCTCTGGACTTTTCCATCACATGGGCCAATAAATGCTCTTTTAACTCACGTCCAAGTTGTTTTTGTCTGTTGCTCCCCAGATGTCCAGATCCACTTTGTGCCTGATGCTCCCTGGCCTAGGATTAAAGTGAGGTTTCAGGAAGATAGTATCATGGTGAGCTGTGGGTGGGTGGGAAGCGCTCCCTACGTGTTTTCAAAATGTAAACACGATAAGCGAAGGCTCAGTGCAGAGTGCTGTGTTTAAGGATTATCACGCTCTGCTGCCAGCCGCCTCACCTCCCCATGACATGTTCGTCCCCGCTTGAATCTTACTAACCAGATGTAAACACTGGGGACAGGACAGAATGAGGCCCTGTATTTTAGAGCTGCTGACAGATGGCAGCCAAAATACTCCAGCAGAGTGCAGCTTTGGGTGGCAGGAGGCAACACACGCAGAGATTGACGGACTCTCTGCCTCCGTCCCAGGTGCACACAGTGGTCCCAACTTCAGATCACCCACTGTTTCCCGTAATGCCCCCTCCTGCCACCCTGGATGCAAGGTGAGTGCATCTCATCATTGAGTACAGATGGCACTGTACCTTCTGGGAGAGTCTGTCACATGTGTTATTATCCCGTAATACTTGGGGCCCTGCCAGGGGGAGCTGGGACAGCTACACACTAAACACAAGAAAACGTAGGGTCCGAGGGCAGTGGACACGGAAGAGGTTGCGCTGGCGGATGAGCCAGATGTAGAAGCCAGCTGTGTGCTCACGGCTCACCATCCCCAGGCTTTTGAACTCTGTCGTGCATTCAGGCCTCTGTCTCCACGGCAGACAGACGTACCCCACTGGGGAGAGCGTTTGCCTTCTCAGGACACACACTGAGCCCCACTTTCTGAAGGCCCATGACCCGCCAGGCTTTCACATACATCGCCTCTCCCTTCCATTTAAAAGAAGAAGCTGAGGTTCAGAGAATTACATTAACCAGTTTCCGAAGCAAGTCCTAGAACCAGATTTGAACCCTAGTCTCTTGACTCCAAAGCCGGGTGCACCTCCTGCCACAGGAACCGGTTGGGGCTGGTGGGAGAGGAGGGACCAGCTCCGAGCACGTGCAGGGGACGGAATCGGGAGAGCGCCAGGCTCACCCTCCCCTTCCCCCACGCCCTCCCTGGGAGCACTCAGCCAGGGAGGAGAGGGGAGGGCTGGCACTCAGCTGACCCGAGCACACTGTGCAGTCGTGAAATGCCTCTTCTTGGCTCTTGACAGGATTCAAAAGACTCTCTGGGTTTTGTTCCCCGGAGAGCTGCAGCTGGGTTCCAGGTGGTTCAGACATTTAAAATGAACAGAGAGGAAGTGTCCTTTAGCCGCGAAGCCCTGGGAATCTTCACCTTAAGCTCCCCTGATTCAGTGACCGTGTTGAGAAAAGATCCAGGGTGGCTTGTTTTCTGAGCCAGGGTGACGGGTGTGGCGCTAACGCCCTGCCCTCCCCAGGGTCGGGGGCAGGGGCTTCCCCTCCTGCTGCTCTTTTCCCAGGACAGGTCCGCAGTGAAGGGGTGCGGGGGTGCGTGCAGCGGGAGGCGGTGAACGGACGCTGGCGTTGCGCACAGCTCGAGAGCATCAGCCGTTGGTTTCCTGCTTGTGCCGTGGACTCCTTCGGAGCAGGGAGCTCCCCTCTTCCCCCTTGGGGCTTCTCCCCTCTGGAGACCACGCCCCACATACAGCAGGCGCATCCTTCTACCCGCCCCACGTGCAGGCAGAGGTGGGGGTCTAGGTCATCCTTGAATCTGCCCGTTTCCCTCCGTCGTCTGTCCACAGCCTCCGACGGCGGTGGGGGGTGGGCAGGGGGCAGGTTTCCACTCCTGCCGTGCTTCTCGCCTATCCGGGAGCCAGGGACGTTTCCAGCGAAGAGCAAATCAAGTCACTGCCCTGTTTCAAGGCTCCTTCGCCCAGCGCCTCGGCCACTTGCCTGGTGCGGACATGCTCCAGCAGGAATGAGCAGGAAGCGGAGGGAGTGCTCCATTTCTTCCCTCCTTGTGCGGCGTAGGTCTTCCAGGTGGGAAGGGCAGGGCTGGGATCTGGACTGAGACTGTCCGGCATTTGGCCTAACGGCCCAAGCCGGTAAGGAGCCTGGTTGGGCGGGTGAGATGTGGGCCCGCAGGCATACGCACCATCTATTGCTGTAATGAATGACCCCAAGAGTGGCTTAAAACGACACACATTTATCATCTCCCATGCTTCCTGAGGGCTGGAGATTCTGAAGTGGCTTGGCTTGATGGTTCTGGCTGTTTCTCTCAGGGCTGAATCAGATGAGGACAGGCAGGGCCTGCCGTTGTCTGGTGAAGGCCACTGGGGCCGGGCAACCTGCCTCCAAGAGGCTCACTTCACACAGCCACGGGCAGGAGACCCCACCCCGGGGACATCTCCCCACAATAGGTGGACCAAGAGAGAGGTGGCAGCTGCGATGTTTTGTGACCTACCCTCAGAAGTCACACTGGCATCTTGGCCACATTCTGGTCATTAAAAACGAAGCACTCCGTCCAGCCCTCACTCAAGGGCGAGAGTCAGGTCCTGAAATTGTAGCAGAAAAATTCCGGACTTTCTAAAATACTTGGCTGCGTCAGGTCTTAGTTGTGGCCTGCGAGGTCTCTGGTTGTGTGTGGACTTGTACTGTGGCTTGCAGGCTCAGGAGTTATGTGCCGCGCAGGCTCAGTTGCTCTGCGGCGTGTGGGGTCTTAGCTCCCCGACCAGGGGTCAAACCTGCATACCCCTCACTGCAAGGCGGATTCTTAACCCACTGGACCACCGGGCAAGTCCCTGTTGGCTTACTCCCACACTCTGCTCTGCGGACCTCACGCTCTTCCCGTGACGTGGAGACTCCGCTCAGCGGGAGGCACTGGGCTGCCTTGAGCACAGACTCTAGGAACCAGGATTCTGCGTTTTACGTGTTTTCAGCACAATAGCAGCCCTGGGAAATGAGATGGTAAGAGAGGTTTCTGGAAGCAAAGCAAAGATGATGATCTGCCAATAGCCTGGCACCTAGGAAAGGGCCCAGAATAGGCGGGAGGCTGCCTTGTGAAGCAGATCTCATGTGGAAGTGTCCTCGAACCCAGGCACTCAGCCAAGCTACTGAGGGCGGGGGATATGAACATGGGCTCGGGGGCTCCGCGTTCTGTCCCTGCGTCAACATGTAACAGGTCAGATTTTCGCCAACCTCAAGACTTGCAGATCTCACAACTCTAGAGCATCGGCAGCAAGTCTGGCTGATTAGAAATACTGCAGGACAGAAAGGGAATGGGTTCTGTGTCCGTCAGTCACGGGAAGGTGCCTGCAGAGGCTCGCCCAGGTCTTGGAAGGAGTTTTCCTCCAACAGTCCGGCAGAGAAGCGGGACAACGTGCATTTCCCTAGCTTCAGCTACAGCCCTCCTTCATCTGGGAAGCTGTCTTAGGCCAGCCAGGGGCAGGAGGGACGCCAGAGAGGTGACGGAAAGAGGGCTGTGGGCCTGGTGTGCGGTGCAGCCTTGCTGAAGCTGGTGCTGTCCGCCCCCAACCCTCGCACACAGACCGCGCTGACGCGCCCTTCCTCCCTAGCCTGGCTGGATCAGGCAGGGCAGAAAGGTGACCACGCAGAGTACACACACGCATGTACATCTATACGTACATATCCCCATCAGAACTCAGTACTCAGAACTCAGTACCATTTCTGGCTACTTTATTTTTAGCCCTTAGCAACTTGTTTCAAGAAAAAGACCCCATGTCATAAACAGGAGATATTGGCTCACTGGCATGAAGTTACACTGCAGTTTTCACATGGAGTCTTAGGTGCTTCTGGTAAAGATCTGGTTAGGATTTTGGTAAATATTTTCATTCTGTGACTTGCATCGTATCATCACAGAATGTTGGACCGTAACGTCACCGAACTGATGTTCTAAGTCCTACCCCGGCCTGGCAACAGCCAGAGCAGAATGCTGTGCCCTCTCACGCAGCATCCCCCTCCCTGAAAAGCAGCTCTGCTTCTGCTCTAAGACCTTTTAGAAACTCCTGTTTGGGACCCTCACTCAAAGCAACCAGCAGCACCACCCACTTCCAGCCAAGGGGCCGGCCTGGCCAGTCATCACCCACCTCCGGGTCCCGGCGCCCCAGGCTCCTGTCGTGTCATTGAGGTCGCCCCAGGCTCCTGTCGTGTCATTGAGGTCGCCCCTTCCCCACCGTGGGTGACCCAGAAGATCCAGACAAGGCAGTCTCAGCGCCCCAGACTGCTTCCTGTGCACCCATCCCCCAGGAGGACCGTGGTGAAGACAGCCTGAGAAGTGGGCACACGGTGTGCTTGCAGACAGACCCATCTCCTGGCTCTGCAGTCACCTCGGACCCACCCCTTGCAGACAGCGAGGGACATGCACTCTAGACCAGGGACAGCGGGGTTCTAGAAGGACACCAGCCTCAGTCTCCGTGTACGAGTCAAGGCTGGGGTGGAGCAGCCCCAGGAAACGTCGGGTGCCTCGGCCTCCGTGTAATGGGGGAGTCACTGACCCAGGCCTCTGGGGTGGAAAGAGCCGTGGCCCCACCCTGGCCCCCGCACCACCCACGCTGTCAAGTTCTTTACCACAAGCTCTAGGTCTGCCAACCCGAGGAACAACCCCCTCCAGCCCTGATCCACAGAAGGAGTAACAAACACTCAAAAACTGCAGTCCCCAAAAAGAGGACTATTCCAGGGAAAGTAAAACAGAGGGGCTTTCCACTTAACAAGACGGCACTTCCTTTGCTGGGGTTTGATTTGAGAGTCACCGCGAGGGTCAGGAGCGACCCATGGTTCAGAGCAGGTTCACCCCGTGCTTTAGCAGCTTCTGTTTGGCTTTGCCTGGGAGGCCGAAGGCACCGTCCTGCGGGTTCGGGAAGCCAGAGCTCCGCGCCGCTGTGGCCAGCTGCTGGAAGTAGGTTTCCTGAACAGGGTTGCAGCAGGCGTATACAGCCGTGGAGGCGTTCCTGGTAGGGGGGCAGAGAGAGGAGACCACAGTCCAGCACCATGCAGACCTCAGACCCCAGAGACCCCGGGAGGTCTCTGGCCCAGCAGGACAAGCACGGGCCCAGTCACTGTGGCCACAGAGAAGGGGCGCCTCGGGGTTCCGAGCACGGGTCTGGAGGTCCCACGCAACCTGGGTGCTCACCCCAGCCCTGAGACTTCTGGCTGTGGGAGTCTCAGCTTTCTCATCAGAAGAATAGATGACAGCAGTCAATCCCCTCACTGAGACTTCACGGAGTAAATGAGTTAGGAATGGATACAAATCACTCAGCCCGTGGTGAGATGGTTCAGAAATGGAGGCTGTTGTTTCCATTACTGTTACTCAAATGAGCTACGTATCCCACCACGAAAAGTCTCAGCTCCGAGGAAGGTGAGACGCTGCAGGTCCACAGGTGGGGGGTGGGTCTGGGTTGCCAGCGTGGGCAGCTCTGACTTAAAGCCAGAGGAGGCACATTTATTGTGGAAAGATACACAGAAATATTGGCTGGAGACAGCGCTGGGCAGCAGAAACGCCCGCACTCCCGTGTGGCAGCTGACAGACGTTAGAACCTGGTCAGCCAGGCCCAGAGCCCACGCCCCACACAGACACACACACACACAGACACACACAGACACACGCCCCAACCACAAGCGTGCGTGGCGGGGCACGCGCGCCGCAGAGACGAGACACCTGGGCGCAAATCCTGACTCGGCCTCTGATCTGGGGCGACTCATTCACCCTACAGCATACTTGTGTCTCAGTTTCCTTGTCTGTGAAATGAGGTTACAAAGAATGTACCCGACCAACCCACTCCAGAGTACAGTACACACACGCATCACACACAGAGCAAGCACTCCCCTTCTGATCCTCTAACTTGCCTTCTTTTCTGCTACTGGTTTCGTAAGAGAAGCATGTAGAGAGAAAAAGTAGAGTTTAGTTGGTTAAAGACTGTAAATGCCACTAATTAACAGGTCTAGATCTGCTGGCCTGAAGCTGTTCAAGACACGCAACAAAGTGAAAAAGGAACTTAAAAAACAGCAAGTGCATGTGCTCCAGTTTTTTTTTTTTTAAGAAGAAAGACCAGTAAAATAATAAAAAATACTGATCATGTTTTTTATATGGGCTACCCCGGTGGTTCAGTGGTAAAGAATCCTTGCCTGCCAATGCAAGAGATGAGAGGTTCGATCCCTGTATTGGGAAGATCCCCTGGAGAAGGGAATGGCGACCCACTCCAGTATTCCTACCTGGAGAATCCCACGGACAGAGGAGCCTGGTGGCTACAAACCACGGGGTCGCAAGAGTCAGACGCGACTGAGGGACTGAGCAGCAGCACCTCTTATGTGCAAAAAAAACCCAACTAATGCCAAGAAAACCTGGGGTGCGATACACCATACTGCTGACTGTGAGCATCCGGGGGCACATGCTGGTGGGGGGAGGACACGCTGCCCTTGGGAGACCTTTGAGGTGGGGACATCTGGATGTTGTGGTCAGGAGCACACGGGATTTGTCCAGTTGGAAGACAGACAACAGCCCCTCCTCCGCCCCCAGTGACTGATGGAAACACCGAGATGGGGAGGGCCTTGGGTCCCCTCCCTGCTGTCCCTCAATGTCTGGAGCAGCCCGAGCCCCAGGAAGGGACCCAGCATGTACAGGACTCAGGGAAGCCTGAGGGTGGATGACAGCAGCCCGCAGGGCGGGTCAGGGAGGCCCGGGCCGGTCCTCGCACTGGTCTTCATCCGGTTGTGAGTGAGGCTCTGCCAGGGACCCCGGGTGCAGGGCTGGGAGCGGCCTGGGGACACTCACCTGACGGTCACCTCATACAGCGTGGGCAGCCGGGAGAAGTCGGAATGCATCAGGCTGACAGCCTGGAGGAAGCGGTGGTCCTGCGCCGTGGTCACCTGCGGCAGGTTGGCTTCCGGAAGAGGACACAGAAGTCGTCATGCGTGGCAGAGTGCCGCCCCCCAGTACACCCAAACCAAGAACCACCAAAAGCTGGGATGAAGTGAGGCCCCCCAGGCAGGAGCGTGGGTGCCCAGAGGCAGCGGGACAGAGGCCGGGGTGCTGGACCCTCCCACCACCCCGATGGTGGTCAACACTTGTCTCGGCACACACATGTCCAAGTCGGGAGGCGACCCCATCACAGTCTGGACGCGGGTGCTTCTCTCAAAACGCTGGAGAAAGGGCCAGAAAGAGACCAGCCAGGAAGAGTTTGCCGAGAGTAGTTAAACCCGGTGGGAGCTGGGCTCCGAGAAAGAGCATCCTGACCACAGAGCACCTCCCCCCCAAGCCAGGGAGCTGGGCCCGGGTGCTGACCCCCCCACCCACTTCCTGGAGGCGGCCCTTACCTGCTAGCAAGTTCTGGACGCGGTCGTAGTGTGCGAAGCTGTAGGTTCTGGCCGCGGGGGCTGCTTGGTTCCGGGGCAGGGTCTCGCTCAAGTGCACCTCCAGCCCGTTGAGGGACGCCAGGCTGCCGTGGTACTGCGGGGCGGGAGGGGACAGACCGCCGCCACTCAGCAGGCCACCCGAGGAGGGCCGCCTGGCCGCCCGACTTAGCGCCACGGGGGCTAGGACCCGTGTTTGGAGAGGTCCCGACTTCTGCCCTGAGGTCCTAGACCTCTTAAAAGCGTTCATCGCTCAGTCGTGTCTGACTCTTTGCGACCCCATGGACTGTAGCCCACCAGGCCCCTCTGTCCATGGAATTCTCCAGGCAGGAATACCGGCCATTCCCTTCTCCAGGGGATCTTCCCGACCCAGGGATCGAACCCCGGTCTACAACACTGCAGGCAAATTCTTACCGTTTGAGCCACCAGAGAGAGACCTTTTCAAACTTGTAGAAAAATAAGAACATAGAGGGAAGCCAAAAAGTAAAAGAAGGGGTAGAAAGGAAAACAAGCTAAGAAGAACAGCCCAGAACCTCAGCATCCAGGCGGAGCTGCGGGCAGGAGGCCCGCCCCCTCCTCACCACGCGGCCGCCACGCCGGTCCCCACCCCGCGCGTCTCAGCCAGACTGAGACGTCATGACGTCATCCGCGTGGGCAGCGCGGCCCCCTCCCTCCCGGGAACCCGAGCGGACCTAGGGGCGCGGGCGGGCGGCTCTCCCCTCACTGGCCCAGGGGAAGACCCGGCTGAAGAAGGCCGTGCGGGGCCGAGGCCCAGGCACCTCTATGTTCCATCGCCTCCCGGGGGGATGTCACGTGCAGATGCCGTGGGAACACAGGACTGTCCCCTTTCGTATGAGTCGTTGTTTATAAGCTACAGATGGGCGTCAGACTAAACGACTGACGCTAGTTTTGCGACCTAACGATATAGCATGAACTTCCCTCTTCAATCTGTTTTCCCACATTTTCCAATGACCAACGGCTGAGCTCTGGGGCCCATCAAGTGGGGATGTCACACCCGATGGACCTGAAATAGGGCCCCATGGGGCCACCCCGGGGGCTACTGAAGTCACAAGGAGACAGTGGCTAGCGCCCAGGTGAACGAGCCCATGTCAGAGCCTCTTCCTAGCCAGACCACCAGGGCCAATTACAGAGGTTTTTGCACCTTGTTCTTTTCATCTGCAAAATAGGAATATCATTGCTGACTGGCGGAAGTCAAATAACATCTGAACACTCTGTCCATTCTAAAGTGCTCCCTGGAGGGAGGCGTTTTCCTGAAGTCAAGAATATGAAAATCATCGTCCTTGAAGAAGCGTTCTCTCTTCCATGAGCACCCGTCCCTGGACTAACAAGACGTGTCTGTGGGCTGACTTATTTCACAACAGCTGTGCAAAACACTATGCGCAATAAAAAGGCTCAGCGATGCAGAGAGAATGTTCTGAGGTGAATGTCAGAAAGCTCAGGCGTCATCTTGGGGAGCACCCTGGACTTAAATTAGCATTTCTGACCCATGTTGCAGAAACGAAACTCAGGCATTAGGTCTGGCTACAAGGTTTACGCGGCGTCCCCAGGGCCCAGCAGCCAGCCTGGCTCCCAGGAGGTGCCCGGTCCACAGCCACTTGGTGACTGGACCACGACCGTGAACTAGGCACTGTCAGCCGCAGGCTGTGACTTAGTCACAGGTGTGAATGACAGGCAGTGTCCAGGAGGACAGGCAGAGACCAGGGGTTGGCAAACATGGCCCGTGGACCATTTTTATAGCCTGAGAACTAAGATTGGTTTTTATATTTTTATATGGTTAGAAAAAAAAGAGTCAAAAGAATAATACTGTGATGTGAAATTATATGAAGTTCCAAGTTTTGTGTCCTTAACAGTGTGCTGTAACACAGCCCCAGTTTACATACTGTTCATGGTTGTTTTTGTATTGTAACAGCAGAGGGGAAGAGCTGTACAAAGCAGAAAACACCTGCTGTGTATCCCTTCACTTTAGAGTCTGCCAGCCCCGAGACACGCTACCACATACATGACCTGCACAACACGCGAGGGCACACGGAGCTGAGGCTGTGCCGGGACCCCCTGCCTTTTAGTCCACGGCAAAGTTAGTGGCTCACTGTCAGTGCACGCCCAAACATGCAGAAGAGTCGCTGCAGGGACACCCATGTACTCAGAAGCACGAGTTTCAGGGGAGAGGAAGGCTTTTTCGTATTTTCTGCCAACACACTAACCTTGGGCCTCGTCTGCTCTACGCTCACAGTTCCCCATCCTGCTGGAGCAATGAATAACTGACCCCATCACTGTGGCTGAAAGTCATTGAGATGATCTCAGGGTTCTGAGCAGGAAACTGTCGGTGGCTCTCTGCTGCCCCCTGGTGGGAGGAGCCGACTCTGCTCCCTCTGAACCGGGCGGACCTCTCCCTGGCTGCTCCCCACTCACCCCGGTCACCCAGCGCCCTGACCCACCCTCAGCAAGCAGAAACGGTGGCAGCTGGCCCACGCAAAGACGTGATGGCGAAACGACACGGAGCTGTAGCGACAAGTCCTTCCCGGGGGGACTGCGCTCATGGTCACGTCTGAGTGTCCTGCACCAGGTGGGGGGGGGGGGGGGGGCAGGGTGGGGCCTGGCTTTTCTGACAGCAGCAGAGAGTCCCGGGGGAAATCAGGTCAACTGTTTTGTGTGCAGGTCAGGACCGAAAGGCAGTGAAAGCTCTCTGCCAGTTATAAAGGAGACAGCCTCCGGGTCTGATCAGCTGACTCCCCTTCTCAAACCAGCAAGCTGATCCAAGTCTGTTACACCCTTCTCTTTTTAGGAAAGACTGGTTCTCCTTTTCTGTAAAGCTGTGTTCTCTCTCCTCCCCGACCCCAAACCCTCCTGTCCGTGAAAGCCCAGGGAGGTCATTGTCCTGACACCAGGATGGGCTGTGACAGACCAAGTGCCGTGTCCATGTATAAAGGGGCACGGAAGGCAGGCCTTCAGTCCTTCACCTTCCCACCTGCCGGGCCATGGTCAGGCCCACGGGGGACAGAGGGGTTGGGGTGGGGGCCGGGAAACAAGCAAGAGGTGTGGACCCGCCCCGTGCGTTAGCTAGGTCTCCATCGCTACTTCAGGGCGAGATGGGCGTCACCGTGCCGGGCCCCAGCGCTGGTCAAGGCTTGGCAGAAGTAGCAGATGTAAATTATTTACATACAGCAAATGCAGCATGAACCCCAATTTACCTCCTTCTCTCTGAGCAGCCTGTGCTGGTTTTTCTTTCTATCTTGGGGGGGCCTCATCTGAGCTGGGCGCTAAGCTGAACAGACCATGAGACTGAGGTGTGGGGGGAGGGGGAGGATGGATGTGCGGAACTGCACCCCTGGTCCCCGAGCTGTTACAATGAGGCGGGGGGCGGGGGGGGGATGTCGGTCAGAGCCAGGGGGATGGAGGTGGAGAGGGTGACCTGGGGCCTGGGAAAAGGGGAGACGGGCCAGACAGGTGCGGGAGGGCTCCGTGCGGGGACCCGCCTTCCCTCCTCTACTGCACTCCAAGGGGGACCCACTCCTTTACAAAGGGTCATGGGCCCTGCATGCTAATAAGATGAGCTTAGCATAATATAGATTGAAGAACAGAAACACGGCGGGCCCCAGGACGCCGTTCGCCCTGCAGCAGTCTCAACCTGCTGCTCTTACCTCCGCTGCTTCCCTGGCAACTAAAGCAGGGCTGTTACTATGGCAACTGCATCCAGCATGGATCCCAGCCCAGAGGTCAGTGAGCCTCTAGGCTTGGTGGGAGAGCTGCACGGGTTTGAGCGGCGCCTTCTGGAGCCAGTCAGCTTTTCAGAGGGCCCAGGCTCCTAGCAAAGAGCTTCAGATGGACGGGAATTGGGGCTCGTGGAGAAACCCAACCCAGGTGGTAACACGTGCAGACTCCAGCCACACAGAGATGTGAGGGCTGCCGGGAGGGGGCGAGGCCATGTGTGGTCAGTGCCCAGCACCCTCCCAGGTCACTACGAACCAGAGACCCCGAGAAAGTGGGGACGCTGGAGAGGGCAGCCCTGGTGGCTGCCTTTGCACTTGGCTCTGTGCTTGGCACTGGACGCTCACCGCCCACAAACAGGGAGGTGGGCACTCCCTGCACCCCACCATATAAACAAGGGCGCTTGTACCGGGCCGTGCAGCTGACGGCTGAGCCCGACCCCACCCCAGCCCCCCACCCCGCTGCACACTCACCACCTCGTCCACGGCCGCGCGGTCCCCCAGCAGCGGCTCCTCGGCCAGTAGCGACAGCACCAGGCCCTTGACGCTGTGAGTGTAGAGGTTCATCCGCACGAGCCCCTCGTGGGAGGCCAGGCTCCCCCTGGACACGGTTCTGTCTGCAGAGGGGCCTTCGTCTGAGGGGTCTGTGGAGTCCGGGCCGGGCGCCAAGCAGCCCTTGGGAGCCCCACTGCGGTGCTCCTCTCCACCGTGTTCCTCCAGGGGCAGTTCAGTGCCCCTCTGCCTCAAATCCAAGCAAGGTGCCCGCCCAGGCCCGCTCGTCCCGCCGGGGACGTGGTCTTCCCTGGTGACGGGGGCTTGGCCACCACTGCCAGGAAGGTCTGCGGGCTGCTCGAGGGCTCCATTCTGGGGGACCACCTCAGGAGCAGAGGTGGGGAGGCGGCCCAGGGGCAGGGCCCCGTGCGGCTTGGCTCCGGGACTGCCGGGGTTGTGGACAGATTGCTCACAACCAGGACCCCCGCCATCTGCAGCAGGATGGCCCGGGGATGCTTCTGTTTTCTGAGCCTCTGGGATGTGGATTTCAGACAAGTCCAGGTCCCCGTTCCCCCCAAACAAACCCGAACCCTTGCCCTCAGCAGTGCAGTGCCGCATTGTGGGCAGTGTGATCTTCAGGTCAGGGCCGGGCCAGTGTCCGTTCTCCCCACTGCCATCTGCCCAGGCGGCATCAGGAGACGGGGGTTCAGGTGTGGTCGTCGAGGTCTGAGCCTTGGAGCCCACGTGTCCGGGGGCGTTTTCTTTCGGAGCAGCTGAAGGCTCCTGGAGTCTGGCTGGAGGCACCGGAGTGCTGGTGAGGAAGGGCAGACGACTGAGTGTGGGCAAGGCCCTGCCGGGGGGACTAAAGCAGCTTCCTTACAAATAACAGGCACTGGCGACATGTGCTGCCACACGGTGACACCAGGGTCACTGCTGGAAGTGGCAGAGCCCCCTGGATCAGAGGCACCCAGGTCTGGGGCTTAACTGCGAGTCAGGTACTATACGGGCGCTGCACGAATGCCGTTTCCACCTTTCATGATGAACGCAAGACGTAGACATTACTGGATCCATTTTACAGATGGAAAAACTGAGGCTCAGGCAGGGAATGGACTTGCCCACAGTCACACAGCAGGTAAGCCACGGATCTCAGATCTGAAACCTACGCTTGTCTCACTCTGCCAGATCCCCCTCATCTCTGCTGAAGGTCCAATTGTCCATCCCTCAGCCCCACCCCCTGCCAGGGCAGAGCATGGAGAAGAGGGAATCGTGGGAGGATGGGAGGCACGGGACTTCTGGATGAGCCCATGGGAGGGAGTGCCCGACATGTGGGTTCAGAGGAGCCTCTTTGAGCCCCCTTACCTGGCCGGGGGCTCCCGGGGAAACTCGCGGAGACTGGCGGCTTCCTCTTCAGTCAGAAAAACAGGCGTGATCTGAACGTTGGGAGGGAGCGCAGCTCCTAGAAGAGCAGAGCAATGTGGTCAGGGCCCTCTCTGGGCCAGAGAAGATGGGGGGGCAGGAAGTGTTTTTGGGATGATGCCTCCAGCCTGCAGGCCAGCCCAGCAAGCAGCTCTGGGCTCCATTCCCCAGAACAGAAGCCACAAAGCTGCAGCTACAGTTCCTGCCGTCAGCAAGGAAAAGCCCATGTGGGCCATTCTGCTCCCAGAGTGACGTTTGGTGGAAGAAAACTGACCGGCACTTAAGACAGAACCTGGATCAAAGGCACTTCTAACTGACCAAAGGGGTCTGCCCGAACTTAGGCTTCAAACTAAACCCCGCTCTGCTGCCAAAGGTCTTCCTGGCAGTGGCTCTGCCGTCACCCTCTCCCCATCGTCACCTTCTGGAACTCATCTGAGCAGCCTCATAGTGCTGAGGGTTAAGGAGGAGCTGAAAGGGAGGATTTAAAAGCTGTGCCTAAAATCAGAGGCTTTACAACTGGGATTTTTAGAGTAACTTTGCCTTTGCAGCGTTGTTAATACTCCCCTGATCTCACGAGCCGACGGGATAACTGTTTGGGACTGCTCCGCCTTCCATGTGACTTGGACAGGGCCAGGCTGCTTACAGGCCATTTCCAAAACGTGGCAGGACACCCGTCTACTCACCACATTCCTGCAGGGCGTCCCCTCCCGTAGGTTTCCTCTGAAAATAAACAGACAGGCGTCGGGGCGGGTCACCGCGTGCTCCCCTTGACCTGCCCATAGGGGCCGCGTGCTGCCATCTGTCCCTGAAACGTGGCCGAGGCCCGGGTGCTGGGCCCAGCCGCTCGCCCACAGCAACGCGGATGGAACCAATCCCCCCAGGCTGCCTGCTCCCCGCCGGGGCTGGGGTCACGCCGGCCAAGGCGGCCACGCCACCCAGGCGCATACCGGCGTCCCCCCTTTCCGATCTCTCATTCCTCCTCTCGGGGAAGGACAGCGAGCGTTCCCGTGCTTCCAGACCTCCAGGGAAGTCATCTTCCGGAATACAGCCACGTCTCCCACAGCCCTGGCTGCAGCCCACACAGGCCCCACTGTGACAGCAGCGTGAGGGGCCTAAACCCGAGGCGAAGGATGTGGTTTCCTTCACAGAAGCTAACTCCAGACAAAAATTATTTTCAAAAAAATCACATAGAATCCCCTCGCCCACAAGCCAATCCTGTGAACACAGGGCACATTTTCCTGTAAAGTCCGTGCATTTTTAAAATACTTTGAGCACACACTGCATAAAGTTCTATTTCTCTGCTCGAAAGAGGGACTCACAGTTTCTGTCATGAGAGCACCTTCGGCCATTTTTAATGGCTGACTAAAGTCATAGGAAGTTCACCGTGGTGCGGGAGAATTCAGCACTCCCTGACTTGAGACCACCATCAGCAACCTGTCTGGAAAGGGCAGGCCAGTCAGTGCTTTGGGCACTGCGGCTGTAGGTCTCTGTCCAGCTACTCAAGCTGCGGCCGTGGCGGTAAAGCAGGCCAAGGAAGCATGGCAGGCAACCAGCCCGCAGCTCCTGCCTTAGATGTCTCAGTGATAATCTGATTTTTCACTTTCATAAATCTTGTTGTGACAAGAGTTTTGAGTATAAACCTTTTCCAGCAGTCGGATGACTTCCTTAGTATTGATTCTCAGAGCTGAACAAGGGGGGAAAGGAAAAGACCCCCTCCGCCCTCTCCTTATCAGACAGTTCACCAGGAGAGGTGTTCTCACGCCGCCTGCACCACAGTGAGAGGTAGCCAGAATAGAGCCCCATGTGCGTTTTTAAATGTCTGCTGACATAGCAAGTGCAAAAAGCTAGCCTTCCGACAGATTTAAAACCAGTTTCACACACTAAGAATCAACTCGTAAAACAAAAGAGAAAAGAGCTCCAAGGATATGTGCCAAACACTAGCGGTGATTATCTCTATGTGGCCCAGCTGTGGGCAGTTTTATTCTCAATGAGCACGTTATGACTTTTCCTTCATTATGAAAACAATTAGGCAAATATAAGATAGAAGTATTTTAAAAGCCGCTGTCGTCCTAAGCCATCTTTTACAGTCTCTGAAAAAAATCCAACATTGCTTTGACATAAGGCCTACCCTGCGGGAAGTCATATTCTCACAGTTCCACCTGGATGGAAGAAAAACCAACCATCCAAGCCGACCACGCAGGAGGAAACATTTTCTTCCAGCTTTGCCAGGACCTCACTTGAGGGGGACCACAAGGATGGACGGGGGTCCTAAGAAGGACATGGCAGCCCCCTGCCCCACCGCCCCATTCAGTGCTGGTGATCAGCCTTGCCCGACACAAAGAGAGACTCACTGGGGGACACTCCCCGCCGGGGGGAGGGTGCGCGGGGAGGGGGGTTTGATACCTGGTCCTGACGTGCCACGCGATGAAGCAGGACCTTGGCCGTGACGGAGGGTGGGAGCTGGGTGCTGACGATCCTGGACAGGAACCAGGACACCAGAGAAGAAACTGAGTCAGGACCTGGCATCAAGACAGTCCCAGCACCCGCAGCAGCTCGGATCTGGGGGACACAGCTGGTGGGAGTGTCACCTGGGGAGGCACTCACAGGGGCCCTCTGGCTGTTCCCCATCAAAGTTTTAAATGTCGAAACGCTTGGACCGACTTGTACTAAGAATATTCCTAAGGTGCCGGGAGGGCTTCTCCAGGGTACATCCCTCCAGGATCATAGCACTGGACACAGAGCACCAGCTCCCCTGCCTCTGACCGGGATGGCCGAGCCTCCTTGAGGCCTGGAGGCGGCGTGGAGGGCTCCCAGGCCCTCTAAGAGGCCCTCCAGCCGGGCGAAGCGGCACAGCGAGACCTCCGTGAAGCTAGCCTGAGGCAGACCCAGCGACACAGCTGCAGGAGCCCAAGCAGCAGCGCGGCCGGTGAGCCGGGGCCCTGGGCGACAGGGGCGTGCCGTGGGCCTCACCCCCTCTCCTGACGGCGGTGGGGGCCGGAGACCGACCACTGCGGGGGCGTGGCCCAGCTGAGAGCTGCGTGGATCTCTGCAAAGCCGCCTTGTGCACTCCTAACTCTTCTCTGGACACAACAGCTTCCAATTCCCCAGGGACAGGCACGGCCCCCCCCCCCCCCCCCAATCGAATCTAAACTACCCTCGAGTTGCCAAAGAAGACCGGCTGAAACTGGCCACACACAGAGCTCTCGGCTCCCCAGCCCCGACCAGGAGGTGGCCGGGTGGTCAGGGCTGCAGCCGGGGGTGGGGAGAGGGAGAAGGGGCGGGGGTACTACTCACAGTCCCGCGTAGAGGATGCAGCCGGCGAGCACGTGGGGCGCGCGCTGGCAGGTCTGCAGGATGAGGGCCGCCTTGAGCAGGAGCAGGGGCTCCACCTGTGTGGGGCGAGAGGCAAGCCCTGGTCGGCACGCCCCGTGGGCAGGAGGGGATGGGCAGGGGCCTGTGGAGGGCAAACGCACTGCTGGGAGCCTGAGCCCGGAGGGAGGGCGTGCCGCACACTGGTCACGTCACGCCTCTGACATCCTGCACAGCTGCCACCACAGAACGCCAGCTGCTTGGGACCAGGGGGCCTCCCTGAAGCCAGGAAGCAGAGAGAACTGGGCATATGGCTCTTCACAGGCGACCATGCACATCGCCAAGGAGGCCCTGATCGGTGGCGCGGAGACCAGGAAGCAGCCGCAGGGGAGAGCCCGCCCCTCAGATTCAGGTCAGGTGGGCCCACCCTCTCCTGCAGCCCAAGGCCCTGTGGCAGGTGGCTTACTGTCCGACCCGGTCCCCTAACTCAGCCAGAAGGGAAATGGAAGCATTGCAGCCTTTCACGCAGGGGAGCACGTCTCAGTCCTCGGTCCTTGTAAAAAAGTCCCTAAAGGCACAGGCAGAGGATCTGAACCTGCTCACAAAGGGCCAGCAGTGGCCACCGGCCTCCTCCAGGTTCCTGCCTGGCAGCTGGAGCCTGCGGTACCCGGGAGCAGTCGGCACTGAGCGTTAATGAGCCACACTGGAGCCCTTACCGTGGGCGGTTAGTTCCTTCACAGCCACTCAGAAAGCTCTGGGCCAACTTCCAAGAAGCCCTCCAAACAGGAGCGGGAAAACCCATCCCTGTTTCTAGCATCGAGCCAGTGCCACACCCCAGGGACAGGGACAGGGTCCCCACCCGCAGAGACCCAGGCCATGCATGGTGGAAGGTCCCACTCCCAAGATGCTCGGGGCACGGGCAGGGCTCCTCAAGGCACCGCTCACACCTCCCCCCGCTGTGATGGCGAGGATGTGACATCTGCCAAGGCCAAGGCCACCAGCCCGCAGCAGTGCAGGTGGCCTCCCGTCACCATGTGCCGAGGGGACAGCTCAGGGACAGACCCTGCCCAGCCCCCCTGTCCCAGACAGTGGCTGCCCTGGGCCTTTCTGGATGCTGAGAATAACTAATGATAAAGCTGAGAAGGGGGCCTTCAGATTACGGAATTCAGCACGTCTGGGCATTAACAAAGCAATAACACTCTTTCCTGGGCATCTGTCCTTTACGTAACTGTCCCAGTTTCAGCCCCAGAACAGTCCTGGGAGGTGGGTGTCACGTTGCTCCACGGGTAAGGAGAACGAGGCTGAGATAGGTGACCTGACTGGTCCCAGCCCACGCGGCTGGCAAGCGCCGCCTGGAACCTGAATTCTTAACAGCCATGGGGACGGAGGGACAGCTCATCGAAGGGGAAGCGCCCGTGTCCAGAAGCCCAGTTCCCATCCACGCATGCAGCGGGCGGGGTGCTGAGCCGGTTACTTTGGTTTGATCCAGGTGCCAGAGGCAGCTGAAGATCTTGTGCAGGTCGCCCGTGTTCCCCAGGATGTGCTCGATGAGCGTGTCCCACTCGGCGTGCAGTTCTTCCCGCGGGCAGCTCTGAAACAGAACAGCCGGCATCAGCACCCGCGATCCCGAGACACGCGCTCCAGCGGGGACTCCAGCCCCCCGCAGAACTGCCCCTCACGCAAACCCAGCTGGCAGGGAGGGCATCTTCTGAACTGCCCACACCCCCAGGCAAGGAGAGCAGAGAAGGTGGATGAACGGGCCCCAGGCCACCAGGGAAGAAAGGCGTCCAGGAGGGGGTCCGGGGGCCCACGACCCTGTCGCTGACATGTCGTGTTTGTGTAAAGGGTTCCCGATGCCCGGATGTGCCCTGGCAGTATCAGTTTTGCTAAAGAGGTTCCACGTGAGCCTCCCTGCTGCCCTCCTCATACCTTGCAGGCCAGAGACACGGGCCCATTGTGAAAACGAAAGAAGCCAATGAGCCGGTGCAGAAGCTGCTTGCAGCTGACGTCGGGGAGCTCCACGGCACAGCCCAGCACCTGCAGAGGACAGCATTTTCCTGTTCTCGGATGCCAGGCCTGAAGTGCTGGTACCCAAGGTTCACTAAGCCAGACTCCACGGGCCCCTGGAGATCCATCCTGTGTGTGCAGCCCCACACCCTCCCCCAGCCACGCAGCGCTCCACAGGAAACGGGTGTGTTTTGAACCCACTCCTGCCGCCCGAGCTGGAATCATCATCCCTGCTTCCTGCTCATCTGCCCGGGCAGCCCCACCCCCCAGCCCCCTCCCAACACACACAGATTCCAGCTCCCCAGGCCTGCTCTCATCACTGCAGCCAACCGTGACCTGTCTCCTGAACCCCCGTATGGTCACCACTGTGATCTGGACACTGGATGTTTCATTTGGATTTCACAGCAAACATGGGATCCAGATTGTTAGGAGTGGCCATCCCTTCTCCAGCTGGACGGGGCGCTTCCATAACCCGCACCCAGTGCATCGTCACGCCAGCACGTAGCGTCGGCGGTGTTCCGTTCCACAGATGATAGACACTTGCTCAGTTAGGAAGTAATCTGGCCCCCCGTTTATGGCGCTTGAAGAAAACTTCATCTTCTTTCACTCACTAATTCTACCTGGAGGAATCTCTCCTAAGGGAACCATCAGAAACTTCAACAAACCAACTCTGAACAAAAACACGTAAACAAACAGATGCTCTCTGAATGTAAGCGCCACTCAAGTGCCATCAACACTCTGGCGCCCAGTGAAGTGTTACTTCTCCCCCAGTTATTCTACAGATTGAAAGAAATCCTAATAATCTCACCAACTTTCCTTCAGAGACTGACAAACTGATTCTGCAACAGAAATACAAAGGACTGAAAAGAGCAAACGCTGTCTCAGAGAAGAGTAAGTTTGGAGGACTTCCCCCAGCTGATTTCAAGACTTATTCTAAAGCTGCAGACATCAAGACGGAGCAGGACGCGTGCAGAATCTTCAGAAAGGCCAGTGGGCAAGAACAGCAAGCCCAGAAGCAGAGCCGGACTTAAACGGCCACTTGAGCTCCAACAAAGGAGCCCCAGGAAGCAAATAGGAAAAGGCAAGTTTTTCAACAGTGGTGCTAGAACAATGGGGCATCCGCAAGGAGAAAAGGCCCTTTGACCTCTGCTCATGCTACTCACGAGGATTTATCCAAGGTGGATTACAGACCTAAATTTAAAAGCTAACACTACGAAACGTGCTCCCCCCACCGCCGCCCCCCAGAATTGGAGAATGTCTTCTCTAATGAGGTAGGCAGTGGTTTTAGACAGGATACAGAAAGCAATAACTGTAAAACATAAAACTGATTGACTTCATTAAAACCAAAAAACGCCTCATCAAAAGACATTACTAAGAAACTTAAGCACACCCAGAGACTGGGGGAAAATATCTCAAAGGAAGATACCCAAATGTCCACGAAGCACATGAAGAAGCCCTGCTATCACTAGTCATGGGGGAAGTGCAAATCAACACCTATTGAGATACCACTTCACATCCAGCTCAGTGGCTAAAATTGTGAATAAACAGACTGACATGCCTGCTGGTGAGGGTGTGAAGTGCCTGGCCTTCTCATAGACTGTCAGTGGGAACGCAAGATGGTGCAGCCACTTTGAGCAAACGTCTGGCAGTTTTTTATAAAATCCACACACACCTAGCCTATGACCCAGCAATTTCACGCCTAGGTATTTACCCATGAGAAAAGGAAATGTACGTCCACAGAAAAGACTTGTATAGCCATGTTTTTAGAGCCTTACTCTTCTTACTCTTATTCGAAGTGTTGTTAATTCCTGCTAAACAGCAAAGTGATTCAGGGATACATATGTGTGTGCTAAGTCGCTTCATTCATGTCCGACTCTTTGTGACCCTATGGACTGTAGCCTGCCAGGCTTCTCTGTTCATGGGATTCTCCAGGCAAGAACAGTGGAGTGGGTTGCCATGCCCTCCTCCAGGGGATCTTCCCAACCGGGGATCAAACAAACGTCTTGTGCGTTGGCAAGCAGGTTCTTTACCACGAGTGCAACCTGGGAAGCCACATATATTCTTTTTCAGACTGTTTTCCATTATGGTTTATCGCAGGATATGGAATCTAGCTCCCCTTTACCATACAGCAGGGCCTTGTGTATCCATCCTGTATGTTTGCACCTGCTACTCGCAAACTCCCAGTACTCCCTTCCCCTAACCTCCTCTCCCTTGGCAACCACAAGCCTGTTCCCTGTAGCTGTGAGACTTGTTCTGTTTTGTAGCTGTTCATTTGTGTCATATTTTAGAGTCTGCGTATAAGTGATATCACGTGTTATTTGTCTTTCAGGCTTCCGTTTCTGACTTCCTTCACTTAGTATGATAATCTCAAGTTTGATCCATGTTGCTGCAAATGGCATTAGTCCATTCTTTTTTATGGCTGAGTAGTATGCCACTGTATACAATGGGCCACATCCTCTTGGCCCGTTCACCTGTCAGTGGACGTTTTCCGTGTCTTGGCTGCTGTAAATGGCGCTGCCGTGAACAGCGGTGCATGTGGCTTTTTTTTCCTCCCACATTTACTTGGCTGCACCGGGCCTTAGTTGTGGCACGTGGGATCTTCAGTCTTTGCTGTGGCGTGTGGCATCTCTAGCTGCAGCCTGTGGGATCCAGTTCCCTGACCAGGGATTGAACCCAGGCCCCCGCATTGGGAGTGTGGAGTCTTAGCCCCTGGACCACCAGGGAAGTGAAGTATCTTTCTTAGTTAGAGTTTTGCATGGATATGTGCCCGGGAGCGGGACTGCTGGATCATTTGGTAGCTCCATTTTCGGTTTTCTGAGGAACCTCTGTGCTGTTTTACACAGTGTGTGTGTGCCAAGGCGCTTCATTCGTGTCTGACTCTTTGCAGCCCTATGGACTGTAGCCCACCAGACTCCTCTGTCCATGGCATTCTCCAGGCAAGAATATTGCCATACCCTCCTCCCGGGGATGTGCCCGACCCAGGGATCAAGCCACATTGCTTCCGTCTCTTGCGCTGGCAGGCGGGTTCTCCACAGTGGCTGCACCAATTTACATCCCACCAACAGTGTAGGAGGCTTCCCTTTTCTCCACGCCCGCTCCAGCATTTATTACCGGTAGACTTTTGATGATGGCTGTTCTGACTGGTGTGAGGGGATACCTCATTGTAGTTTTGACACTCATTTCCCTAGACCCTTATTACTCTTAAGTGCCCCAAATTGGACAAAGTTCCTGTGTCCAGAAAAACGAGAATGAGTAAGTAGACCAGTACATTTAGACTGTGGAATACTGTTCAGTGATAAACAGGAATGCACCGTGGGGCTGTGCAACAACGTGGATGAACCCCAGTTAAGCAGTAGGACAGGACCCTGTACAGAGGAATGATGTGAGTATTATTCCACTTACATGACACCCTAGAACAGGCAGAATTCTTCTTTGGTGGGAACACTCCGAACAGTGTTACCTGGGATGCGGGGGGAGGGGACGGAATTAAGGACAGAAGGGAGCTTCCTGGCGTGATGCTAACATATTCTGTATCTTGATAGGGATTTGTGTTACACAGGTGCACCATTTATCCAAACGCACCAAATACAGTCAAGATTTGCCTATTTCATCGCATGTAAATGAATTTTACCTCAAAAAAGCGCAGAAGAACCACAGACACACATTGAACTCTAGTTAACGTGCAGCACGATGGCGTATTTGGGGCCAGGCGGTAAGGTATATACTCATATGTGCAACTTCAGAAAGCATTAAAATAGAGGATAAAGGGATGAATAGATAGTATGTGATAAAGCAACGATAATGAAGGGTTCACTGTAGAATCTCAGAGGTATGTGGATATTCACCATACAGTTCTTTCAACCATTTGGTATGTTAGGAAATTTTCACAATTAAACATTGGAAATAATACCTATAAAGGCGAAGATACTTCCTCACAGGTAAGCATCCGTTTCCCTCAGGAATAAATTTCAAATAAGAGTAGGCAGGAGACAAAGGGACTTGAGAGTAAACGGAACTACTAGCTGTAAGTGGTTTTGTTTTGTTTTTTTCCCTTAATGGTCCTTGGAGACCTAACCTACATGCACCAGTGTCTTCAAGTTTCGAGCTCCCTTCCCCAGTAAGTGTGGTAAGTACAGGGAAGAATAGAGGAGAAACAAGAAAAGACGGAGATTAAAAACTCAGTTCACATCACAGAGCAAAAAGAACGTCCACAGGACGACTGAAGTCTTTCAAAAGCAAGGCGAATGCCGCCTTGTGCAATGCAGGCTGTGATAGTGACGTTTGGGAGAGCGCTCAGCTCCGATGGCACCCGCAGAGAGGGACGCGGGCATCGTGGGTGACACAGAGGCAGGGGACGAGGCCGCAGGCTCAGGAGTCACAGCAAGGGTTACCTTGTAAACCCCACTGTCACGACACCTCTCAGCAAGACAAGCGCCTCTTCGTAGAGGCGACCCCGCCGGCACTGGTTCAGCCTGGCAAACTTACCCAGAGGTGATCACCGTCAACCTTTACGGCGAACTTCAGTTTCCGCAGGCGGACAAGGGCAGGAGGAGCGCCGGAAATGTGGGAAACGCAGTGGACAACCCCAGCGATCTGTCCACACAGCAGCTCCTGTTGGTCCAGCAGGGTCTGGGGAGAGGAGCCAGTCCAGACATGAGGCTGAAGGTCCTGAACTCCCAGGTCGTTCCTCAGAGTCGGGGTTGGCAGACTGCAGCCCGGAGGCCAGATCGGCCCTGCTGCCTGTTTCTCCCTATAGTCTGTGAGCCCAGGATGGCTTTTCAGTTTTGTAAGGGTTGTCAAAATCACAACAAGGAAGAACACGTGACAGAGACCTTGCGTGGCTTACAAAGCCTAAAGCATTGGCCCTTTTGAGGCCAAGTTGGCTGAACCTTGCCCGGAGTGTCACAGAACGCCCACAGTGAATGCAGGAGATGAAGGCCCAGAACGGCATTCCTGTTCCCAGGATTACAGGCCTGCACACATATCCCCATTCAGATCCCCGTGGAGAGACCGGAGTGGTGCAGACTAATCCCCGCGCTGCAAGTCAGACCACAATCACGTGAGCAAACACACGGGCCTCCCAACCCGCCTTCACCTTCACACTAAGTAAACCCCCGGGGGAGATAGCACGTGATGCCACGGAGAATGGAGCACTCGTGCCTCAAAGGGCTGAACTTGGACTCAGTCAAGGCTCTGGATCCTCTAGTTTACAGGAAAGGCTCTGGGCAGAACGCACCGAATGACCCCATTGTGAGGAAGGGACCAGCCCAGTCCAGAGCGGGACTCGTGCTGGCGCTCCCCTGCATCAGGGACCTGGTGTCTTCAGTGACTCAGTGGCTCAGGGGAGAGAGCATGGGGGAAGTGGGTGAGCAGTGTCATACGATACGAGGGACTTGAAACGACCGCACGGGGTTTGTGGGTCTTGTTTGGATGCTGATTAGAAGAGAAGGAAGGGAGAGAGAGAGGGAGAGGGAAGGAAGGGCTGAGTAACATCTCAGATAATAAAGGCGAAATGGGAACACAGACTATATAGGATGGTATTATTGTCACCTATGGCAACTTTCGCCAAGCGGGATGTTACCCAAATATACCCTTTCCAGTTAGAGGTGTTCCCTGATGCTGGTGAGATGACACCACGTCTAGGATCTGCTTCAAATACTCCAGGGGGAACAACAAGAGTAGGGAGGAGTTAGGCTAGCTCATGACAGGCTGGTCAGGTGGTGATCTTTGTTGAAGGCGGGCACACGAGGGCTGATGACTCACTCCTCCTTACTCTGGTATATATTTGGAGAAAAGTTTTTCTTTTTTTTTCCCCAATGGAGCAGACAGGAAATCGTGACAGTAACAGAGAGGTAGAGAGGGCAGAAGCACTGGGCCGCTGGCTTGGGCATGTCAACGTCAGAACAGCAACGAAGAGTACAGCTACGAGTAAGGGAGCAGGGCTTCCCTGGTGGTCCAGGGGTTACGGATCTGCCTGCCAGTGCAGGGGATGTGGGTTCGATCCCTGGCCTGGGAAGAGTCCACATACCTCGGAGCAACCAAGCCCACGTGCCACAGCTACTGAAGCCCGCGCTCTAGCGCCCGCGCTCTGCAACAAGAGAAGCCACCAAAAGGAGCAGCCTGTGCACCACAGCCAGAGGGCAGCTGCCACTGGTGCACCCAGAGAAAGCCTGTGTGCAGCAGAAAGACCCCGCGTAGCCAAAACCATAATCAGAGTCACAATCAAGAAAGAACGAGAGCGTAGAAGTGGCAAATGCCTGGATTATGCGAAGAAAACTGTCCAGATATAAACCCTTTGGAAGGTCATGGGGTCCCCACCAAGTGAGCCGAGTGGCTTACCTGCGGGGGATAAAAGTAACAGATGCCAGCTCGGGTTGGATCTCCTTCTCCCTTCACCTGGGAACCATCATAGAGGAAAAAATAGTTCCACCTGCCAAGAGAAGAGAAAGGAGCCGTGTTCCCTTCCATCCCGTGAGCAGGGCCGTGTAACACACAGCTTCCGGTGGCCCAGCCCAAGAGGGACTCACGCCTCGGTATCTGAAAAGCCTTCTGGGGGCCCCAGAGGAGAAGGAAACTGAGAGCTACAAAGAGATAAGACCATTTCGTAAGTGTGGCCAACTCAAGCTAAAAACACGCCTCCATCCAGCCGTCTGACCCTCTGCCCCAAAACACAGCGGATAGCTAAGAGTGCGCCCATGATGACGCCTCTTATTTGAGACACTGCGCCTTAACTCCGTACCCACGTGGTTTGGTAATGTGTCTTCTAAGATGCTGATAAGTTAGGGATGTCTTAGCTGCCCTCACAACTGCTGGGCACGAGACCTCCAGCCACTGTGTCGTTTAACACACGCACGTTGAAGGCTTGTGGTGTGCGCTGCGTTCGCCAGCCCTGGGGCCACGGCGAGCAAAGGGACACAGGGAACGTGCGGTCTCCAGGCAGGAGAGCACGTCTGTAAGCCGAAACCTGAGTCCCAGGGACTTCCCCGGTGGTCCGCTGGTGAAGACGCCGCAATTCCACCGCAGGGGGTGCAGCTTCAACCCCTGGCTGAGGAAGTTAAGATTCCACATGCCACCTGGCTCGGCCAAAAAAATTACAAAACAAAAACTAAAAGCCTCACCCCTCCTTTGACAGGACCCCTCATCAAACTTTTGATTTCCTCTCCTCAGAGGAAGCTGTCTTCTCAATTCCCACAACCCTCTGCTCTTCCCTAAAGACTCGGGGTCTCCTCTGCGGTATGACTGTAATTATCTCCTTAAGACCACAAGGCAAACTCCCCAGGCTGGCCCTGGGTTCAGCCTCTGTCTCTGAAAGCATGCCCATCAGGCCAGAGCAGTGACTGCACTCTTCTCCCCAATCTACACCCTCCCCGTGCCACCCTCCCTGGCCCCCACTTTATCCTCCCTGTGACAAGCAGTAAGTCTGTTTCCAGCACATTCCGCTTGCCCGAGTTCTAGATCCGGCTTCAGGGCAAGAGCAGATCAAAAATGCCTCGGGTGCAGCTCAGAAACCCCACTGCCGGGTGGCAAGCCTCTTGTAATGTAACGTACAGAAACAGCACATCACTGTGTTGGGTACAGTGTTTTCCGTCAGTTATGTTTCAGACAAAATGTCATAGAACAAGATGGGATGTGTGGTTATCAGAGGCAGGGGGTGGGGGAAGTGGGGATCGGATGAAGGTAGTCAAAAGGTACAAGCTTCCAGTTGTAAGTAGTGCCAGGGTTGTAACGTGTTGTTGCCGTTGTTTACTCGCTGGCACCGTCTCCGACTCTTTGCGACCCCATGGACTATAGCCCGCCAGGCTCCTCTGTCCATGGGATTCTCCAGGCAAGAACACTGGAGTGGGTTGCCATTTCTTCCTCCAGGGGATCTCCCCAGCCTAGGGATAGATCCCGCATCTCTTACATGCCCCCTGCATCGGCAGGAGGCTTCTTTACTGCTGAGCCACCAGCAAAGGCCTGGTGTAACAGTATGATAAATGTAATTAACACTGCCGTGTGTTATATATGAAAGTTGTTAAACAGAGTAAATCCTGAGTTCTCATTACAAGGAAAAAATTTTTCCTTTTATTTTGTATCTGTGTAAGATGATGGATGCTCACTAACCTGACTGTAATCTTTTCATGATTATGTGAGTTACAGTGCTGAACGTCAATTATATGTCAGTGAATTGGAAGCTTGTAGGTAGATAAATACACGAATGAATGAATGAAACCCCACTGCTGGGCTCCAGTCCACCTTTTCCTCATGTTCCCTGGGTGAAAGTGCCCCGACTCTTGACAGGCCCACAAAGAACACTTGAGTGTCATTTTGAACTGCACACATAGAAATGTCATAAACTCTGCTCATTCTTTTGAAACCACGCCTCTCACTTTCCTCTCCTCGATTTAACATTCGCTGAACCAAATTCAGACAGGCTTAACCCATTTAGGATTAAGAAGAGTTTCAGGCAGGTGTTGTGTAATACCCCTCAAGAGCCAGTCTGGCCAAACTTCTCCTCGTGGGGAAATTCCACACGGCCACCTCTGCCTGTCTCTGAAAATGAGGACTCGATCGCCTGTGGTACTGTCACGGCCCAGCTGCAGAATCCAGCCACGGCTATCCTTTCTGCACTCTACCAGCAGCGCTAGACCCTGCAAGAGGCTTGTGCGGTCACAACACATCAGCTTCAGAGAGAAATGGCCCTTGATTAGTGGCTCTGAGGAAAATGGTACCCCCCCGCCCACCCCCACCCCACTTAATTAAATGTAGACAATCCAGTTGGGGATTTTCAGTTCACCCAAAACATCTGTCCAGCAGCCTGGAAGGAACTAAACCCCCGCAGGCCCTGCTACTCACCAGGAGGCCAACTTGCTCTCTGTGGAGGTGGAGGCCGCCATTTACTCTCCGAGGGCCCTCATTCTCTTCATTTGGGTTTTCTTTTCCAGTCTGGCTCTGTTCTCCCCAGCAGTGGCAATTCCTCCGGGTCCCCAGTCTGCTGAATCCGGATGTGGGGCGTTCAGGTGCCTCCAGGTGCCAGCAGTGACTTGTCTAGTTTTCATTCAGCATGAAAGTGCTGCTTCCCTTCCCTGGAGGCCCTTCCGTCCCATCAGTACCTCCAGCCTCCCAGAAAGAACAGAATAAAAGCAAGACGATTGTTCCAGAAAGTCGAATCCACCAATCTGGTTCCACGAGCATCAGCTCTCTGGCCCTCTGCGGAACGAACCCTTCAAAGAGCTCCTCACCAGGGACGCCCCTGGACAGGTGAGATGCATTCTGAAGGCGGTGCCCTGAAGCAGTGTCTAGCTTGTCTTCTTCAAAGCCATTCTGAAGGCTTCTTCTTTAAAGTTTGAAGCTTCCTGTTCAAAGATCAGGCCCTTGGCCCTAAAATAAACACAAGGCATAGATTATTTCAGAATCCCATGAGGGAGCATGTCACCCAGCAGAGCTAAGCAAATGGTATGCCTCAAAAGAGCGTTCCAGAAAGTTGAAAAGCGTGTTTCAAGATCCAAAAGAGAGGGGAGCAAAACCTCAGAGTAAGTCCCACAGTTAACTTGTAAAAGTTATGTCACACGTAAGATAAAATTAAATAACTGGTGTGAAAAAGCTTTGGGTGTTGAGCACAGTGATACAAATGAAACAGCTGCTGTAGTAATAATGGAACTCAGATTAAGGAACTGTCACCTCGACAGCCCCAAAGTAGTCTAAAACACGTAGAATCCCAGAGCTGGGCGTGTTTCCAGAAGACAGAGAATTTAACAAGTGACATTCAAACTCCCACAAGAGGAGAGAAAACTCATGAAATTTCAAACTCAGAAAGGATGAGGGCATCACTTTAATCCTCTCTTGTACTCTCCTTCAGTAACTACCTTGACTGTCTCTGGCTTCCTCCCTCCAGAGACAGGTCAGTGTTAAATTTATCCTTCCACCAAGCTGAAACTGGTCTTCAAGTAAACTCCACACTCTCCAGGAAAACAAAACAAGGTCTGATCCTTTGGTCACTTCAAATCTGTATTACCAACCATCACTTTCTCCAAGCTCAGTGTCCCCAGGGACATGGTTTCAAATGCTTGCTCACCATCTGCCATCCTCCTGGGAACACAAGGGAGTTTTGTTTTTTCTTTTCTAAGCTCCTTTGGTAGAAGTCCCTAGAGAGGACACCACTGAGTCTTTGGTGGCCTGTAAAACCTGTCTTTTCTCAGCTCTTGCTATCCTGGGGTGGGCCTCACTAGGGTCATACTCATGGCATCTGAGAAGCATATTCGGATGCCTAAGGAGGCGGTATCTAAGCCCCCAGGGGCCAAGGACTGCATGCTGAAACCCCCATCCCTTGTTCCCAGGGGACTGGGCCGTCCTCTGCCAAGGTACACTCGCTTATCTGAAAGGTCCACAAGGAGCCGGTAATGGTCCGAAGGTAGGGCAACTGTTGGGATGAGGCCGCAGAAGTCCCTGGCGGGGGGCGGTGGCGGGGGGAGGCGGTGATGTGTGGCTTCAGGGTCTGCAGAGCAGGCTAAGGGGCGCGACCGACCGCGATGGGCCGGGAAAGCGATGGCTAACCGCAGGTGGTAGCGGGACGTGTCTGGCCTCAGCTTCAGGGAGCTGGCATTAGTGGACGAAAAGGCGCAGGGGTCAATCGGGGCCCGGGTCACCGCGCGGAGGGGCGCCCAGAAGGCGCTCTCCGCCGGGGTCCCCCTCTCCCCCGCTTCGGTGTCCCTGCGCCGCCGGGCACTGCCCACCCGCCGGAGTCGCCAGGCAGCCCCAGGGTCGGCGATCGGGCTTCCGGACCTGGTGGTCCCCGCAACTCCCGCCCGGTACCTACGCGCGCGGCACAGCGGTCCCAGGGTCACGCGCCACCTGAGCCTACCGCTCCCGTGGGTTCCCGCAGGACTGGCGCGCGCCGATGACGTAGGGTCGAGCGCGCCGTGACGTCAGAGCCCCATGGCGGCGGCGGCGGCGCAAGAAGCCTGGCGGGCGGCGTCTCCGCGGAGAAGGCGCTCAGCGGCGCGGCGTCCGAAGCGGAGAGAGGCGGCGGCGGCCGCCGGGACCCCGGGAGCCGAGCCCGAGGTGGACGGCGGAGTCGTGCTTCGTCGCATCCAGGAGGCCAGGTAAGGACGGTCCTGGGTCCAGACTTCACGCCCGTGGGAGTCTCCCCGAGCCCCAGTCTCACCATTTGTCCCCTTTAACGCTCAGGGTTTAAGGGTTATGGGTGGAGGTAACGGAGGTAAAGAGCTCATTATTGTAATAAGCACGCAATAACGTCTCTTACGGCAGGTGCAACTGCGTGGCCAATGGGCGTGAAAATAGTAATAGGATCTATATAGGCTTGTTTCGGGAGAAGGCAATGGCACCCCACTCCAGTACTCTTGCCTGGAAAATCCCATGGGCGGAGGAGCCTTGTAGGCTGCAGTCCTTGGGGTCGCCAAGAGTCGGACACGACTGAGCGACTTCACTTTCACTTTTCACTTTAATGCATTGGAGAAGGAAATGGCAACCCACTCCACTGTTTTTGCCTGGAGAATCCCAGGGACCGGGGAGCCTGGTGGGCTGCCGTCTATGGGGTCACACAGAGTCGGACACGACTGAAGTGACTTAGCAGCAGCAGCAGGCTTGTTTCGAGGGTTCCGTGGATTAGTAAATGGTTGCACCATTCCAAACAGTATCTGGCGCGTGGTAAGCGCGCTACCCGTGTTCCGTATGAATATAATGCTGATATCGGTCATCAGTGGTTTTGCTCACACGAGGGCCGCAGCCTGCACGCGTGATAGTCATTTTCACGAGTCTCATCATTGGTTAATTGAGGAGCTGCTGCTCTGTGGCTGACACTGGCTTAAGCGCTTTTTATCGAGATGAACATCTCAGCCATGCTAGGGTCCCGATGGGGCGCCGAGTCTTCAAGAAAAACGGTTTCTAGATGTGTATAGAGCCAGGTTTCAAACCTTTGTCTTTGGTAACTTCAAGTTCGGTTCAGCTCAGTCATGTCAGACTCTTTGCGACCCCGTGGACTGCAGCAGGCCAGGATTCCCTCTCCATCACCAACTCCCGGAGTTTACTTAAACTCATGTCCATTGAGTCGGTGATCCCATCCAACCATCTCATCCTCTGTCGTCCCCTTCTCCTCCCACCTTCAGTCTTTCCCAGCATCAAGGTCTTTTCCAATGAGTCAGTTCTTCAGGTCAGGTGGCCTAAGTATCGGAGTTTCAGTTTCAGCATCAGTTCTTCCATTGAATATTCAGGACTGATTTCCTTTAGGATGGACTGGTTGGATCTCCTTGCAGTCCAAGGGACTCTCAAGAGTCTTCTCCAACACCACAGTTCAAAAGCATCAGTTCTTCGGTGCTCAGCTTTCTTTATAGTCCAGCTGTCACATCCATACATGACCACTGGAAAAACCATAGCTTTGACTAGACGGACCTTTGTTGGCAAAGTAATGTCTCTGCTTTTTAATATGCTGTCTAGGTTGGTCATAACGTTTCTTCCAAGGAGTAAGCATCTTTAATTTCATGGCTGCAGTCACCATGTGCAGTGATTTTGGAGCCCAGCAAAATAAAGTCTGTCGCTGTTTCCCCATCTATTTGCCATGAAGTGATGGGACCAGATGCCATGATCTTCGTTTTCTGAATGTTGAGTTTTAAACCAGCTTTTTCACTCTCCTCTTTCACTTTCATCAAGAGGCTCTTTAATTCTTCTTCACCTTCTGCCATAGGATGGTGTCATCTACATATCTGAGGTTATTGATATTTCTCCCAGGATTCTTGATTCCAGCTTGTGCTTCACCCAGCCCAGCGTTTTTCATGATGTCCTCTGCATATAAGTTAAATAAGCAGGGTGATGATATACAGCCTTGATGTGCTTCTTTCCCTGTTTGGAACCAGGGACTTCAGAACTCCCTTCAGAACTTTGGCAGCTTCAAAGCTCTCCATCATTCTGGGCTATCCCACCCCCACCCCTCTGTGCTCTGCCGTGTACTTTACATAGTGCTGAGGAGGAGAACTCTACTCTTCTAGCTTCTTCTGGCTGCTCTAATAATCAGATTGACACAAAGCAGATTAAGTCACGTCTGACTCTTTGGGACCCCATGAACTGCAGCACGCCAGGCTTCCCTGTCCTTCACCATCTCCCTGAGTTTGCTCAAACTCATGTCCATTAAGTTGGTGATGCCATCCAACCATCTCATCCTCTCTCGCCCCCTTCTCTGATCCTCAGTCTTTCTCATCATCAGGGTCTTTTCCAAGGTATTGGAGCTTCAGCATCAGTCCTTCCAATGAATATTCAGGGTTGATGTCCTTTAGGATTGACTGGTTTGATCTCCTTGCTGTCCAAGGGACTCTAAAGAGTCTTCTTCAGCACCGGACTTCGAAAACATCAGTTCTTTGGTGCTGAACCTTCTTTATGGTCCAGCTCTCACATCGGTACATGACTGCTGGAAAACCATGGCTTTGACTATATGTACCTTTATTGGGCTTCCCTTGTGGCTCAGTTGGTAAAGAATCCACTGGCAGTGCAGGAGACCTGGGTTCGATCCCTGGGTTGGGAAGATCTGCTGGAGAGCAGAACGGCTACCCACTCCAGTATTTTGGCCTGGAGAATGCATGGACTGTGTAGTCCGTGGGGTGACAAAGAGTCAGACGTGACTGAGTGACTTTCAGAATGATCTCTGCTTTTTAATACTCTGTCTAGGTTTGTCATAGCTTTCCTGCCAAGAAGCAACTGTCCTCTAATTTTATGGCTACAGTCACCATCCGCAGTGATTTTAGAGCCTAAGAAGAGGAAATCTGTCACGTTTCCACCTTTTCCCCTATTTGCCACAAAGTGATGGGACCGGATACCGTGATCTTAGTTTTTTTATTCTTGAGTTTTAAGTTGGCTTTTTCACTCTCCTGCTTCACCCTCATCAAGAGGCTCTCTAGTTCCTCTTTACTTTCTGCCATATGAGTGGTATCATCTGCATATCCTCTCTGAGTGTTGATGCTTCTCCCAGGGATCTTGATTCCAGCTTGTAACTCACCCAGGCCAGCATTTTGCATGATGTGCTCTATGTATAAGTTAAATAAACAGGGTGACAATAAACAGCCTTGTACTTCTTTCTCAATTCTGAGCCCAGTCAGTTGTTCCATACAGGGTTCTAACTGTTGCTTTTTGACCTGCATACAGGTTTCTCAGGAGACAGGTAAGATGGTCTGGTATTCCTATCTGTATAAGAGTTTTCTACAGTTTGTTATGATCCACACAGTCAAAGGCTTTAGTGTAGTCATTGAAACAGAGGTAGGTGTTTTTCTGGAATTCTTTGCTTCCTCTGTGATCCAGCGAATGTTGACAATTTGATCTCTGGTTCCTCTGCCTTTTCTAAACCCAGCTTGAACATCTGGGTTTAGAAGTTCTCAGTTCATGTAATGCTGAAGCCTACAATGCGGGATTTTGAGCCTAACCTTACTAGCATGGGAGATGAGTGCAATTGTCCAGTGGTTTGAACATTCTTTAGTACTGCCCTTCTTGGGAATTTGAATGAGGATTGACCTTTTCCAGTCCTATGCCCACTACTGGGTTTTCCAGATTTGCTCACCTATTGAGTGCAGCACTTTGATAGCATCATCTTTTAGGATTCTCAGTAGCTCTGCTGGCATCCCATCACCTCCTCTAGCTGTACTGACAGCAGTGCTTCCCAAGGCCCCCTTGACTTCACACTCCAGCATGTCTGGCTCTGAGTGAGAGACTGCACTACTGTGGTTATCTGGGCCCCTAAGACCTTTTTTGTGTTCTTATTTGTATTCAGGTCTTCTGTGTGTTCTTTCCACCTCTTCTGTCTCTTCTGCTTCTCTTAGGTCTGTACCGTTTCTGTCCTGTCTTGTGCCCACCTCTGGATGAAGTGTTCCTTTCATATTTCTGACTTTGTTGAGGAGATCTCTCGTCTTTCCCCTTCTGTTGTCTTCCTCTGTTTCTTTGCACTGTTCATTGAAGAAGGCCTTCTTGTCCTTCCTTGTTGTTCTCGGGAACTCCATGTTTAGTTGGGTGAACCTTTCCCTTTCTCCCTTGCTTTTCGCGTCTCCTCTTTACTTAGCTATTTGTAAAGCTTCCTGAGACAACCACTTTGCCTTCTTGCATTTCTTTTTCTTTGGAATGTTATTTCTCTCTCTTCTTGATACAGCCATCCTAACAGAAATGAGGTGGTAACTCATGGTGGCTTTGACTTGCATTTCCCTACTATTTAGTGATGTTGAGCATCTTTTCATGAACCTGTTGGCCATCTGTATGTCTTCTTTGGAAAAAAGGTGTGTTCAGATCTTCTGCCCATATTTTAATCGAACTGTTTGGGGTTTTTTGCTGTTGTGTGTTCTCTGTGTGTTTTGGATATTAACCCCTTATCAGATACATGATTTGCAGATACTGTCTCCCATTCGGTACGTTGCCTTTTCATTTTGTCCATCGTCACATTTGCCATGCAGAAGCTTTATAGTTGGATGTAGTTCCACTTGTTTATTTTTGCTTTTGTTACTTGTACTTCTGGTGTTAGATTTAAAATATCATCACCAAAAAATTTTTAATAAATAGAAACAAACAAGCCTGGTGAATACTTGCGTCACGTTTACTGCCTGTGTTCTCTTCCAGGGGTTTTATGGTTTCAGGTCTTTCTGAAAACAGCCTCAGTTTTGTTTGTCTGGCTGCACCGGCTCTTCGTTGCGGCACGCTCCATCTTCTGATTGCGCGTGTGAGATCTAGTGCGTCGACCAGGCGTCAGACCCACGCCCCCTGCACTGTGGCGTCTTGGCAACTAACCGCCAAGGAAGTCCTGGTCTCAAGTCTTATATTTAAGTCTAAATCCCTTTTGAGTTAAGCTTTGTGTATGGTGTAAGATAGTGGTCTAGTTTTATTTTTTTTTTTCCTAATGTGGATGTCAGTTTTTCCAAATGCAGTTTATTGAAGAGACTGTCTTTTCCATTTTACATTCTTGGCTCCTTTGTTGTAAATTAACTGACCATAGATGGAGTGGATTTATTTCTAGGCTCTGTTCTGTTCCACTGATCTATGTGTCTGTTTTTAAACCAAAACTATACTGTTTTAATTACCTTAGCTTTGTAATAGATTTGAAATCAGAGGGCATGGTAGCTCTAGCTTTGTTCTTCTTTCTCAAGATTGCTCTGGCCATTTGGGGTCTTTTGTGGTTCCATACAAATTTTAGAATTGTTTGTCCTGTTAAAAATGCCTTGGGAATTTTGATGAGGATTGCATTGAATCTGTAAATTTCTTTGGGTAGCATGGACATTTTAACAACATTAATTGCAGTCCATGATCAGGAAATATGTTTCCACTTACTTGTGTCTTCCTCAGTTTTCTGTCTTTAATATCTTGTCTTTTTCAGTATACAAGTCTTTCGCTTCCTTGGTTGCATTTATTCTTAGGTATTTTATTCTTTTTGGGTTTAAAAATCTTTTTGATGCAGTTGTACATGAGGCTGTTTCTTTTTTTTTTCTGATCAGTATTTTTTATGGAAGTGTAGTTGATTTAAAGTGTGTTGATTTCTGTTGTACAGCAAAGTGATTCATTTATCATATATTAATATATACATTCTTTTCTATATATTCTTTTCATCACGGTTTATCATAGGATGTTGACTATAGCTCTCTGCACTGTACAGCAGGGCTGTGTTGTTAAACGTGTGTACCTGCTAACCCCAGCCTCCCACTCCAGCCCTCTCCCGCTGCCCTCTGCTTTGGGGGCCACCAGCCTGTTCTCTGTGTCCACGAGTCTAACTTGGATTTACAGGCGAGCTCATCTGTGTCGTGTTTTAGATTCCACATGTAACTGATGCCATATGGTCTCTGCCTTTCTGACTTCCTTCACTTAGTATGGTAATCTCTGCTTCCCGCTATGTTGCTGCAAATGGTGTCTTTTATGGCTGAGTAGTATTCACACACATGCACACACGCGTCTTCTTTATTCGTCTGTCAGTTAACACTGAGGTTGTTCCCATGTCTTGGCCGTTGTGAATGGTGCTGCTGTGAGTATAGCTTTGCGTGTATCTTTTTAAATTCTAGCTTTGTTCGGATATATGCCCGGGAGTGGGACTGCCATATCATATGGTTATCCTATTCTAAGTTTTCTGAGGAACCTCCGTAAGTGTTTTCCACAGTGGCTGCAGCAACTCACATTCCCACCAACAGTGTAGGAGGACTCCCCTTTATCCGTGCCATTCTCCAGCATTTGGTATTGGCAGACTTTTTAAAGCCGTTCTGTTTGATGTGAGGCGATAGATGGCCCGTTGTAGTTTTGATCTGCGCTTCTCTAAGAATTAGCTGTGATGAGCATCTTCTCATGTGCCTACTGGCCATCTGTATTTCTTCTTTGAAAAAAGGTCTGTTTAGGTCTTATGCCCATTTTCCAGTTGGATTGTTTCGTTTTTTGTTGTTTTGTGAACTCCTTATATATTTTGTAAATTAGACCCTTGCCAGTTGCGTTGTTCACAGATGTTTTACCCCATTCTTCAGGCTGCCTTTGCATTTGTTTGTGGTCTCCTTTGCTGTGCAAACGCTTGAGTTTTTAAGTTTGATTAGATCCCATTTAGAGCTTCCCTTGTGGCTCAGCTGGTGAAGAATCTGCCTGCAGCGCGGGAGACCTGGGTGCAGTCGCTGGGTTGAGAAGATCCTCTGGAGAAGGGAAAGGCTACCCACTCCAGTGTTCTGGCCTGGAGAATTCCGTGGACTGTATAGTCCATGGGGTCTCAAAGAGTCGGACATGGCTTAGCAACTTTCACTTTACTTCACTTCACTTCATTTATTTTTTATTTTTATTGCCTTGAGAAATTGACCTAAGAAAACATTGGTATAAGTTGTGTCAGAGAATATCTTGCCTGTGATATCTTCTAGGACTTTTGTGGTGCCATGTATTATATTTAAGTCTTTAATCCATTTTGGGTTTCTTTTTGCGTATGGTGGGATGGTGTGTTCCAACATCACTGATTTACGTGAGGCTGTCTGGCTTTCCCCACACCACTTGCTGGAGAGGCGGTCTTTCTCCCATCGTGTCTCATTGCCTCCTCTGCCAAGTGTTGCTTTGCCATAGACGTGTGGCTTTCCCCCTGGGCTGTCTGTCCTGTTCCGTTGACCCATATGTCTGGGTTGTGCTCTACCACACTGTTTTGATTACCGTAGCTTTGTCGCGTTATTTGACGTCTGGGAGGGTTATGCCTCCAGCTTTTCTTCTGGATTACTTTGGCAATTCTGGATCTTTTATGATTCTGTTTAAATTTTCAGATTATTTGTTCTAGTTATGTGAAAAAATGTCGTGGGTAACTTGCTGGGATCACATTAAATCTGTGTATTACTTTGGGTAGTATGGACATTTAAATAATATTCTTCCAATCCAAGAGCATGGGACATGAGTCATCTTGAATTTCCTTTATTAATGTTTTATAGTTCTCAGTGTAAGTGTTTCACTTCCTTGATCAGGTTTATTCCAAAGTATTTTATTTTGGTGGTGGAGGGGGGCGAGGATGTGATTTTAAGAGGAATTTTTTGTTGTTGTTTTTCCTTCATTCCCTTTATGATATTTATTTGTGTAAAGAAATGCAGTCAATTTCTGTATGTTAATCTTGTACCCTGCTACTGTGCTGAATTTATCAGTTCTAGTAGTTTTTGTGTGAGGTCTTTAGCATTTTCTATGTATAGTATTGCATTATCTGCATAAAATGACAGTTTTATTGCTTCCTTCCCAATTTGAATATCTTTTGTTTCTTTTCCTTGTTTGATTGCTGTGGCTAGCACTTCCAATACTATAAATGACGAAGTGAGAGTGGGCATCCTTATCTTCTTCCAGGTATTAAGGGGAACGCTTTCAGCTTCTCACCAGTTAATATTATGTTGCCTTTGGGTTTTCATAAATGGATCCCCCAGGTGGCACTCATGGTAAAGAAGCCACCTGCCAGTGCGGAGGACATTAGAGACGTGGGTTCAGTCCCTGCAAAGATCCCCTGGAGGAGGGCATGGCAACCCACTCCAGTATTCTTGCCTGGAGAATTCCATGGACAGAGGAGGCTGGTGGGCTGCAGTCCACGGGGTCACAGAGAGTCAGGCAGGACTGAGCGATTAACACTTTCACGTGCCATAAATAGCTTTCATTATACTGAGATGTTTCCCTCTATACCCACTTTAGTAAGAGCTTTAAAAAAAATCATGAATGGATATTGAATTTTGTCAAATGCTTTTTCTGTATCTAATGATGATAACGTGTTTTTGTCTATGTGTAGTTTTTCCCATTGATTGATTTTGCATATGTTGAACCATCTTTGTGAACTTGGGATGAATCTCACTTGGATGCAGTGTGTAATCTTCTTATGTGTTGTTGGATTCAGCTAATATTTTGTTGAGATTTTTGCATCTATATTCATCAGAAATACTGGCCTATAATTTTCTTCTCTTCCTTTTCGTGACGTCTCTGCCTGGTGCTCCTGTCAGGGTAGTGATGGTTTCATAGAATGTCTTCGGGAGTGTTGCTTCCTCTCCATTTTTTTGGAAGTTTGAGAAGGATTGGGCTTCCCTGGTGGCTCAGCTGGTAAAGAATCTGCCTGCAATGTGGGAGACCTGGGTTCCATCCCTGGGTTGGGAAGATCCCCTGGGGAAGGGAAACGCTACTCACTTCAGTATTCTGGCCTGGAGAATCCCGTGGAGTGCACAGTCCATGGAGTTGCAGAGTTGAACACGACTGAGCAACTTTCATTTACTCTCCCTTCACTTAAGGATTGGGATCAGTTCTTCTTCTCGTGTTTGGTAGAATTTACCTTTGAAGGCCTCTGGTCCTGGACTTCTCTTTGTAGGGAGTTTTTAAATTACAGACTCTATTTCACTTCTGGCGGTCAGATGATTTCTTCTTGATTCAGTTTTGATGGGCTGTGCATTTTTAGAAACTTACCCCTTTCTTCCAGGTTGTCAGCTTTGTTGGCACGTAATTGTTCATAGTATTCTGCTATGCATTTCTGGCGTGTCTCCTTTTTCATTTCTTGTTTTGTTGGTTTGGGGTGTCACTCTCTTCATCATAGTGAGCCTGGCTCGAGGTTTGTCAACTGCATTTATCCTTTCAAAGAACCAGGTGTTGGTCTTACCGAGTTTATCTGTGTTTTCCAATCTCTCTTGTGTGTGTCCTCTCTGACATCTATTACTTTCTTCCTTCTGCTTTTAGGTTTTTTTGCTCTTTTTCTAATTTTTTTACATGATGAATTAGGTTCTTTATTTGAGGTTTTTCTTGTTTTTTGAGGAAGGCCTGTGTTGCTGTGAACTTTCCCCGCATCACACGGGTTTCGTGTGGTTGTGCTTTCATTCTCATTGTCTGAAAGTATTTTTTAATTTCCTCTTTGATTTCATTGTCGACTTGTTAGTTTTTTAGTAGCTTGTTGTTCAGTCCTCGTGTATGCAGTTTGTTTTTTTCCTCATTCCTTTTTCTGTGGTTAATTCCTAGTTTCATGCCATTTTGGTCAGGAAAGATGCTTGAGATAATGTCCATGGCCTTAGATTTGTTGAGGCTTGTTTTGTACCCTGGAATGTGGTGAATCCTAGAGAATGTTCCACATGCAATTGAAAAGAATGTGTACTCTGGGTATTTTTCGGATGTAATGTTCTAGAAATACCCATTAAGTCTTAACTGTTCTTTCTGTATCATTTCATGTCTCTGTTGCTTTACTGCTGTGAGTGGGATGCCGGCGTCTCCTGCTGTCCCTGGATTTCTGCCTGTTAGTATTTGTTCTGTGTACGGGTGCCCCCATGTATTAGGTGCGCGCATGTTGACGAGTAGAAAATCTTCTGTTGGTCCTTGTATCATCGTATAGTGTCCTTTATCTTTCTTTATGTCCTTTGTTATAAAGTCTGTTTTGTCTGATATTAGTATTGGCAACCCCTGCTTTCGCGTCACTTCCGTTTGCGTGAAGTATCTTTTTCTATCCCCACTTTCCGTCTACATGTGTCCTTTGCCCTAAAGTGGGTCTTTTGTGACCAGTGTATCGTGGGCTTTTGTGTTTTGTTTTATTTAATCCAGTCTGCCACTCTGTGTCTTCTACTTGCAGCATTTAGTCCCTTGGCTTCTAAGGTGGTTATCAATAGCTATGCATTTACTGCCGTTTTAAACCTTGCTCTCCCTTTCAATTTATGCTTCTCTGTCCCTGTTGTTTTCTCTTCTGTGTTGGTGACTCTCTTCTCTCCTGTGTTCTCTTCTTTTTGGTTCTTGCGAATCTGTTGTATGTGTTTGATCTGTGGTTACCCTGTTTTTCAAGGTTACCCTGTTTTCATGTTAACCCCTTCCTGTATCTGCTTGTCTTAGACTGGTAGTCATATAGGCTTAAACACATTATAGGGGGAAAATAATCTATTTTCTTACTCTCCTTCCCCACGTCTTATGATTTTGATTGCCTCTTTTATATCTTCATGTTCATCCTCCATTCTCTGTGGTTATCACAGTCACAGAAGACTTTTATTTTTAAAAGTCTGTTTACTGGCTTATTTACGTGATTTACTTTCCCATTGTGATTTCCTCCTTATTAACATTTCCTTTAGGATAGGTTTAGTATTGCTGAATTTTTTTAGTTTTTGCTTATTTAAGAAATTCTCTCTCTGTCTATTCTAAGTGATAATCTTGTTGGATAGACTATCCTCGGTTACAGACCTTTCCCTTTTAGGACTTTGAATCTATCTTATCCCTGTAACACTGACCTGTAACATTTCTGTAGAGAAATTGTCTGATGGCCTTGTTGGGGGGCGGGGTTCCCTTAAAGTTTGTTGTTTAGTTGCTGACTCAGGCCCTAGTCTTTGCGACCCCGTGGACTGTGTAGCCTGCAGGCTCCTCTGCCCATGGGATTTCCCAGGCAAGAACACTGGAGTGGGTTGCCATTTCCTGACCCAGGGGATCTTCCTGACCCAGGGATCAAACTCATGTCTTTTACATTGGCAGGCAGGTTCTTTATCACTGAGCCGCCAGTTTTTGTCTTGCTGCCTTTAGAATTTCTCTCTATCTTTAGCTATCTTTAACTTTTGCCATTTTTAAAATTATAGTATGTCTATAGTATGTCTCATCAGTAAAGAATCTGCCTGTGGGGCAGGAAACATGGGATCGATTCCTTCCTGTACCTGGATATCTGCTTCCTTCTGTAGGTTTGCGAAGTTCTCAGCCATAATCTCTTGAGATACATTTTTGATCTCCTTTCTCTTTCTTCCCCTTCTGAAATCCCTATCATGCATGCTTTGTATTATATCGTAAGGCTTTTATATCGGTGTTTTTTCTCAGTTGGCTTTTTGTGAGTATGTGCATAGGGGAAAAGGCTACAACGGAGGGGGCCTGCCTCTCCGCTTATGCACCCCCCCACGACGTGGCCTGGCACACCCTTAGCTGTGGGGGCACCCGATTCCAGCCTTGTCCCAGCTGTTCCCACACAGCCAACCCCAGTCCTCCCTAGGTCTGGTCTCAAAGCCCACGTCCCGGCACCCAGCCCGGACCCATGCCAGGCCCCATGTCTCAGGCGCGGGGCAGCGGCACTGACCACCCGTGTAGCCCTCTGTGCACTCTGGCTGCCACAGGCCGGCTGCCGCATTCTCCTCCGAGGCTCTGACAGATCCCCAGGCCGGGGTGGGGGGGGGGCGCTTCCCAGGGTGCGGAAATTTTTTTATCTTTTGTCCTACCCGGCTGCATGGAGATTTGCATGCTTGCCCTTTCCGCACTCTGAAGTCTTCAGCCAGCATTCAGCAGATACTCTGCGAGAATCGCTCGACAGGTATTCTTGGTGTGTTTGTGGGAGGTGAGCTTCGCATCCTCCCGCTGCGTCATCGTCATCCTCCCCAAGGCTGTTTTCTTAGTCTCTGTTTCTGATGGTTCATAATTCTGTGCTGTGCTGTCGCTTCAGCCATGTCCGACTCTGTGCGACTCCGTGGACCGCAGCCCGCCAGGCTCCTCTGTCCATGGGGTCCCCCAGGCGAGAACACTGGAGTGGGGTGCCATGCCCTCCTCCAGGGGACCTTCCCAACCCGGGGATCGCGCCCACGCCTCTTACACCTCCTGCGTTGGCAGGAAGATTCTTTGTCACCTGTGCCACCTGGGAAGTCCCAGTTCCTTATTGGTGTACAGAGACGCGGCGTAGTTTCGTGTGTTGAGTGTCTGCTGCAGCACTGCGGAATTGTTAGTCCACTCTGACAGCCCTTTGGTAGAGTCTCGTAGGGTTTCTTGTCTGTAGTGCGATATCACATGCAGACAGTGACAATTTCACTTCTTGCTTTCCAACTTGGATTCTTTTTCTTGCCTAACTGGTTCGGCTAAGACTTCCAGCACCTTGTTGAATAAAAGTGGTTAGAATGGGTGGGCTCCCTTGTCTTGTTCCTGATTGTAGAGGAAAGGCTTTCAGTTCTACATCGTTGAGAAGAATGTTAGCTGTGGGTTTGTCATATATGGCTTTTTTTGTTTTTTTTAATGTGTTTAAAGCACCTTATGGTTTTGCAGACCATCTTCATAGACGCAGTATCTTATATGACCCTCACAGTGGCCCTGTGTGGTAGGGGTTACGACGCCCGTCTTACAGGGAGAGAGTGGAAGTGGTGAGACACACACAGGCACGCTGTTCAGAGCCCTACAAGAACCTTAATACTGTGAGTCCTGGGGCTACGTGTTAATTCCTGAAGGAGAGGACAGTTGTGAGAATGTAATCTGTTTATTAGTAGACATTTAAAAAATAACGTGGACCAAGATTTTTCCTTTCTAATTTTTTTCAATTTTTAAAATGTATGGTCTGCCTTAATGTCTCAAGCTCTACTGAAATATTTCTTTCTCTCCATGATCTATGCTGGATATTTGAAGCATGAAATATAAAGAACTTTTTAGAATAATAAAATGTTAAGTATTACTGCTTTCAATGGACAGTTAATGTAAGGAAAGCAGGTTTTTGTTGTTTGCTTTTTTTATATTTGGTTTGAATGTGTTGAATGGACTGCCCCAGCTCTACCTGATCTCACTATAAAACTTGACAAGGATGTGCTACACTTTGGAGAACAAGACGACGAGAAGGTAAGCTAAGCAAGTCGCTTAAAATTCTAAGGGATTCAAGGTCTTGTTCTCCTCTGCGCACCTGTGGGGCCCTGCTCTTCCTCCCATGCAGCTCTGCTGTGTTGCATGATTGCCTGTTTTCCCATCTGTGTCTTTCAGAGACAGTTCTGTAAGGCCAGAGACAGCAGCTCTCTTCATGGCTGTTAAGTCCAGTTCCAGAAGGCACACAGACGAGCCCACGCAGGTTGAATGAATGAACGAATGGACAGATTTTCTTTTGCAGCGTGTCTGTCTCCGGTTGAGACTTGGTGGTTTGTTTGTTTGCTTGCTTTGTGGCTGTTCTTAACATTCATTTATTTATTTGGCTGCATTTTGCTCTGTGTTGCGTGGGCTCTCTCGTGCTGTGCGGTCTGAGCACGAGCTCAGGAGTTGTTTTGAGCGGGCTTAGTATCCCCGAGGGACGTGGGGTCTTAGTTCCCGGACCAGGGATTGAACCCAAATCCCTTGCATTGCAGGGCCGACTCCACTGGACCACCAGGGAGGCCCGAGCCTAGTATTTCCGATGTAAAGAATGCACGTGTAGTCGCTGCCCATGGAGTTTCTCCCAGAACCCGGGTCAGGGGAACACGGGAGGAGGGGGTGGCAGAGGGCCCGGGGCTGCTCTGAGGCCTGGTAGGGGCGGCCCAGCAGGCGGCCCAGCCCAGGGTGCGAGGGGCTGCGGCGATGGCGGGCACCGGATGGGGGCAGAGGCCCAGACGGTGCCAGCAGTGAGAGAGGAGGCCGTATGGAAGCTGGGCGCCGCGCGGGACACGGGGCCTTTGGAGGAGCCGCCGTGGCCTCGTGGAGTCAGCCGTGCCGATGGCTTGTCCGGAGGTGAAGGGCCTTCAGTGAGATGGTAGCATGGAGTGTCCCGCCCAACCCACCCGATCTTAAAGGGGCCCTTCCTTAGCCCCCTTTGGTCCTGGGAATCCTCGATTCCCGGAAAGCCAGTTGATCTTCAGTCGCTTTCCGGAGCTGGAGGAGCTATTGGACCTGGCATGCCTCGTGGCCCACCACCTCCACTGGGACCTCTCTCTCCTTTTTCACCCGAGGGTCCGGAGGACCTTGAGTTAAAGTTATTTTTCAGTGTCTGAGAGTGTTCCCGGTCTTTTAGCCTGAAATCGTTAGTGATATTACCGTCTCATTTCTCCTTTTATTTCTGTTCCAAACGTGCTTTTTTTCAGAGAGAGTTTCTGCTGATGCATTGTACACATGCTCTGTTATTTCATCTCCTGCCACTCGTTTTTGTTTTATTATTTATTTATTTTTGGCCGCACTGGGACCTCGTTGCTGCGGGGGCTCCTCTCTGGTTGCGGTGGGTAGGCTAGCTGCCCTGTGGTGTGTTGGATCTTCCCAGACCAGGGATCAAACCCCAAGTCCCCTGCACTGGCAGATGGGTTCTTAGCCACTGGACCACCGGAGAGGTCCTCCTGCCACTATCCTGATGACAGGTACAAGAACCATAAACACAAGGATAGAAAGGGCAGTCAGTGCAGCCTTGCAAGATGGCGTTTCTCTGGAAGGGCAAGGCCGTCTTTTGGAGTCAGAGGACACAAAGCTGCCACTGAGCAAGCATCAGAGGTCAGAGGTCATTCTGAATAGCTGGCAGGTCTCCTGTTGCCTGGGAGAGCTGCCCCACTTCGGGAACGGAAGCCTCGAGAGCCACAAGCTGGTGGGAACACCTCAGGGACCCCTTCAGTGAGTTGCTTGCTGAGTAAGGACTAGTGTGTGAGTCTGGGAGAGACTCCTGGGGCTGCCGCCTGAGGGGAACCCCCAAACTTCCCTGGCCTCTACCTCCAGGAACCCCACCAGGATCTTATGGTGAAGAGCCAGGGAAAATCACCTGGAGCCTCTGGCAGAAGGAAGAGGAGACTGTTTAAAATACACCTAGCGCGTTCTTCGTCATAAAGGCGCTTTTCTCTCCAGTGAAAACGCTGTCTGTCTGTAGCCTTTATTAAGTTCTGTTCCACCTAGGCCTGCTCTGTTGATAGTTATCATCTTATGGAGGCTGGATTTTGCCAAACGCTCTTTCTGCACCTGTGGAGATGCTCATAGGATTTATCCCTCGTTTTGGTAATGTGCTGTATATTACGTTGGCTTTGCGTTCCTGGCATAAACCCCAGTTAATCGTGGTGTATGCTCCTTGTAATGTGTTGCTGAGTTCGGTCTCCTAGTGTTTTTGATGAGCAGCTTTGTGTCTGCGTTCATCGGGGTGTTGGCCTGTGATTTCCTTTCCTTACGGCATCCTTGTCTGGTTATGGTATCAGTGTTACGCTGGCCTCGTGAAGTGAGTTTGGAGTGTTCCCTCCTCCTGTATTTTTGGAAGGGTCTGAGAAGGATCCCTATCAATTCTTCTTTGAATGTCTGGTAGAATTCACCAGTCAATCTAACTGGTCCTGGACTTCTTTTGGTTGGGAGGTTTTTAATTACTGATTCAACTTCCTTACAATTTGTTGGCATTTAACTGTTCATAGTAGTCTCTTATGATTCTGTATATTTCTGTGGCACCAGTTGTAATGTAGCCTCTTTCATTTCTGATTTTTATTTGAGCGTTTTTTTTTTTTGCCGAGTCTAGCTAATGGTTTGTCAATTTTGTTTATGTTTTCAAAGAACCAGCTCTTAGTTTTACTGATCTTCTATCGTCTTTTAAAGAACAGTTCTGTTCTGTCTAGTATAATAGTAGCATTGGCTGGGATGGGCCCCCTTTGCCGCTTGGGCTTTTCTCTAGTTGGCGGAGAGCGGGGCCACTCTCCCGGGCGTGCGGGCCTCTCACCGCAGAGGCTTCTCCTGTGCTGCACCACGGGCTCCCGGGCGTGCAGGCTCAGGACTTGCGGCTCGAGGGCCCCGGATCACAGCTTCAGGCCTGGAGTTGCTCCACGGCGCACGGGCTCTTCCTGGATCAGGGACGGAACCTGCGTCTCCTGCGTCGGCAGGCGGGTTCTTTACCACTGAGCCACCAGGGAAGCCCTCGATTGTCTTTTTAATCTGCATTTCCTTCACATCTGCTCTGCTCTTTCTTTCCTTCTACTTTGTTCTTTTTCTAGTTCCTTGAGGTGTAAAGTTGTTGGAGACTTTGTTTCTTGAGGTTTCTGGCTGTGAACATCCCTCTTAGAATAGCCTTTGCTGCAGCCCATGAAGTCTTGTTATATCCCTGTTTTAACCAATATTTTTTCTAACAGAAGTATAGCTCTTCCCACTTTGCTCTGGTTTACATTTGCATGGAATATCTTTTTCTGTCCCTTCCATTTTCGCTCTGTGTACCATCATGTCAGAAATGATTCTCTTGTAGGCAGCATAGAGATGGATGCTCTCAATCCATTCAGCCACTCTGTCTTTTGATTGGAGAATCCACTCAGTCCATTTAACCATTGACTGTGTTTTGCCTTGGTTTGTGGAAACAGTTGACTTTAAGCCTCGACACTTGGTTTTGCCCCTTCTTTTACTTTCACCTTGGGGTTGTCTGTAGCAACAAAGGCCACTGACTGAGGCCTGCTCTGCGCGGGGCACTGGGCTGGGTGTTCCCCATCACATCCCTGCCACAGCCCTCTGTGATAGGTGCAGTTCTCACCCCATTTTAGAGGTGAGGACACAAGTGTGGAGAGGCTAATCTCCAAGTTTAGCCACTGTTTGCGGAGCTGCCCCCGTGTGCCAAGACCCAGACGTGTCCCGGGAATCGGGGGCCTCCTCGGGGAAGCCCTCTCCCCCGTCCTCTCTGGGCCCCAGCGGCTCTGCCCTGGCTGTGTCCCCCGGGCACCCTGCTCCAGGCTCAGGGGTGGACTCTGCGTCGGAGCGTGCGCCCCCTCCCCACTTCCTGATCCCGGTCAGGAGGCAGTCCCTGTTAGGGAGCCCCGAAAAGGGCAAGAGGTGACCATGCCACTTTTTTTCTCAACAGGGAGGACCTGGTTGTCTCTGATTTCTGGAGCTCAGCACTAGGTGGGTGCCATGGGGCTCAGGCTGGAGGCGGCTGGGGTGGCAGGAGGGCCTGACAGTGGGCAAAGCAGGGGATCCAGCCCTCATCGGGTGACGTCTGCTTCACGGCAGGGTGTCCATGCTGGGTTCTAATGCTGACTCCAACCCCGCCCCCCTTACAACTGTGTGTCCTTTCAGCATTAACCCTGGTCCTCGGCTTCTGTATCTGTGGAATGGACATGAAAATGTACATATTCTGTAGTGCAGTTGTATAAATGAAGTATTTCCTGAAGTGCTTACAGTGGTGCTTGCTTGCTGCACCGGAGGCAGTGGATGTTACTTGTCATTGTGCTGTTGAAATTTACATTTACCCTGCTCTCTCCCCTGACCTTACACGGCTGTTACACTCTATTCCTAAACCTGATGGGTGATAACACAAGTATGCCATAGTTATAGTCTTTATGGAGGGACTTTTGTTGTTTATTATACATGATTTTTATTATTTTTTTAAAGTAATCAGTGATCAAACTTGTGCCCCCTGCAGTGGACGTGCAGAGTCCTAACCACTGGACCACGAGGGAAGTCCCAGTATACATAAGTTTTCATGCAAAAAGCTTTTTACAAAATTTAAGGTAATGTTCTTAGTGTATATTTCCAGAGGTGGAAGTGGTCAACTTGCTATCCACTTTCTGGTTGTTGTCCAGAAAGCGTTCACTGATTCTTTGAGCAGCATGGATGCGGAGAGCCAGCTCTCTATGTAGCCTTCTGTAGCCTGGGTCTTATTTCAAGGTGTCTTTGCTGATAAGTCAACGTTGGTATCTTATTAACGGGAATAGACATATGGCTGTTTGCTTTCTGTTTTGTTCTGCATACAGATCTGATCTACTGAAGTCAGTGCCAATGACAGAAAGGGAGATGAGAACTCACCACCCTGTGAAACGACTGGGTAGTTTCCTTAGCCTCTAGACGCCCAGCCTGTTTTTAACTTTTTTACACGTTAAATGTTCTCACTCCCGGTAATTTATAAGATCATTTTGAGAGCTCTGCTTTTCAGTTCTTCTTTTATTAGAAAAGTAGTATTTCAGGCCACAATTGCATGTACTGGTTGCCTCTTACTAAATTAGGATGAGTTAACACAAGCATTAGATGGACATCGTGGCCGCGGATGAACCTGACTTTTGCTTGAAGCATTCCCTTCGTTGAGGCCGTGGGTACCCAGGCGCCAGCCGCTGTCAGCTTGGGGTGGGCGCCGCTGCACACCCCCTCGTGTGGCGGGCGGGAGGCCGGCAGCCCCTTCTTTGGGGAGTGAAGGCTTCCGCGCCCTGCTCCCCAGGCCATGGATGGTTTAATTCCTGGGTCACAGCATACCCTCTGACTGTGCAGGGCCCGGTCTTTCAGAAACCATCACCGGGTGTCTCCGGAAACACCTGGAACAGTTGAGGGCCCCCGAGGGGCCTCTCTCGGAAGCCCTGGGACACCTGCATCTCGCCGCCCCCCCGGTGGAGGCAGATTCGGCCCCTGGCTCCGTCCCGGAAGAGACCCTGGTCCCAGGGACCTGCTGCTTCAAGTGTGTGTGTTACGGCATCGGGAACTTCGCCAGCTGCGTCACAGCTAGAAGCCAGCTGGCGTTTCTGCTCCTCCTCCTGGAGCGGTGCCAGGTGAGTGCGTCCTTTACCGTCCCCCTCCTCCGTCTCGTGCGCACGCTGACAGAGCCCCTTGTCGCCCTCTGCAGATTCCCAGGAGTCACTGCTGGGCGTACGACCCTCTGTTTAGTCGAGTAGAAATCGAGGTCCTCAACGCCCTGGGCGTGGTGGTTCTCCAGGAGAACGAGGTATATGGTTAGGGGCGCGAGGGGCCCCGCACTCGGGGGCCTCTCGCACGGGACTGGCCTGTCGCTCCCACGTGGACCTGTGCGGTCCTGTCAGAGGGAGAGACTAGGTGACGGCACCGTGTGCGGTTTGCACGGTCCTCCTGAGGGCTGTGCGCCCGCTGTGCTCAGTGCTGGGCATGTGGCTGCAGGAGGGGGAGAGGGCGCAGTCTCTGCACCTCCTGAGGGCTGTGCGCCCGCTGTGCTCAGTGGCGGGCGTGTTGCTGCACGAGGGGAGAGGGCATGGTGTCTGCACCTCGTGAAGCCCTTCTGCCGGGAGGTGCCCCATTCCAGGGGTGGGAGGCTGCAGCCCAGCCCCCGGCTGAGTTTGGGGATCTGAGACCTCCAGAAAGAAGGCTCTCTAGAGGGGGTGGCTGCACCCCAAGGTAATGTTTGAAAAGGCCCGAGTCACGATGGGGAGCTGCAGAGAGTGACGGGACGGTTCCCGAGGGCCCTGGCCCTGCCTCAGTCCAGAGCCGTCCGTGTCCGCAGGGCGCGTGTGTTCAGCAGGCGTGAGTTTTCCGGGCTTCCGACGTCCGGGTTCAGTCTCGTGTAATTCTGTAGCACCGCCCGTGCCGTGGACGGCGCACAGGGCGACGCAGGAGTGTCTCTCCCCTCGGTGCTTGGGGTCGCCGCCCCCTCCGCCTCCCGTCCTCCCAGCTGTGCTAACCGTGGGGACAGGGAACGTGTGCAGGCAGCCGTGTCGTGGGGGTGACGCCCGCACACCACTGCACTCATCTTCCGGCGCTGAGCGAGGCTGGCTAGGGTTAACCCCCCTTGCTGTAAGACGCGTGCTCACCTCGTGCGTGTTGGACCCCAGGAAGGGAAGCGGAGCGTGTGCGGGGAGCCCACCGTCTTCTACATGCCGCACTGCGGGACGGCGCTCTACAACAACCTGCTGTGGAGGAACTGGTCGGTGGACGCCCTTTCCAAGGTGGTCATTGTCGGCAACAGCTTCAGGGCGCTCGAGGAGAGGTGAGCAGGTCGCCGGGGTGAACCCGGTCCTCAAGTCCCCCCTGGACAGGGCTGGGCTGCGAGATGTCAGTCTGGGTCACGCTGGGAAGCAGGGTGTCTTTCTGCAAATAATTTCTCCCTTCCCTTAGGGCAGCAGAGACGGCTTTTCTAGATGGGGGAAAAGTCATTTCTTACAACTAACACAGTATCCTTGGTCTGCTTCACACGCACTGTCGTTTCTCCCTAACGAGATGGGCAGTCACGGGGGCATTGACGCACATCCCCATTTGAAAAGATTTCTTGCTCTAATTAAGTCATCTTGCCTTTCTGTGTCGTAAGGGGAATGAACCTGGTCTCGTACTGCCTAATCATGTTTTCAACAATTTTGGTTTCTAGGTTGTTGACAAGGATTCTGCATAAACATTACCCATATGTTGCAAAGGTATCTGCCTAAGTGGAGGGGCTGGGGTGGACAGCCTGGGAAGTTGTACTGTCTCTGTTACTGTGGAGAATCCTGCCTTTACCAGTAGTGGTGGGTGCTTGCGAGGGTCTGTGGTCCAGAAAGCTATGTTTGAGTGCATCTCCTCGTTTTCCCTTAATTTCCTCTGTTCTCGGTATCTGATCCAACTTACGCACTGTCCTTGGGGACTCCAACTCACTGCACTAAGTACTAAAAGCACCTTATTCCTTGGAGTGATGAGTAAACCAGGACTCTAACTCGGGAGGGTGGGGCTTACTGGGCCTGTCAAGTTTGTTTCACTTTTGGATCTTTCTGCTCAGATTCTGACAGGCCTGGAGGAGCTGGCGTTCCCTCAGACCCTGAGGTACATGGACGTATTTAACGACACCTCCATCCACTGGTTTCCTGTAGAAAAGCTAACGCAGCTCCCCATGGACACTTGGGCGTTTCGGGAGGAGCCAGATTACCAGGACTGCGAAGACCTGGAGATCATCAGGAAGAAGACAGAGGAGCCTCCCCGCGCTGACCTGAGCTCACTGTGAGGGGCCCGTGGCGTAGGGACTGCAGGGCGCCCTCTCATAGAGCAGGGAGGACGTTGGCTCTGATGTAAGACGCCGTTTATTCCCCAGCGCGCCCCCAGCAGGTGCACGGCCTACTTGGCCATGTCGATGAGGCTCTGCAGCGAGGTGGGCACCCAGGTCTTCTCGCCCTGCACGAACACCACGCCGCGGTCGATGTAGATGACGATGCGGCCGAAGGTGTACAGCTGCTTGCCCTCGTGCCGCTTCCCGATGACCGGCATGAAGACGATGTTGTGCTCCTCGGCCTTGGTCTCGATGAGGTCCTTGAAGTTCATGGGCACGGCGCTGGCGGCCACGCCGATGCCCCGCTGGGCCATGTTCTCAGCCTCGCGCCGCTCCTGCATGGCCTCGTACTGGAAGTCCTTCCTCCGCTCGGTGTGCGTGAGGTAGGCGATGTGCTCGCGCGCGCCGGGCTGCATGTAGGCACCTGCGAGGCGCGGGGGCGGGGTCAGGGCGGGCCTGGCCCACCCACAGAGCCCAGGTGCCCTAGCGGGGTAGGGGTGGACAGCTGGCTATGGCCACGTAAGAATTTCTGGTTCATGCCTAATGACCAGAGGTTATAAAACACTCAACAACCCTGACAGTCATAAGCCGCTGTTCCCCACTTGCTAGGGCTTTCACCCCACACGTCCCCAAAGGCAGCTTTCAGAACCCTGAAACATAAGGCCAACACTATTAACAGATGTATCCGGGGCTGAAACACAGATGTTGAAGGGCCCCCAAATGCCCAGTGCTAACTGAGGGGTCCAGAGGGGAGACTGGTGTGAGAAGAGAGATGCCCGCCAGTGTCCCCGGCCGGAAGGCCTGGGTGAGCAGAGGTCGGACACACGTTCACCTCACTAAACACAGTATACAGTCTGTCATCCTGTATTGGGCTAAGCAGAAAGAACTGAATAGAAAGTCCAGTCCCAGCTGCCACTCTGTGACCTTGTCTGTGAAAGACGGGACTGGCTGAGGGGGCCCCCTGACCCACCAGGCAGCAGGACCTCCCAAGAGCTGAGTATTATCCAGGGGTAGGTAGTAAGTGAACAGTCAGCTGCCTCCTCCTGACACCACCTATACTGAGCGTGGTCCACACTCACTCACCCGGCGCCCTGGGTCCTTGCCGAGACCCGGAAGTGGGGCCTCGCTCCTGTTTTACAGGAGAGACGAAGGGTTAACTCCTAAGTGTTAGAGGGGCCACCCAGCTCCTGCCGGGCAGACGCACCAAGGAGCCGCCAGCACAGTGGTGACGAGGTGGACCCGGCTCATGTGAGCCTCGTTCAGGGACAGCGCTCCTCAGCTGCAGCTGAGACAGGGGGCAGCTGCGGGCTAAGTAACTATGTGGTGGGGCTGAGACAGTCTGTGTCCAGGAGCCGCAGGTGTGAACTCTGACTCAGTGTGGGGCCCCCACTCACCGACATTGGAGGACACCGCCCTGTTCATGATGTCGAGAGCCTCGTTGAACTTGTCCTTGACGGACGGGTGCGCCAGCACTTGGTCCGAGAACATGGACTTCCAGCCCAGGTACCACTTGGTGATCTCCTCATAATTGGGGCTATTGCTCAGCCAGGAGCACAGCACCTGCCCAGAGGAGGCAGGTGAGACGCCAGGGTCTGTCCACCTGCTCGTCTGGGGCCCGGTCTGCAAGCTGGTGACGCTTGCAGGGTTTCAGGGGCTGAATGGGGTCAGCTCAGCAGTGAAGGGCCCTGCACGTAGCCTCTGCGCCTGGGCCTCCCCCCCCACCCTCGGGCCCCATGTGGCAGGTGTTCAATAAAAGGTGCACACTGTGGTCCTGCCTGTGTAGTTCCTTCTTGTGTGGCCCCAGTTACCCCAGCTGTCCCCCCGCACCCCACGAGCTGACGCGGGCTCACCTGCAGCCACTTGGGGAAGAAGTGCTTTTCGAGAAGGCCCACCAGGCTGGAGACAGAGACCATCCCCTCCCAGTCGATGGCCCAGTAGAAGGCGTCCATGTGCTGCTGGTGGGGGTTGATGACCAGCTCCCCGAGGCACATCCCTGGAAGAGAGAGCCAGCCTCTCAGGTATAGTCACTGTGTCCGCCTTCGAGCTGCTGTTAAAGGTCGAGTTTAAGCTCTCGATGTGGCAATTCTTAAAAACCATTTCCTTCCCTAACCCAGAATTAGCTCGAAGTTTAGAATCCAGTAGGACAAAAGTTTGAGGACCCCTGTGGCTGCCCTGTCACCAGAGGCCCAAAGCAGAGCTCAGGAAGCAGGCAGAAAGGCCCGGGTACACCTGGGATCCGGGCACCTCTCGGGAGGAGTCCGCACTGGTTGCGGCTGTGTTTCCCCCGCTCCTTACCCAGCTTGGGCACGATGTTCTTGACCATGAAGGCCTCCCAGGAGCCGGGGGTAAAGACGTCTTTCCAGGGCTGGAGGATGAGCTTGGCTGAGGAGTCGCTGGGATGCCACTTCTGCAGGGCGCTGGCCAGCTTGCTGCGGATGGGGGAGTAGAGTGGCTCCAGGCGCGCCTGCATGAGCGGCAGCCACGGGTGGACCCACGAGTGGATGGGCACCGTATCCGTCAGCGGGTTCCAGCTCTCCACCTGCAGGGGGGGCGCAAGGGGCCTGAGTTCACGCAGCCTGTGGGGCAGGCAGACGATGCCCTCCTGGCTGAGCAAGCGTGTGGGGGGCCACAGTCTCCATTACATTCCCCCAAGACAGGGTTATTCAACCACCAGTACACCTACACTATTTGTATTACGTCTCAGAAACGGTACAATTCTAAGTCACTGAAGAAACCAAGTAAATGAATTCCCTACAAAGCGGGCTTCGAGGAACGGCTCTGAGGCTGGAGCTGACGTGACAGCCACTGAAGGCCACTGCTGCCCGAGCCCCGGCCCCCACCCCACGGGCCCACCTCCTTCTGCAGCTTGGGGAAGATGAGCTGCTCCAGGATGTTGTCCAGCACCCACACGGGGATAAGGGGCGCCCAGCTGTCCAGGAAGTCCACCATCGGGTCGCAGTTCCTCGGCTGCCACTGTGCAACGATGCTCCGGACAAACGGCATCCAGACTTCCCAGATCAGCCTGCGGGTGGGGGGTGTGGGGGGCTGGTTACACGCCCAGCTGGTCCCACTACCCCCACCCCCACCTCTGGGGCAGGACTGCAGACACCCAACAGCAGGGCCCTCCTGTCAGGAAACCACTGGCCGGCCCACAGCTCTCGTGGCTCCCACTTGGCCTCGGGGTGTTTCCTGGGTGTCCCTGCCTCCCTGGTGGGGCGGCTGCGGGCACTTCCCCACCTGGGGCTCTACTGCAGAGCCGACCCCTCAGGTCCAGGCTTCAGCGTCAGCCTCCCGAGACCTGTACCTCCACCTGCACCTGTATGTGCGCACACAGGTGGCACCCTTGCCATTCATGCTCAGCCTGGCTGTATCTGTCCACTCCGTTACCACCCGCCTTGTCCCTTCCTGGAGACCGGCCCTGCCTCACTCCCAGGTGAGTCCGGCGAGGACAGATAGATCCTCAGCGCACACAAGGGGAGGGTGAGCGGGTGGGCGAATCCACGTTCCCTGAGCGGCACCCACAGGCGCCCGGGGCCCACACAGGCTGAGCCCCGCCGCCAGGCCGGGAGCGCTCCCCCGTCGCTCCCAGGAGCACTTAGATGGGCGAGTCTAAGCTTCCAGAGCAGCACCCGCAGGTACCCAGGGGGCCGAGCCCCGCCGCCCCCAGAAGCACTTAGACGGGCGAGTCTAAGTTTCCAGAGCAGCACCCGCAGGTACCCAGGGGGCCGAGCCCCGCCACCCGGCCGGGAGTGCTCCCCCATCGCTCCCAAGAGCACTTAGATGGGCGAGTCTAAGTTCCCAGAGCAGCACCCGCAGGTACCCAGGGGGCCGAGCCCCGCCGCCCGGCCGGGAGCGCTCCTCCGCCGCCCCCGGAAGCACCTGTGGAAGGCGTCCGCTGAGAGGTCCTGCCCGCCGTGCGACAGCAGCTGGTCGTTCTCCAGGAGGCTCTTCCACTGGGAGATGGTCTCGATGCCGTACGTGCAGTCCTGAGGAGGAAGACACAGCGGCTGAGCGCAGCCGGCCGCCTCTCACCCTCCGGACCGTCTGGAGCCCGGGCCGCCCCAGGCGAGAGGCGGCGCGGCGGTCTCCCCTGCCCGCTCACCTTGAGGGGGTCCCACTCCTTGAAGTAGTCCTTCATGAGCGGGTAGACGATGGCCACGGCCAGGTCCACGCGGTCGGACATCCGGTACTCCTCGTAGTACTTGTCCCGCAGCGTCTGGAAGACGCGGGCGCACTCGTCCAGCGTGAGCGGGTCACTGCAGCCGGGCTGCAGGCGCCGCTCGCACTCCTCCACGAGCGCCAGCACCTCGCTCAGGCTGGCGATGGCCCGCTGCTCCTGCTGCAGCGCGCCCGCCGCCTTCTCCAGCTCGTGCGTCAAGTTCACCACCACGTCCCGCTCGTACTGCAGCTGCCGGTCGTTGCGGATGATCTCCTGCTCCGTCAGCTCGATGAGCAGCTGCAGGTTGTGCTCCAGCTCGGGCAGCGCGAAGCCGGGCGCCCGGGCCTCCTTGCCCGGCAGGGGGGGCGGCTGCGCCTGCGGCGGGAGCCCGTCGTCCGGGACGCCGTGCTTGTGGCTGATCTGGCTGTAGCTGTAGTAGACCTTCTGCTCCCGGCCGGTCATGTCTATGACCTGGGGAGGGCGGAGGGGCCCGCGGGTGAACGCGCGCCACCGCTGCCCCTCAGGATGCGCACCGAAGCCCGGGCAGGGCGCCACGCTCGTGGGAGCCTGTGAGCACTGCTCAGCGGAGCTGGGGCAGGGCTCAGCAGAGGCCAGGGACCCGACCACCAGGGACAGACGGACAAGCCCTCCCCTGGGGCCTCTGGACAGACTAGACGGAAAACTGATGACATACACATGGGACTATGTCGTTGAGATGAAGCTCTATTTTCATACAAGAGTAGAGGCTGTACTGATTAAAGCAGGCAATAAAACAACAAACACAGTCAAAAATACCTTGGTAAAAAATGCACATTTCAACAAAAAGACCTGAAAAGATATATACATCACAGGTGTGAAAAATGGTCAGTTATGGGGAAAATAATGTTGATACTTTTGCCTCCATTTCGCAGTTGTCTACAAGGTACCGCGTACTGCACTGCGGGAAGAGCTGTTCTGTTTTTTAATGTAAAAACATGACACACAAAACCCACAGAGGCAGCCAAGGAAATGAGGTGATTTCAGTGTCGGGACGACTGACAATGAGAACAGGATGGTACTGAAACGAAGTACCGCCGTCACTTGAGCCAAGACTGCGACCCGGGACCACCTGAACTGGAACACCCAGGAAGCTGTCCCCTCCGCTCCAGCCCTCGGCCCGACCAGACCTGTGGCCGCAAAGGCTCCGGCTGCGACTTCCTGCCAGGTCCCCAGATGACCTGCCACCTGACCTTGGAGAACCCACTGAACTCTCGGTTCTGTGACGCACAGTGACCTCCTGCAGCAGACACCTGTCACCTCTGTCCCCTGGGGCGGTGACGGGAAAGCCTCTCAGTCTGCACATGCCTGGGGCTGAAAGTCGGGTCACCTTGAGGCCACGTGGGGATGCCCCGAGCGCCCTTCCTGGTCAGAGACTCCAAGAGCTTCCAATGCTTCAACCTGGCGACTGCACTTCTAGAAATCGAGCCTTAAGAACTGTCCCCAGCACAGACAGGGCTTTATGCACAAAGTGACCTGCCCCAGACGGACCCAGCCATGTTCAAGGTCTAGCAACAGAACACTAGGAACTGGCAGCCTTAGCACCGTCATGTTGGGGGGCGGGGGGCGGGGCGGCGATGATGAACCTGAGTGCAGGGAAGGGACAGAGGCTGCTACCCGCGATAAAAGCACACGCACACACCCTCCCGCCCCTGCACAGAAGACCCGCAGGCGCCTTACGAGCAGGTGCTTGGAGACCGCCTCTCGTGTGTGGCGTAACTGCGTGTCTCCCAGACCCCCATCCAGGGTGGGCATCTGTGAGCACCTACCTTGACCTGAGAAAGCTCCTTCTGGGGAGCGGTGAGCTTCTTACTAATCCTGCCCTTGGCTTTCAGCTCTTCCACAGTCTTGTAAGAATACTTGGGCTTCTTCTTGCTTCCGCTGGGGTCTTTCCTCCACTGGCTCAGCTCCTTCTGAAATTCCTGAGTCAGAGGGACATGGTCCATCAGAAGATGAAAGGGCTGCTGAGACCTCCACACGGTTCCGTGCTGAGAATGGTGCTGTGTGATGCTGACCCCTCTGAGGAGGCTGCCTGACACCCACTCCCACCTACAAAGGCGAGACCCTGTCCCCACACCCCCATTTCTGACCACACTGGTTACTTGTGTGCCGTGTTCCCTGTTGATGGCGGGACACCAGCCTCTGGCCCGTGCTGGTGCACAGCGTGAGCTCGACCCCGGAACCCCGGACGCTGGCTGAGCTAACGAACGAGCAGACAGACCAACCCCGACCGACAGGTGCACAAGCCAGCCGGGCCGCCTCCCAACCCACCTCCTCGGCCTCCTCTTCCGAGTCGACCACGGGGAAGTCCTGCAGGGACTGGGTGGTGCGCTCCGAGCCGTACGCCCCCACCGCACCTTTGCCCTTCCTCTGCTTGGCTTCGATTGGGTTAATGATGCCTGATGGATTTGAGAGAGACAGACTTGCAGTCATTGCCGTCATGTGGGTGTGCCATGTGCGGAGACCCGCTCCCTGGTCCTCCCATGGGACAGCACACCGCCCAGAGAGGAGCCGCTCCTGCCCGCCCCACCTGGCCCTGCTGCCGATATCACAGAGCAGTGTGCCAACAGGAGTGCACGCAGGCCCTGAGGGCCGCTTCCACTGCGGTCACTCACTTAGTAGACGGGAGTAGTTATAACCGACTCTGGCCTACGCTGTTTGCCTGGAAGCCAGTTACTACGGGAAGGGTATGTTGATTCTGACTAAAGAGAGGGGGAGCCGCCATTTAAACACCATCTGTTTTCTTATTATATTATATATATACACACGCTTCCCTGGTGGCTCAGTTGGTAAAGAATCTGGCTGCAGTGCAGGAGACCAGGGTTCGACCCCTGGGTCGGGAAGATCCCCTGGAGAAGGCCATGGCAACCCACCCAAGGATGCTCGCCTGGAGAATTCCAGAGCAAACGGGCCTGGTGGCTCCAGTCCATAGGGTCACAGAGTCGGACACGAATGAGTGGCAGTCTCTCGCCACCCACACTTATCACGCCCGTGTAATACTCCACACTGGTAGTCCCTATCTCTTACGCTTGCTTTGCTCTATACTAGTTTGCGCCTTGAAAATAAATGCATTTTTCTTGTAAAAAAGTTTACAAACGGGACTACAGCATTTCCGTGAAGAATTGCCCCCACCCCAAACTTCCCACCAGACCCTTTCCAGCTCGTACTGTTGAGCTCCCAAATTAGAACAGCCTTCACTCTCATTCCAGGTCACCTTTCCAATCTTCACTCAAGTCCATGGATGCTTCATGCAGCTAAGCTACCTACCCTGCCCCCTTGTGAGCAGAGCCCAGGCACAGTAACATGAGCAAGGAGAGTGGGCTGTGGTGTGGAGACAGCTTGCAGAATAAGGAAGCTGTGGGGGCTGACCGGGGCAGGAGTTGTCAGCTAACCCAATCCCTGCCAACCTCCTAAACTGTAGCTTATCTACAACCTAGGAGAAACTGTCTGATTTTTAAACACTGGCAACTGATCTGACTTTTTAGAAACACTGGGCAGGCCAGAAAGAAGCTTGTTTTCAGCCCATCAGGCTGTATGAAGCCTGACCCCTCCCCCATGCTGAAATACGGCATTTTATGTAACCTGAGTTTTGATAAAGCATGGAGCTTAGAGCACAACTGTCACATTCTGGCAGAAAAGCAACAAAGCAGAGCAAAGGCAGAGCATGCCCCTGCCTGCCCCCCGAGCGGGGCACCACACCTTGAGCATTCTTCCCCAGGCCCCTTCCGGGCACGTAGCCCATTTTCTGAAGAAGCTTCTGTCCGATTCCTTTTGTGTGTCTTTCCCAGCTGCCGAAATCCATGAAAGATTTGGTTCCTCCTGCAAAACCTTTCTGGCTGGGCTTAAAATTGCCACCCTGAAAACAAAGAAGGAAAAACCTAAGCAAGCAAGCTCGGCTGATGCAACCATGGCCGGGCAGTCCCAGAGCTTTGTGAGAAGTACCCTATGAACCACAAGGACCCCAGGGACGTCTCCGGACAGTGCAAAGACTGCCCGCCACAGCCACCCCTGGGAAACCTGCTCCCATAGGGACAGGCCCACACGACCGGCCCCCAGCAGATGCCAGGGCCACAGCGACCTTCTGGGGATATTACGAAGGTCACAGCCCTTCAATTAAGATGCTACCGTTTTTAACTTCTTTGGTCCGAAATCCTTAGGAAATTCATCCTGCTTCACGGGTTTCTCTTCATCGTCGGAGTCCTCCAGCTCCGCCTCCTCTGCTGCCCCTTTCTTGAGCCCTGCGCTGATGAAGTTGACAGGGGCCGAGTAATCGCGGGCCCTGCGGGCAAACACAAGGGGGTCTGTAAGAACTCTCTCAGGAGAGCTCCTTAGAGCAGACCTCATGGGATCCATTTTAAAAGAGCAGCGCTGACTCCTATCCTCAGTGCCCCAGACCCGGCTCCCCTGTAATCACATTCGACACTTTGACCTGATGTCTCAACTCTGTGACTTCAGACTTACCAATGACAGCATAGAGTTGACTAAAAATTCTAAGTATGATGTAACTGTCCACCTTTCCTTTTAGTTAATACATTAAAAAAAAAACCCAAAACAAAAACTATAACTTGAGGACTTTCCTGGTCGTCCAGTGGTTAAGAATCTGCCTGCCCACACAGGGGACAGAGGTTCAGTCTCTGGTCTGGGAAGATCCCACATGCCATGGGCAACTAAGCCCACGCTCCACAACTAAAGAAGCCTCCACGATGAGAAGCCTGTACATGGCAACTAGAGAGCAGCCCCATCTCAGCTAGAGAAAGCCCGTACAGCAAAGACCCAGTGTGGCCAAAAGTTAATTAACATTAAACAACAGTAACTTGGTAAATTCGATTAAGGCACGAAAAGGTTTAAGAAATAAAGCCTGTTAATAGTACTAGTAAAATGGAGGAATACATTCAAACATCAGTAATCATAATAACTGATGATAATAAACATAAATAGGAAGCCGTCAAACAGGAGATGGCAAGAGTGAACACTGACATTTCAGGAATCGATGAACTAAAATGGACTGGAATGGGTGTATTTAATTCAGATGACCATTATATCTACTACTGTGCGCAAGAATCCTTAAAAGAAATGAGGTAGCCATCATAGTCAACAAAAGAGTCTGAAATGCAGTACTCGGGTGCAACCTCTAAAATGACAGAATGATCTCTGTTCGTTTCCAAGGCAAACCATTCAATATCACAGTAATCCAAGTCTATGCCCCGACCAGTAATGCTGAAGAAGCTGAAGTTGAACAGTTCTATGATGACCTATAAGACCTTCTAGAACTAACACCAAAAAAAGATGTCCTTTTCATCACACGGGACTGGAATGTAAACGTAGGAAGACAAGAGACAGCCAGAGCAGCAGCCAAGTTTGGCCTTGGGCTACAAAATGACGCAGGGCAAAGGCTAACAGAGTTCTGCCAACAGAACGCACTGATCACAGCAAACATCCGTTTTCAACAGCACAAGAGACGACTCTACACGTGGACCTCACCAAATGGTCAAAACCGAAATCAGATGGATTATACTCTTTGCAGCTGAAGATGGAGACGCTGAATACAGTTAGCAAAAACAAGACCAGGAGCTGACTGTGGCTCAGAACATGAACACATTACAAAATCCAGACTTAAACTGAAGACAGTAGGGAAAACCATTCAGTAAGACCTAAATCAAATCCCTTAATAATTATACAGTGGAAGTGACAAAGATTCAAGGGATTAGATCTGAAAATCTAATCGCCATAGATTAGATCTATGGATCACCATAGATCGAATTAGATCTATTAGATCTCCAATAGCCTCAAGAACTATGGATGGAGGTTCGTAACACTGAACAGGAGGCAGTGATCAAGACCATCCCCAAGAAAAACAAATGCAAAAAGGCAAAATGATCGTCTGAGGAGGGCTTACAAATAGCTGAGAAAAGACGAGAAGCAAAAGGCAAAGGAGAAAAGGAAAGATATACCCATCTGAATGCAGAGTTCCAGAAAATAGCAAGGAGAGATACGAAAGCCTTCCTAAGTGAACAATGCAAAAGAAATAGAAGAAAACAATAGAATGGGAAAGACTAGAGATCTCTCCAAGAAAATTAGAGATATCAAGGGAAATTTTTGTGCAAAGATGGGCACAATAAAGGACAGAAATGGTATGGACCTATTGGAAGCAGAAGATATTAAGAAGAGGTGACAAGAATATACAGAAGAACTATACAAAAAGGATCTTCATGACCCAGATAACCACGATGGTGTGATCACTCACCTAGAGCCAGACATCCTGGAATGCAAAACCAAGTGGGCCTTAGCAAGCATCAATACGAACAAAGTTAGTGGAGGTGATGGAATTCCAGTTGAGTTATTTCAAATGCTAAAAGATGATGCTGCTAAAGTGCTGCACTCAATATGCCAACAAATTTGGAAAACTCAGCAGTGGCCAAAGGACTAGAAAAGGTCAGTTTCCATTCCAATTCCAAAGAAAGGGAATGCCAAAGAATGCTCAAACTACTGCACAATTGCTCTCATTTCACATGATATAGCAAAGAAATGCTCAAAATTCTCCAAGCCAGGCTTCAGCAATACGTGAACCGTGAACTTCCAGATGTTCAAGCTGGATGTAGAAAAGGCAGAGGAACCAGAGATCAAATTGCCAACATCTGCTGGATCATAGGAAAAGCAAGAGAGTTCCAGAAAAAAACATCTACTTCAGCATTATTGATTACCCTAAATCCTTCGTTGTGGATCACAACAAACTCTGGAAAATTCTTAAGAGATAGGAATACCAGACCACCCAACCTACTTCCTGAGAAATCCGTATGCAAGACAATAAGCAACAGTTAGAACTGGACATGGAACAGTGGACTGGTTCCAAACTGGGAAAGGACTATGTCAAGGCTGTATATTGTCACCCTGCTTATTTAACTTATGTGCAGAACACATCATGCAAAATGCCAGGCTGGATGAAGCACAAGCTGGAATCAAGATTGCCGGGAGAAATATCAATAACCTCAGATATGCAGTTGACACCACCCTTAAGGCAGAAAGTGAAGAGGAACTAAAGAGCCTCTTGATGAAGGTGAAAGAGGAGAGTGAAAAAGTTGGCTTAAAACTTCAGCTTCAAAGCTTAAAACTCAACAATCAGCTCTTAAGAGTAATGGAAATAAAAACAAAAATAAACAAATGGAACCCAATTAATCTCAAACGCTTTTGCACAGCAAAGGAAACCATAAACAAAACGAAAAGACAGCTCACAAACTGGGAGAAAATATTTGCAAAAGATGCGACCAACAAGGGATTAATCTCTAAAGTCTACAAATAGCTCAAGGCAGCTCAATATTTTTTTTAAAAAATCACAAAACGGGCAGAAGCCCTAAACAGACATTTTCCCAAAGACACACAGCTGGCCAAGAGGCAAATAAAAACATGCCCAACACCACTAGTACGAGAAACGGAAATAAAAACTTCAATAAGATATCACGTCACACCAATCAGAACGGCCATCATCAAAATATCTACAAACAACAAATGCTAGAGAGGGCGTGGAGGAAGGAGACCCAGTTGGTGGGACATTAGCAGGTGCCGCCACTGCGGAGACAGTACGAGGTGCCTTAAAAGACTAAGAGCAGAGCCACCGATTGACCCAGGAACATCACTCCTGGGCATATACCCATGGAAAACCGTAATTCAGAAAGATCTGTGCACCCCAGGACCTCCCAGATGGCCCGTTGTTAAGAATAAGCCTTGCGATGCACGGGACGCAGGTTTGATCCTTAGCTGGGGAAACTTAAATCCCATAAGACGCAGGGCAAGTCAGTCCTCACACAACTACGGAGTTCATGTGCCACAACTAAGATCCAATGCAGCCAAATAAATAAATACCGAAAAAGATAACATGCATCCTAGTATCCACTGCAGCACTATGTACCACAGCCAGGACATGGAAGCAACCTAATGTCCATCAACAGATGGGTGGACAAAGATGTGGAACAATCATATACACGATGGAATATTACTTGGTCATTAAACACAATGAAATAATGCCACCTGCAGCGACATACATGGGCCGAGAGGCTGCATTACGGAGCGAACTGCGACAGAGAAAGACAAACATAGGCGTTCAAAACGACACAAATGAACTTGTTTCCAAGGCAGAAACAGACTCACAGATCTCGAAATCGAACTTGTGGCTGCCAAAGGGAAAGTGTCGGGGGAGGGATAAATTAAAGAGCTCAGGCTTAACACACACACACCTATAAAACAGACAAGGACCTACCGTGCACCACAGAGAACTCTACTCAATACTGTGTAACAACCTATATAGGAAAGGTGTCTGAAAAACAGCGTCTCTCCACATATTTCTATGTATATACTTATAAACAGAAATACATACGTATGACGGATTCACTTTGCTCTACACATGAAACTAACACAACATTTAAGTAAACAACACTATCCTCCCCGGCCCCCACAAAAAATTTGTTTCGGACACTATTTCAAGCAGAAAAATCAAATAAGAAAAGACACTTTCATAAATCCCTATCATAAATATAATACACTTAAGGGAGATTATATGAACGGAAAGTACATTAGCAATTTTATCAATCATTCTCAGAAAAGCTCGTGTTCATTAAATGTACTTATGAAAACTATCATAGCTAAGAAATTAACTCTGTGAGATGGAAAGTACTGATTTTATCCAATCGCCTCAAGAACAGTACTTACAGTAAGTTCTTAGTCACAGCTCCCCTTTGTATAAACTGGACCTGACAGCTCTGTATTGTGTGGCTAAAGAAGAGCGAAAAGAATCCAATGAAAAAGCCCGGGAATACTGCAACATAAGGTGATGCTTTCTAAAATGACTAACCTAGTAAATAAACATCCCTGTGGCAGTAAGATCCACAGAGGAATTTCGCCCTAAGAGATGCCATATGAGAGCCCAACGCCAGATCAGACCCTGATTCTCACAGCTCAGCTGCGTGACTCGCCGCTGTTTCCTAATCTGTGAAACTTACCCCGTTTTACACCTGGTGCCTCTCTCAGCAGGTCAGTGAGACCAGGACCCACAGGTCCCGGCTGCTGTTACTATCTTACGATCATACATTCCTGCCCTATGATCCACACTGTCCACTGGTAACATTTCTTGCCAGATGAAAAGAGGCTGAACGGATCTCTGCTCTTTCTCCCTGTCTCTTTTGTGAAAAATGTACAGTCTCGACGGGCTGGAGCATCCAGGCTTCAGGTGGGGACGCACAGACTAACCTCAGTCTGCTACACAGTCTGCTCAAACACGCTGCAGCCCCCACACACGACTTCACACCAAGGAGGCGGCGGCTTTCAGCCTGAACCCCCAGCCCGCGGCTGCCCTCCCGGCCCAGTCTCCACCACCTCTCCCCGGACCACCGCCCGGGTCTCATCACACAGCCCCGCTTCCACTCTGGCTTCCCAGGGTGGTCTGCACACACACTCCCCCTGCCACGTCTCGCCCCCTCTGCACAGACAACAGTCCCCTCCTTTCCCTCTCCCCCGTCTGTCTCCCCACAAGACCACTCACACCCTCCTGGACGCCCTGCTCCTCCCATCACGGGGCTCTGCTCCCTCCTGCCCCTCGCCACTCCATCTTCCCTGACCTCCCAGAACGGGTCAACACCCGGAAAAGTACTCCCCCTCCGGTCCTACGTCAGTTACAAACTTCCATTTGTGAGCCTGCCTTCATCCTCCAGGGTCTGGGCTCCTGGAAGGGAAGGACTGGGGCTGCAGCACAAGGCTTTAGATATATGATCGCTCACTCATGATTGGTCAGTGAGAGAGCAGCGCTCTGTCCGAAGGAGGAACTGGGCTCCCTGGCTGAGGTCGCAGCTAAGAGGCTCGGGGAGGCCGGGAGAGAAGCGTACTTAGCGGGGTAGCTCCCAACGCCTGGGGAAAGCGGGCCGCGCCAGCCATACCGTTTGCCTCCAAAGCTGGGCCTCTCCTCATCCGAGTCTCGCTCTGCCCACACTCCGTAGGTGGCCTCTTCCTTGGTCTGCCAGTGGCGCTGCCGGTTGGGGTTGAATTCATTCTGGAGATCCCAGTCGGTGATCTCAAAGTTCTCCCGCTCGTCCTCGTCATCATCCATGTGGCCTTCCCCGTCCCGGTACAGGTGGGACAGCGACATGGCCCGTCACTGAAGGGAGGCAGGGAAAAGGCACAGTTTGTGACAAGTCCTAGGGCAGCAGCAGAAAGCTGCCTTCACAACTTCCCCCAAACTAAAATCCACTGAAGTCACTGTTACAATTCAATAAAACAGACGCTGAAAACGTATTTTACAAAACAGGTACCAAAACAGAATAAAAAAGACCAGTCCCAACAGTCCATGTGGTTAAAAACATATTTCCTTCTCAATGTTGTCAAACATCACCCACACGCACATACACACAAACCATGTAAAAACAATTTAAGGATGTTATTCTACGGATGACTGCCTCACAAATGAGGCAAACATCTTCCTGGATATTATTTTTTTCTATTGTTGAGTGAAGAGTTTCATCTGGACTTATAACAGTTGAGCAAAGTGATTTCTTTTTTTTTAGAAAACACTTATATATAACCCTCAGGTTTTCCTCCCCAGACAGGAACCTTTGAGGCACTAGAAGGCAGTAGTGATTATGAATACGACCTTAAAACAGCACACATCTGTGAACCCGAATGCAGCAATCCACTCAGGGTAGCTGGGTGATGAGATTCAGCTGTCTCTTAAGTGGATTAACTACAGTACCAATCTTAGAGAAGGCTTGTGCTGCAGAATCAATGAGATGGCTCTTTCAAAACACTTAGCTCACAGGAAGTGCTTGTTACTCTAGTCCCAGATTAGGTCTATGGCCCCTCCTATTACTGGATTAGCATGGAGCAAAGTGATTGTGAAAGCAGGTGCTGAAATCACACAGACCGAGTTCAAATCCCCACTCTACCTGGTACTCAATGCATGAATATTAAACGCAGACCAAGTGCCAAGCACGGGGCGCCGCAACGCAATACATTAGGTGCAGGACAGCGCTGTGGCCTCCGTCTAGCAGCTGCAAAAAGCAGGCTTCAGGGACAGCCAACTCGCAACACTTCTAAGGCGAGTTCAAACTCTGGTCAGCTCTGTGGGAAAGTTTTCCCTACTTAACTCTACTCAACTCACTGGTGCAATGGTTGGGTCCTGCCGGTCCCAACGTCATCCAGGCGCGGAAAAGGTGGGAAATATTCTCAGAGGAGTCGCCGATCACCGCTGCCTCCTCGGCCACAGGGCATGGTAAAAAGCACGGAGCTGTCACGAGTTACAGAGCCCCCAGGAGGTGCTAAGTAAGCCCTTGCTGGACGCCTCAGGCCGATAATCTAATATAGGCATCAAGGCACCTCTACGAGGGAGGAGGTACTGCTAGCGCCTTCGAACCTCAGACTTCAGTAAAACGAGGCTGAGAAATTAACTTCCCTAGGTTCCACGGCTGGTGAGGCTTGAAACCAGGTGAACTGCAGCCAGGGCTCGGCGTCTCGCTGCCGCGCCGTCCAGGGCCCGCGGTGGAGGTTCGGGGTCCAAGTCGGCCGGGAGACCCCGAGCGGCCCCGCCCCCGGCCCGCGGCGGCCGAGCTGTCTGCCAAAGGGAAGCGCGACCGGCGAGGCCGAGGCCCGCTTCCGCGAGCCAGAGCCCCCTCTCCTACTGGCACGGACACCCCCGCGTCCCCTGTCCGTCCACTCCCGGGCCCAGCTCACCTCTCCCCGGCTCAGCGGACCAAACTCAGCGCCCCACTCGGTGCGAGAAACGCGCCACTAAGGCGCCGGAACGCGGAGGCGGCGCACCAGAGATGACATCACGTCAGCGGATATGACGCGCTCGTTGCCATGGCAGCAGTGGGACGCTGGGGCGGCTTTGGATTTAGAGCATTTGCGTTATTGATATGGTGAAGGTTTTCGCGGCCGAGAACGGCTAAGGGCTGTTTTTCTGTTGTTTCTTGTCGCGCTCACTTCGTGGTGACGCCCGCCTCTGACGACTGGTACGGACGTCGCCGAGCCACCCTGGCCGAGGGAGATTCCTTTGTCAGCCTGAGATTCTAAATCTGCAAAATGGGGATATAAGACTAGCTCCTGGGACAGTTGTGCATGAGACATTTGCGGTGGGGTGGGGACGGCACATGACATTCAAATAGGAATAATGAAGGTCAAGACTGTCTCCTGGATCTTCGAGTCTCTCAGTATAAGCACGGTCGTGGGCCCGGAGCGGTTGCCTTTTACAGGAGTTTGATTAAGTGAAGGATTAAATGGGCAAACTCCCAAGTATTCTGCCAGGCAATCTCTGCATTCTCTTCCTTTCCAACAGGTTGGTAAATAAATCAGTTCACTGATCTAATAAAAATGTACCTAGTGCCTACAATGTGCCAGGCTCCAGGGATCAAAGGAACTGACAAGCAGGGACACTCCTAGAGAAACCCTCACCAGCTCTGGATTCCGCGTCAGCACACAGGCTCTAGAGTTCCAATCTCAGCTCCACCACTTAACAACTGCAAAACCAGGCAAGGCATTGATTACCTTTCCTGAAGCAAAATGGTTGTGACAAAATAGGTAAGCAATTAAAACTGTACCTGGTACATAACAGATGCTTAGGGAGTGTTAGCTGCTAATTTTACCTTTTATTTTCTCTCACTCTATCTGTATGATGAAAAGACCTAAGCTCAGTTCAGTTCAGTTCAGTCGCTCAGTAGCGTCTGAGTCTTTGCGACCCCATGGACTGCAGCATACCAGGCCTCCCTGTCCATCACCAACTCCCTGAGTTTACTCAAACTCATGTCCATTGAGTCTGTGATACCATCCAACCATCTCATCCTCTCCTCCCAGCTTCAATCTTTCCCAGCATCAGGGTCTTTTCAAATCAGTCAGTTCTTTCCATCAGGTGGCCAAAGTATTGGAGTTTCAGCTTCAGCATCAGTCCTTCCAATGAATATTCGGGACTGATTTCCTTTAAGATGGACTGGTTGGATCTCCTTGCTGTCCAAGAGACTCTCAAGTCTTCTCCAACACCACAGTTCAAAAGCATCCATTCTTCAGCGCTCAGCTTTCTTTACAGTCCAACTCTCACATCCATACATGACCACAGGAAAAACCATAGCTTTGACTAGATGAGCCTTTGTTAGCAAAGTAATGTCTCTGCTTTTCAATATGCTGTCTAGGTTGGTCATAACTTTTCTTCCAAGGAGCAAGCATCTTCTAATTTCATGGCTTCAGTCACCATCAGCAGTGATTTTGGAGCCCCCAAAATAAAGTCTGTCACTGTTTCCACTGTTTCTCCAACTACTTGCCATGAAGTGATGGGACCAGATGCCATGATCTTCGTTTTCTGAATGCTGAGTTTTAAGCCAACTTTTTCACTCTCCACTTTCACTTTCATCAAGAGGCTCTTTAATTCTTCTTCACTTTCTGCCATAAGGGTGGTGTCATCTGCATATCTGAGGTTATTGATATTTCTCCCAGCAGATTCCAGCTTGTGCTTCATCCAGCCCAGCGTTTCTCATGATGTACTCTGCATATAAGTTAAATAAGCAGGGTGGCAATATATAGCTTCGACATACTCCTTTCCCGATTTGGAACCAGTCTCTTGTTCCATGTCTAGTTCTAACTGTTTCTTCTTGACCTGCATACAGATTTCTCAGGAGGCAGGTCAGGTGGTCTGGTATTCCCATCTCTTGAAGAATTTTCCACAGTTTGTTGTGACCCACACAGTCAAAGGTTTTCACACACTCAATAAAGCAGAAGCAGATGTTTTTCTGGAACTCTCTTGCTTTTTCGATGATCCAGCAGATGTTGGCCATTTGATCTCTGGTTCCTCTGCCTTTTCTAAACCCAGCTTGAACATCTGGAAGTTCACCAGTCATGTACTGTTGAAGCCTGGCTTGGAGAATTTTGAGCATTACTTTGCAGGCATGTGAGATGAGTGCAATGGTGCGGTAGTTTGAACATTCTTTGGGATTGGAATGAAAACCGACCTTTTCCAGTCCTGTGGCCACCGCTGTTTTCCAAATTTGTTGGCATATTGAGTACAGCACTTTAACAGCATCATCTTTTAGCATTTGAAAAAACTCAACGGGAATTCCATCACCTCCACTAGCTTTGTTCATAGTAATGCTTCCTAAGGCCCACTTCACATTCCAGAATGTCTGGCTCTAGGTGAGTGATCACGTCATCGTGTTAATCTGGGTCATTAAAATCTTTTTTGTGTAGTTCTTCTGTATATTCTTGCCACCTCTTCTTAATATCTTCTGCTTCCGTTAGGTCCACACCATTTCTGTCCTTTATTGTGCTCATCTGTGCATGAAAATTTCCCTAGGAATTTATTTTCTTGAAGAGATATCTAATCTTTCTCATTCTGTTGTTTTCCTCTATTCCTTTGCATTGATCACTGAGGAGGGCATTCTTATCTCTCTTTGCTGTTCTTTGGAACTCTGCATTCAAATGGGTATACCTTTCCTTTTCTCTTTTGCCTTTCACTTCTCTTCTTTTCATAGCTGTTTGTAAGGCCTCCTCAGACAACCATTTTGCCTTTTTGCATTTCTTTTTCTTGGGGATGGCCTTGATCACTGCCTCCTGTAGAATGTCACAAACCTCCATCCATAATTCTTCAGGCACTCTATCAGATCTAATCCTTTGAATATATTTGTCACTTCCACTGTATAATTGTAAGGGATTTGATTTAGGTCATACCTGAATGGTCTAGTGGTTTTCTCTACTTTCTTTAAGTCTGAATTTAGCAATAAGGAGTTCATGATCTGAGCCACAGTCAGCTTCCGGTCTTGTTTTTGCTGACTGTATAGAGCTTCTCCATCTTTGGATGCAAAGAATATAATCCATCGGATTTCGGTATTGACCATCTGGTGATGTCCATGTGCAGAATCTTCTCTTGTGTTGTTGGAAGAAGGCGTTTGCTATGACCAGTGCGTTCTCTTGGCAAAACTCTATTAGCCTCTGCCCTGCTTCATTCCGCATTCCAAGGCCAAATTTGCCTGTTACGCCAGGTGTTTCTTGAATTACTACTTTTGCATTTCAGTCCCCTATAATGAAAAGGACATCTTTTTTGGGTGTTAGTTCTAGAAGGTCTTGTAGGTCTTCATAGAGCCATTCAACTTCAGCTTTTTCAACATTACTGGTCAGGGCACAGACCTGGATTACTGTAATATTGAATGGTTTGCCTTGGAAACGAACAGAGATCATTCTGCCGTTTTTGAGGTTGCATCCAAGTACTGCATTTCAGACTCTTTTTGTTGACTATGATGGCTACTCCATTTTTTCTAAGGGATTCTTGCCCCCAGTAGCAGATATAATGGTCATCTGGGTTAAATTCACCCATTCCAGTCCATTTTAGTTCGCTGATTCCTAAAATGTCTATGTTCACTCTTGCCATCTCCTGTTAGACCACTTCCAATTTGCCTTGATTCATGAAACTAACATTCCAGGTTCCTATGCAATATTGCTCTTTACAGCATCAGACTTTACTTCCATCATCAGTCACATCCACAACTGGGTGTTCTTTTTGCTTTGGCTCCGTCTCTTCATTCTGGAGTTATTTCTCCACTGATCTCCAGTAACATATTGGGCACCTACCGACCTGGGGAGTTCATCTTTCAGTGTCCTATCTTTTTGCCGTTTCATACTGTTTATGGTGTTCTCAAGGCAAGAATACTGGTTTGCCATTCCCTTCTCCAGTAAAGACCCAAGAGGCATTGTTAATGTATACACAGAACAAGGGACTTGGAGTCAAGATGTGGGTCTAAATTCCCATGGTCCTGAATTAAACAAGAACCTACAGGAAGCCAATTACTTGGGAAAGGGGTCTGTGTCTCTGTATCCCCAATGACGTGTCTTGTCCATGTGCCAGACAGATAGATACTACATAACATGCACTCAGGAAAGGATCTAGAAAGTGAGGTTTTAGTAGAGGAGAAGGCCAGAGGGAGCAAGTCTTAGAGACTGAAGGCCCACTATGGAGCAGAGTAAGGCAAACACGGAGACAAGATAAAACATTCTGAGCCGGGGTCTGAAAATGTACTTGCTTCTGTTTATAGGTCAAAACCAAAAATAAATGTAAGCCTGGCTTCTCTGTAGCCATGTCCACAGCTTTACAGCAGACTTTATGAATCTGTAGCTACTTTGATCTCGAGGGATTGATGCCAGTGGATTTACTTCAACAAATGGACTCTACCACGTGGCTTCTGGAGGAGGAAACTTTGTGGATTGTCATGGGGTCGTTGAGAATATAGGCTCTGATCAAGTGATCAGAGTGTATGTGTCCCCTAGAATGGGACGAATGGAAATCTTCAATAGGATGTCCTGAGAAGATCGAAGCATCAATCCTGTGATTTCTGCCAAGGTGCATAACCTGAATGGACCCATGAGGATACATAAGACAAACCCCCAGTATGGGGATTTGTATAAAACAACTGCTCTGGGGCTTCCCTGGTGGTCCAGTGGTAAAGCATCCGCCTGCCAATGCAGGAGACGCTGGATCGATCCCTGGTCCTGATCCGGGAAGATCCCACATGTCGTGGAGCAACTAAGCACTTGGCATCCCAGCTGCTCAGCCTGTGCTCTAGAGCCTGGGAGCCGCAACTACTTAAGCCCACGAGTCCCAGAGCCTGTGCTCGAGAGCAAGAGAAGCCATGGGAACGAGAAGCCAGCGCACCTCAGTTAGAGTAGCCCCCACTCTCCACACGAGAAAAGCCCTGCAGGAAAGACCCAGCACCGCCAAAACTAAATCAATGTTTTAAAAGAACTGGTCTGCAACCTCCGAAAGTGCCAAGGGAGTGAAAGGTAAAGAAAAACCCTAGAACTGTTCCAGATGAAAGGAAACTGAAGGGACATGACAACTAAAAGCAACAGATGCTTCTGAACTGGATCTTTTTGCGATAAAGGAAGTTACTGGGACAGCTGTCAAAACGCCAGTGCAGTCTGAGGGCTCCAAGGTGGTGGCGCGTCCACGTTCATTTCTTGCTTTTGACGATTGTCCTGTGGTTACACTGGAGAATGTCTTTGTTAGTTGGAAATACTAGCGTATTTAGGGGGTGATAGGACAGACATCACGTAGGCAACTTATTCTCAAATGATTAAAAGAAAAAAAAAATGTCTTCTCCCTGAATATTTATTGGAAGGGCTGGTGCTGAAGCTGCAATATTTTGGCAACCTGATGGGAAGAGCCAACTCAAAGGAAAAGACCTTGATGCTGGGAAAGATGGAGGGCAGGAGAAGGGGGTGACAGAGGATGAGATGGTTGGATGGCATCATCGACTCAGTGGACACGAGTCTGAGCAAACTCCGGGAGACGGTGAAGGACAGGGAAGCCTGGCGCACTGCAGTCCACGGGGTCGCAAAGAGTCGGACACGACTGAGCGACTGGAAACTATGACAACAATGTACTTAGATTTTTTTTTTTTAAGTGAAGTTTCTGGAGTAAAACGTCAAGGACCCAAATAATTTCCACTTTGTTTCTTAGACCTGGGCAGGTTGTTTCACTTCTCTACACTTCAGTTTCCCATCTCTATTGGCATATTGTTTTTGTTTGGCTGGATAGCAAGTGGGATCTTAGTTCCTTGAGCAAGGATCGAATCTGCACCCCCTGTGGTGGAAGCACGAAGTCTTAATCATTGGACAACCAGGGAAGTCCCTTCCATCTCTAAAATAGGGATAAAGCTCGTATTGCTCTGAAAGGCAGTTCCCAGGGCCAAAATAAAAAGCAGGAGAGAGCGAGCTAATTAATGCATGTAAGAAGCTCCTGGCTCAGTCAGATCTACTTTGATTTAGAAGACAATCGCATATCTCTGCATGGACGGTCTCGAGCCTCAAGGACAAGTGGTTTTTCCAGATTTTTGGACTGAAGTGCACACAGCCTCCAGAAAAGCCAGGAGGGAGGTAGCCAGAGGTTTAGTTTGCGGATTCTCAGATCCAGTCTGGTCTCCCAGAATTCCCCAGATAAAACCCTTCATTTGGGACCCAGGGGATCCAGGCCCATGTCTAGATTCCCAATGAGGTGCTCAGACATGTAGCCTTCCCAGGAGGGGTTGCCAGGCAACAAGGTTCCTCAGCAGAAGCCTGGCAGGGCTCTCGGACCCTCATTGGTCCTTTTCTTCCCTTTTCACAGAAGAGGCGGCAGAGGAGGCCACGCCCTACGGGGAGGTACCAGGGTCACACAGGGTGTTTAAGGGCGGGGCCGGACAAGCACTTTCTCTGCTGCACCGTGCCTGCCCCATCCCACATCGATTCTATCCACTTGCGTGAGCGAATAATGCATAGACTGACTCCTGTCTGTTCAGGGTCACAAAGAATAAAAGCTCTGCACATGTCATCTCTTCGATTCCCCAATCTTCCAAGGTAATTCCTATATTTCCACAGGGGTCCACACTTCTAATCACCCGCTTAGGTCACTCACACCATACGGAACTGTTTCTATATTGCCTTCAAAAGATTTTGGGGTGGGGGGGAATCCTGAGTTGCAACTTTAAATAGGTTGGTACCATAGAAACAATCTGTAAGTGGCATTTCAAAGACGATATATTTAAAGTCTAGCACAAGTCCCTTTTCTGGGACACTGACATTCTACAGTGGCACATGGCTGAGTCGTAATTTGAGTTCTGTCACAAAAATATATATATCATGTCCTGAGCTTGGCAGAACCGAAGACCCAGATGAGCTGAGACTAGCAAATGTGGTTTCCTTTTAAGTGTTTCTTACAGATGGCTTCTCCCCTACTTATCTTTCAAGCATCTGTGAGCACTGTCCTGAGATAGCTGAGAGGAGGTTCTGCAGGCCTGGTGCATTACTGTGTGGCAAGCATCCTTAAAAGGTGATACAGGTGAGGTGAGGGGAAATGACACTGCACCAGCTCCAGGTATGTCCCTCAACTGCGTGGCATCTGCTGGCGGAGGCAGTGGGGGGAGGCAGCTGTCACGTAAGAAGTCTGGCTATCCTGAGACTGCCATCCGCAAGAAGTCCAGACTGGCATGTGGAGAGGGTACCTGACAGTGATGCCCGCAGATGATCCAACACCTGAGCCCAGGCACCAGACACCCGAATGCAGGACCCTACAGTGGACCATCTGACTAGGGTGACAAGCCCCGGCCACCATCTGACTCCGAGGACCACCGAGGTTGCTCTAGTTGACTCCCAGAACTGAGAGGTTGCACAAGGCATGGTTTTAGGTCCCGAAGCCAGGGGCCGGTTAGTCACACAGCGAGGGATGGGCGGAACCATGAATGAGCCTGGATGCCTTCTGGGACGCTGACACTCCACAGCGGCACATGGCTTAGTCTGAATTTTCAGTTTTTGTCACAAAAGAACACATATTGTGGCCTGAGCTTGACAGAACGGAAGATCCAGACCAGCCTGAGATGGGCAAAAAGTAGCTGAGATCACGCCCCTCGAGGGTCATGAGCTTCCTGCGCCCACGACTCCGGTAGCAGCCCATCCCACTGCCGTCTCAAGACCGGGAAGACACAAGCTGCTTCCCTCTGTGAGCTCATCACTTCCCAGGCATCACACCCACCTCACCCACCAGCCCCTCCCAATAAACCCAGGAAGTTCTAACTTCCCCCTTTTACAGATGAAGAAACAGGAGTGCAAGCCACATAGCTGGTACTCTGGCCCGATTCCAAAAAGCCATATCCCACGCCACTGTGAGTCACTGCCTTCCCGAAGCCACACTACCGTCATGGGAATGAAGGAAAGGGGGTGTGAGTAAAACATTTAACCCTTAAGGATAAGAAACTGTTCTGAGCCTGGTTGATCCCTAAGCATTTGGGGGATTGTCAAGCCCAAGGACCAACTCAGCAGGTTTGGAGAAAGTGCAAATGCTGCAGATGACAAAGAAAGGAGGGGACCAGCTCCTGGGAGCTTGCCTCCTGCAATGGAATGTCCTTTACTAAAAGGAGTCTTTGGACACGTAGGACCCCGGCCCACCGAAGGCCAGAGAGTCTATGCTAATCCTGATTTATAGGGGGAGGGTCTTGGGTCACGATGTTATCATTCAGCCTCTTGAAGGGCTGGAGACAAGAGTAACTAAGGTCAGTTGCCCCGTGCCTTCATGACTGACGCCCAGTAAAAAAATGCTGGCCACCAAGCCGCAGGCGAGCCTTCCTGGCCGGCAACACTTCACACGTCATCACACACCCTTGGCAGAAGTGAGCGCGTTCGCTAAGACTCCACTAGGAGAGGGTATCTGAGGGCTTGTGTGTAGGCTCTACCGGACTTCTCTGCGCCTTCTCCCCCTTTGCTGACTTTAGTTTTGAGTATTTATTTGGCTGTGTCAGGCCTCCATTGCAGCGTGCAGGATCTTTCATTGCACTGCCGGGCTCTAGAGTACGCAGGCTCAGTAGCTGTTCTGAGATACGTGGGATCTTAGGTCCTCAAGTTCCCACGGATCCAACCCGCCTTCCCTGCATCCCAAGGTGCATTCCTAACCACCAGGGAAGCCCCTCCTTGCTGATTTTAATCCACGTCTTTTCACTGTAATAAACCATTAACTGTGAGTCCACCAGGTTTGCGCAATTCCATGAGTTCTAGCCAACTGCAGAACCCGAGGGTGGCCCTGGGATCCCCGACATGGGAGTTCAGCTGTGCCCCTGCATGGGCCTATTCTCCAGCTTTTGCTCTTCATCAGTCCACATGACAAAACTCAACACAGAGGGGGAAAAATCTATTCACTCTCTAAAGTCAGTGTTAAAGTTGCTCAGTCGTGTCTGACTCTTTGAGACCCTGTGGACGGTAGCCCACCAGGCTCCTCTGTCCAAGGGATTTCCCAGGCAAGAATACTGGAGTGGGTAGCCATTCCCTTCTCCATGGGATCTTCCCAACCCTGGGATGGAACGCGGGTCCCCTGCATTGGCAGGCAGATTCTTGACCATCTGAGCCACCAGGGAAGCTCTCTGTAAAGTACGGCACAGACAAATGAATCCCTGTTCAGTTTATTGAAATAATATATATATATAATTTTTTTTCCTCTGTGAAACTGAGTAGAACCAAGGAAGAATAAAAGAAAGCCTCATATATTAAATTCTTAAATAGATTCTTTGACTTCAAAAGTTAAGGGTCAACAGGAGAGGCGCAGGCGGTGGGCCCTGACCCAGACACAAAGCCACCACAGCAGTCCTGTGAGTTGAGGAGGATGGCAAATCCATTTCTTAAAAAACCAAAAAAAGTTCTCGAGGAGAAAAATATAAAATAACCTAAGTTTCAAAAGCTGGACTACTTTTACACTCTTGGCTCTCTACCCTGGACTGTCCTAAGACAGAGTATCTCAAGGTTAAGTTTCCAATGACACAGCTTTTGCAAACATATATGCAAAGACGTTCCTCGTGAGCAGTCCTGTTTTGGCGGTTAATAGCAAGCAATATGCTTGGATTAGAGGTCCGATTTCCACTCGAATGCAAAGTTTCTCCTCTTCTGGCAAACAAAACCATGTGCTGAGATCTGAAAGGGGGAAAGAAAAAAACCAGAAATGGGCGTTAGGCCCCAGTCATGATTCCGAAATACCTCTTGTATATTTATACGTGTGACGGCTGGACGGATGGTCTGCGTGTACTCACATAAGCCTGTGGGATTTTCCTATAGCATCCCAGATGGCCAGAGAGAATCTACATTTTAAAATGTCTCCTGGGTTCTTACCCACAGCTCAGCCTGCTGCCTCTCGACCTCGAAGATACACTTTCCTGACTTAATGAGGAGCAAATGGCAGTGATGAAAAGTGCCAGTGAATTTCTGGAGGGCAAGGGAGGAAGTGTGTTCAAGGGCAACTCCCTACCAGGAATTAGCTAAAGCACCCTGTCTCTGGTACCTCGTCTGAGCAGTAAAGCGGGGAACAGATCTGGCTTTCATCAAAGGTTCAGGATTCTACTAAAGAACCCGCAGAAAGAGAGCAAGGGGAATCAAGTTGGGGAGAAACCCAGAAAAGGCTGCTTTCAACGCGAGGCTTCTTAGGGACAAAGCGGAAGTCCTGGATTTTAGCACAACTCAAGATGGGAACCCTGGTAACAATGGTGACTCAAGTGTCTCTCCAGCCTTAGGGTGCTGGTGCAAAGGGGATTTCAAGAAAAACAAACAAACATGCTGATTATTTAAAAAGAAGGCAAGGAGACTAAAAATAGGCTCGAGGCTCGAAGCTCTGTTACAGTTTAAAAGCAGCAGCAGAATAAACACCCAGGCAAGTTGGTCCTGGCCTCCTAGTCCCCCCAGGTTTCCTTGAGCCTGATCAGAGAAGTAGGAGTGTAAGGAAGCGAGTTCAGTGGCTGGAGCCTTAGCTCTGGGGCCCATGGCCAGGGCCTAGCACTCCCACCCGGGCCAGCTCACTTCAACTCACAACCACCCTTGCAAGTGGAACAGGGGTGAATCCCCTTCTCCAGACAGGGAAACAGAGGCCAGCAGGAGTCCAGCCTGGAGTCCGTTCTGAAATATTCGACTTCCTAAGATCAGAACCTGTTTTCCCGCCCCCCCTGGCAAAACATGGATTAAAATCGTCTGTTAAAAGCAAACTCTGGGGGAGATGACTTTTGGCGGCTGTGTGACCTTGAGCAAGTCCAAGCCCTTCTCTGGGCTTTGGTTTTTCTCCTCCGTAAAATCGGGGACCTGCCTCCCAGGGATGCTGAGGATAAGAGGAGTAATGGCCGAGGACCACTTGGGCCAGTGCAATGGGGGCTATTCTTAGACCAGAGCCGCCTGTGACTATTATTAGAACGTTAATTGCTTTGGGCCAACCTGATGCTGATTATAGAAGCCAGGCTGCCAAACAACAGCCTGTGCAAATCAGTCTAGAGTCCCCCCATCACACTGCTCCTCTGTACCCCCCTGCCCAATGACAGAGGAACCTGTTTCTTGTCGGTTCACCATTGATCCCCGCTGCCACCCAGATCCAGAGCTAGGAGACCAAGCCTTGATTCTATAGACAGCTCCCCAAGCCATCGCCATGGAAACCTAGCCGGCCTGGGTTAGTCCACCTGGGTAGCCTCTCCCAGACCCAGGGAGGCTCAGGAAGGAACAAGCTTTTCAGGAAAGCGGCTGGTCTCAGAAGTGGTGGGAGGCCCTGGGAAGTCCACAGACCTACCTGGAAATCATGAGCTTCCTAGGTGGGAGGAGGTGCTGTTCGGGTTCACCTGGAGGAAGACAACACACAGAGGAAGGGTCACGGCCAGGTGGGGGTGCCAGGGTCTCACTGCCCCGAGGTTCAGCCCTTAGCGCCACTGAACTGCGAACACACTCCCTCACTGAGCTACTGTGAACACGACTCGTTGTTCCACCGCTCAGTCGTGTCCAGCGCTTTGCGACCCCATGGACAGCAGCACGCCAGGCTCCCGCGTCCTTCACCATCTTCCAGAGTTTGCTCAAACTCATGGCCATCGAGTTGGTGATGCCATCCAACACCTCGTTTTCTGTCGTCCCCTTCTCCTCCTGCCTTCAGTCTTCCCCAGCATCGAGGAACATGACATGACAGACCCCCTCCTATTCCCCTCTGCCTCACATTCTAGTGGGGAGAGCCTGCCTGCTCAGCAAACGCATCTGTACGGAATTATTAAGTCCAGGCAACACAGTGGGCTGATGAGTGACGGGTGCTGGGGCGCCTTCAAACAAAGTGGTTCACAGAGGCCCCTGCAGAGGGATGACCTTTCAGGTGTGGTGTAATGAAACATCTGGGCTTCCCAGGCGGTGCTGGTGGTGAAGAACATGCCTGCCAACGCAAGTAGGCATGAGAGACATGGGTTCCATCCCTGGAGGATCCCCTGGAGGAGGGCACCACAACCCACTGCAGTATTCTTGGCCTGGAGAATCCCATGGGCAGAGGAGCCTGGTGGGCAAGGAGCAGGACATGACTAAAGTGACTTAGCATGCATGTGCGTAACAAGAAACCTACGTCTTTACCCTGGTCCAGGCACCAAGCTCCTAGAATGCTTGCAATCTCCCTAGTGATAAAAAGCATCTTTTGTCTGCAAATGAGATGACAGGGTGGTTAGGGCCCCCGAGCTTCAGGGTGGGGGCTTGGTCACCCATGATTAATGGGTTGGAAACTGCAGTGCCCGCTGCCCCTACCCAAACCTCTGGAGAGCAATGAATAACAAATGGTCAATGATTTAATCAACCATGCCTACTTAATGCGTGCATGCTCAATCATGTCCGACTCTTCGCGACCTCATAGACTGTAACCCTCCAAGTTCCTCTGTCCATGTAGTTTTTCAGGCAAGAATACTGGAGTGGGTTGCCGTTTCCTCCTCCGGGAGAATCTTCCCGACCCAGGGGTCGAACCCACGTCTCCGGTGTCTCCTGCACTGGCAGCTGGATTCCTTACCACTGTGCAACCTGGGGAGCCCACACGCCTACCACGTAATGAAGCCTCCAGAAACATTCCTAAAGGGTGAGGCGCAAAGAGCTTCAGGGCTGGTGGACAAGTGACAGAAAGGTAGGGGGTAGTATGGGCATCTGAAGAGGGTGTACTCTTGTGGGGCGGGGGCCCTTAACCTGGGGGGTTAGAGGCTATGTCTGGAAATCAGTGTCAGAATTTAACTGAGTTGTGCAACAGCTGCATATCTGAGGTTATTGATATTTCTCCCAGCAATCTTGATTCCAGCTTGTGTTTCTTCCAGCCCAGCGTTTCTCATGATGTACTCTGCATAGAAGTTAAATAAGCAGGGTGACAATATACAGCCTTGATATACTCCTTTTCCTATTTGGAACCAGTCTGTTTTTCCATGTCCAGTTCTAACTGTTGCTTCCTGACCTGCATACAGATTTCTCAAGAGGCAGGTTAGGTGGTCTGGGATTCCCATCTCTTTCAGAATTTTCCAGTTTATTGTGATCCACACAGTCAAAGGCTTTGGCATAGTCAATAAAGCAGAAATAGATGTTTTTCTGGAACTCTCTTGCTTTTTCCATGATCCAGTGGATGTCGGCAACTTGAACTCTGGTTCCTCTGCCTTTTCTAAAACCAGCTTGAACATCAGGGAGTTCACGGTTCACGTATTGCTGAAGCCTGGCTTGGAGAATTTTGAGCATTACTTTACTAGCATGTGAGACGAGTGCAACTGTGCAGTAGTTTGAGCATTCTTTGGCATTGCCTTTCTTTGGAAGTGGAATGAAAACTGACCTTTTCCAGTCCTGTGGCCACTGCTGAGTTTTCCAAATTTGCTGGCATATTGAGTGCAGCACTTTCACAGCATCATCTTTCAGGATTTGAAATAGCTCAACTGGAATTCCATCACCTCCACTAGCTTTGTTCGTAGTGATGCTTTCTAAGGCCCACTTGACTTCACATTCCAAGATGTCTGGCTCTAGATTAGTGATTACACCATCACGATTATCTGGGTCGTGAAGATCTTTTTTGTACAGTTCTTCCGTGTATTCTTGCCACCTCTTCTTAATATCTTCTGCTTCTGTTAGGTCCATACCATTTCTGTCCTTTATCGAGCCCATCTTTGCATGAAATGTTCCCTTGGTATCTCTAATTTTCTTAGAGAGATCTCTAGTCTTTCCCATTCTGTTCTTTTCCTCTATTTCTTTGCACTGATCACTGAAGAAGGCTTTCTTATCTCTTCTTGCTATTCTTTGGAACTCTGCATTCAGATACTTAGATCTTTCCTTTTCTCCTTTGCTTTTCGCCTCTTTTCACAGCTATTTGTAAGGCCTCCCCAGACAGCCATTTTGCTTTTTTTGCATTTCTTTTCCATTGGGATGGTCTTGATCCCTGTCTCCTGTACAATGTCACGAACCTCATTCCATAGTTCATCAGGCACTCTATCTATCAGATCTAGGCCCTTAAATCTATTTCTCACTTCCACTGTATAATCATAAGGGATTTGATTTAAGTCATACCTGAATGGTCTAGCGGTTTTCCCTACTTTCTTCAATTTGAGTCTGAATTTGGTAATAAGGAGTTCATGATCTAAGCTACAGTCAGCTCCTGGTCTTGTTTTTGATATGCAGATATGCAGATGACACCACCCTTATGGCAGAAAGTGAAGAGGTGCTAAAAAGCCTCTTGATGAAAGTGAAAGTGGAGAGTGAAAAAGTTGGCTTAAAGCTCAACATTCAGAAAACAAAGATCATGGCATCTGGTCCCATCACTTCATGGCAAATAGATGGGGAAACAGTAGAAACAGTGTCAGACTTTATTTTTGGGGGCTCCAAAATCACTGCAGATGGTGATTGCAGCCATGAAATTAAAAGATGCTTACTCCTTGGAAGAAAAGTTATGACCAACCTAGAGAGCATATTCAAAGCAGAGACATTACTTTGCCGACTAAGGTCCGTCTAGTCAAGGCTATGGTTTTTCCAGTGGTCATGTATGGATGTGAGAGTTGGACTGTGAAGAAGGCTGAGCGCCGAAGAATTGATGCTTTTGAACTGTGGTGTTGGAGAAGACTCTTGAGAGTCCCTCGGACTGCAAGGAGATCCAACCAGTCCATTCTGAAGGAGATCAGCCCTGGGGTTTCTTTGGAAGGAATGATGCGAAAGCTGAAGCTCCAGTACTTTGGCCACCTCATGCGAAGAGTTGACTCATTGGAAAAGACTCTGATGCTGGGAGGGATTGGGGTCAGGAGGAGAAGGGGACGACCGAGGATGAGATGGCTGGATGGCATCACGGACTCAAGGGATGTGAGTCTGAGTGAACTCCAGGAGATGGTGATGGACAGGGAGGCCTGGTGTGCTGCGATTCATGGGGTCGCAAAGAGTCGGACACGACTGAGCGACTGAACTGAACTGAACTGAACTGTGCAACAGCTAGCTGGTGTCTAGACATTCAGGTTGTTGGTGCTGGAAATCACCCCATGAGCAAAGATCCAGAAGATGAAACGAGGCCAGCCCGGCAGTGGGAACAGCAAAGCCCTGGGAAGGAGAGGGTGTGTGGCGTTTAGGAAGTGAGTACTCATTTTTTGCATGAGCTACAATTCTGATGTGTGAGCTGCTTTGTTTTGCTGGCTTCCAACTCTCCCATTTTTTTCATTGCACAAGGACATTTTGGATGGCTACACAGTATCCTAGGACTCTGTATAATGTACACACCACCATTACTCAACTGTTGCCTACGGCTATTTCCAAATTTTACAGTATCCTGCATGAGGTCATGTGTGTATGGGGGTCAGGGACAGTGGAGGAGAAGAGGGTGGGAAGTAGGAATCTGATATATTCGTGGGGTGGCTCTCCTGAGGGCGGGACTGCTCACGATGACAAGCATATGCCACCCCTTTATTTTTGGTCCTAATAGAGCAAAACACACAGTCCCACACAGTGCAGGAGAGTGTAAGCTGGCCCAACTCTTTTGTAAGACAATTTTAGCCTTGTAGTTGAAGAGTCTTAACAAGGACTCTGCCAAGGACTTCCCCGGTGGCCCAGTGGTTAAGACTTCGCCTTCCAACGGTACAGATTTCATCACTGGTTGAGAAGCTAAGATCAAATGCCTTGTGGCCAAAAATCCAAACCATAAAAGAGAAGCAATATTGTAACAAAATTCAATAAAGACTTTAAAAATGGTCCACACATTCCACTCCCTAAAAATGTATTCTAAGGGAATGAGTCCACAGAGCCCTCCACCCCTCACCCCACAGAAGAGAGGCAAAACCAGTACATGACACCATTCAAAATATTGCAAAAACTGCAAACCATTTCAGGATGACAGTTAAGTAATTGGAGGCAGAGAATGCATGGAGTCACCTAGAATGGCCACAGTAAAACCCCCAGGATGGAAAAATACTAAGAAAGCAAAACAAAGCAGCTCACACCATGCAACTGCATGGAATACAAAAATGAATATCCAGGCGGGCCCCCCCAAAAAAGCTATATGTAAAAATGAAAAGAGTTTCAGACTGTGGTTAATCCCCCTCAGTCCACTTCTGTTTGTTGTTCTTGTTACATCTTCTTTGAGTTAAAACAAATAACAAATTAGTACTAAGTCTGGCAACACTTTTCTTCACAGTGGCATGAGATGGCTTTCTGGTTCCCATGCAGGGAGCATTGGACTCCACGCCAGAGGGTCGACATGTACGGGCCCCCGGGCAGCGAAAATGTGTGAGTTTGATAACTAAAGTGGAAATTGGTACAGGGTGGTTCGCCTTTTATTGGCTAACACACACATACACACAAACTGAAACTACTGATTTTAGCATCAGGACAATTCATTAAAAAAAGCACTTTCGGGACCTCCGTAGTATTCCCGTGGTTAACACTCCGAGCTCTCACTGCAGGGGGCTCAGGTTAGATCCCTGGTCTGGGAACTAAGATCTCACATGTGTTGGCACGGCCAAAAATCAATCAACTTAAAAAAAAATAAATTTTTTTTTTTTTTAAAGGAACACCTGAGCACCCAAAGGAGGATGGTTGGATGGCTTAATGTCAGTCCCAGGAGCAGTTTTTTCTGACAAGATCCAGGGACAGATTCCCACGGATGCACGCAGGACGCAGGAAGGCCAGGCATGGGGGACACGTGTGGGGACACAGGACTGTATCACGCCTATGTCTGCACGCATACCTGCAGCATGGGACTCTCGTTTTTGGGTAGACTGATGAAACTTTTGCTCTGGGTTGTGGCTGTGTTTGGGAATGGCCACTTAAAATGAAGCTGAATTTAAGACTGGAGGCATGAAGTCTGACAGAAAGTCCCCACCAAATCCCTTTAACTGCGTTCAAGCCAGGGGGCAAGGGGAAGGACGGGGCTCAGGCAGAAGGGCTGCTGCGATGTGGCCTGGGGTGGGTCAGACGCTCAAGAGCCCCCAAGCGGTTCCCCATCCCCCCCCATCCCCCCCCCCCCCCCCAGTTTTCTGATGGGAGAACCACTGGCCGCACTACAGCTGTGAAGTGTGTGAGGGCATAGAGCAAACGGGTGGTACTACAGAATTCCCCCTGGGGTTTCTGACCTGAAAATAGCCTTTCAGATTAGCTGGTGTTTTATAGTCCCCTTTCAAGACCTAGGAAAGAGAAAAAAGAAATCACTATTTTTAGAAATGATCAAACAACAAAATTTAGCCCATCACTTCCACACCCACCCACCTACCCATCCACCCTCCCAACTAACCATTTTCCATCCATCCAGCCTCTCACCCATCCATCCATTCATCCACCCACCCACCCACCCATCTACCCTTTCACACATATACCTATCCATCCACCTACCCTCCACCCCCCATTCACACCCCACCAACCCACCCACCCACCCACCCATCTACCCACCCACCCACCCATCTACCCACCCATCCAACCATCTATCCACCACATGCACCCATCCACTTATCCATCTGCTCATCTATGCATCCATCCAACAAACATTTATTAATAAGCTCCTCCTGAACATTTATTAACAATGCTCCTGACATTATTCTAAACTCTGGGGTTAGGGGTGGGGGTGGGGGTGTGCAGGGGTTATACAACATTAACAAGACAAATTAAAATTCCCATTCTCATGCAGCGTCCATTCTAGACTAGGGAGGGCCAGACAATCCACAAGTAACAGCCAAACACACGGAAACAAGAACAGACCAAACCATGGGAAGCGGAACATGGGAAGCAAGAGGTGTGACTCGGACTGCCCGGGGGCTTCTTGTGAGTGAGTGGTCCAACAGCGCCTCTTGGGACACACGGCCTCTGAGCTGAGCCCGTGTTCCAAGGAAACCCTGCCAGGCTGAGCTCTGAAGGAGAAGCTTTCAGATGGAGGGCACAGCGGGGCAAAGGCCCTGCGGTGGGAACCAGAAAGTTCTAGGCCTTCCCACTGTTCTCTGGAAATACACGGCACTGGATGGACCAGTGCTGTCCAATAAAACAGGATGTGAACAACCCTGTAATTTAAAATATTTCAGTAGCCACAGTATTTACATTTTTTTTTAAGTGAAATTAATTATAGTGGGGTTTCTCTGGGGGGAGGGTGGCAGGGGGTGGGGCTTGTGGTATCTCAGTTCCCTGACCAGGAATCGAAGTCACACCCTCAGCAGGGAGAGTACGAAGTCCTAACCTCTGGCCTGCCAGGGAATTCCCTCTAGGGGTGCTTTTTTTCCATTTTAAACTTAACCGGATACATCCAAAAATTAATACTTCAACACACAATCGACGGCGTTCAGGGCAGGTCACCCGCCAATGCACCACTGTGGCATATTCACTGTTTTGAATTAAAATTGTTTAAGAAACAGTCATGCTGGAGAAGACTCTTGAGAGTCCCTTGGACTGCAAGGAGATCCAACCAGTCAACCCTAAAGGAAATCAACCCTGAATATTCATTGGAAGGACTGATGCTGAAGCTCCAACACTCTGGCCGCCTGACGCGAAGAGCTGACTCACTGGAAAATAACTTGATAACTCACTGGAAAGACTGAAGGCAGGAGGATGAGATGGTTGGATGGCATCAATGATTCAACGGACATGAGTTTGAGCAAGCTCTGGGAGATAGTGAAGGAGAGGGAAGCCTGGCGTGCTGTGGTCCATGGGGTTGCAAAGAGCCGGGCACGACTGAGTGACTAACAGCAACAGCAACAGTGCCAGAAGGACACTCTGATCCTCCTTTGAGGCCCTGGGAGCAGGAGGTGAACCTCACCACTGAAAGATGCCCTATCCCCAGGAGGTAGAGAGACATGTTTATCACCAGACAAGGAGAATCTGTGTGAGCAAACCTCGCCTCTTCTCCGCTAACTTACTCCCCCAAGCCCAAGTGTCTCTGTCTTATCAGCTCTTCACAAATGTATTGTTTCTTTGCCTAAAAGGGATAAAAGATGCCTGCTATGGCCCCTTCCTGTGAATCTATTTTTATGAGCCCTTGTATGTGTATTAAATTTGTTTTCTCTCCTATTAATCTGTCTTATGTCAATTCCATTATCAGGTCAGCCAAACAGCCTAGAAGAAAAAAAGGGGAAAGTTTTCCTCCCCTACATAGTCAATATAAAATGATTAGTGAGAAATTCTACATGCTTTGGTGGGGGGGGGGGCGGCGGGTATGAGTCCGTCTGGAGAAGGCAATGGCACCATACTCCAGTATTCTTGCCTGGAAAATCCCATGGACGGAGGAGCCTGGTAGGCTGCAGTCCATGGGGTCACTAAGGGTTGGACACGACTGAGCAACTTGATTTTCACTTTTCACTTTCATGCATTGGAGAAGGAAACGGCAACCCACTGCAGTGTTCTTGACTGGAGAATCCCAGGGACGGGGGAGCCTGGTGGGCTGCCGTCTATGGGGTCGCACAGAGTCGGACATGACTAAAGTGACTTAGCAGCAGCAATCAAGGCTATAGTTTTTCCAGTAGTCATGTATGGCTGGGAGAGTTGGACTATAAAGAAAGCTGAGCCCCAAAGAATTGATGCTTTTGAACTGTGTTATTAGATAAGACTCTTGAGAGTCCCTTGGACTGCAAGGAAATCCAACCAGTCAACCCTAAAGGAAATCAACCCTGAATATTCATTGGAAGGACTGACGCTGAAGCTCCAATACTCTGGCCACCTGATGCTAAGAGCTGACTCACTGGAAAAGACCCTGATGCTGGGAAAGATTGAAGGCGGGAGGAGAAGGGGGCAACAGAGAATGAGATGGTTGGATGGCATCACCAACTCGATGGACATGAGTTTGAGCAAACTTCGGGAATTGGTGATGGACAGGGAGGCCTGGCCTGCTGCAGTCCAGGTCGCAAAGAGTTGGACACGACTCAGTGACTGAGCTGATGAGGACCTCAAACGCAGTGCGAGTTTCACACTTACACAGCACCTTCCCATATGGACTCGTCACAGCTCAATGGCCGCACAAGCCTAGTGGCTGTAATGGATGGCATGGGGATAGATGGTCTCATTAGCACTGGGGTCCTTTCAGAATTGAGTGTACTGCCAGGACCCAGGACAGGAACATTCTGTGCCTTCAGCACACACGCGCGCGCATCACACACACACACACACCCCTACACACACACACCCCCCTACACACACACACACACACACACACACACACACACACACACACACACACGGCTTTCAATGAGGGGATTTATCTTCACAGCCACAGCAACACCACTGTAAAGACTAAACAAGGTGTCTGGCACTGGTCAAGACTTATGGAACCCCAAGGAGTAATGGGCTTCCCTGGTGGCTCGGATGATAAAGAATCTGCCTGCAATGCAGGAGACCCGGGTTCCATCCCTGGGTTGGGAAGATGCCCTGGAGAAAGGCGTGGCAACCCACTCCAGTATTCTTGCCTGGAGAATTCCACGGTCAGAGGAGCCTGGTGGGCTACAGGCCATGGGGTCGCCAAGAGTCAGACACGACTGAGCTATGAACACATTCAACACGTTCAGGGAATAAACCTCTTTGTGTTTTTGTTTTTTTGCCACCTTGATTATATTTTAAAAGTACACAAGGTCCCAAAACTAGAGGAAGCTTTTGGCTTTATTTTTTTTCACCTAATTCTGTTCTTACATCAAAATCTGCACCACTGGATATGTAAGCCAGAAACTTGAAACAGAAAAAAAAAAATCATATTTGAAACTGACCCGCTCAACTCTCTACTTGCATATGTGAAAGGTCAAAATATTTCTTTTCAGAAGCACAAATGTAGTCACAAAAATTCACAGTTAGGAATGAGGTGAAATGAATCAGTGAATTCTGGTTTCCGTAACACTTGTGTCATTAACTAAGTTCATAGAAACAAGCGTTCTTCTTTGGGGAGTCAACCTCTTTGGAGGAGATCTAGAGAACTTTCTCTAATTTAAACACACAAACAGCAGAGCTCCAAAGAGCTGATCTTGACCATCACTGCTCATCAACATCTTTTTATACAACACCCAAGGTCAGGTTTGACTCTGGGAGCTTCTGACCCACAGTCCGGGAACTGCCAGGGGGCTCTGCCTTTTAAAGAGACTCCAGAGAAGCTGCTGCTGAGCCCCTGGCTAAGAACGCAAGAAAGGAGAGGCCAGCTTTCTCTGAGGCCCTCGTCCCATCCCAGCCACCTCTCTCTCCTGAGAAGCACTTGGGGGCTGGATTTCAAGGTCACCACCAGCTACTGTGGCTTCTTTTTAACCCCTTAATGACTTCTGTATTATGAAATAGACATATATACAGGAAAGTATGTAAAACGCCTAAGTACAGTGTAAAGGATAATAACTATGGTTAAATAGTAAACGGTAAAATGCATAGTAAATATCAAACCAAAAATAACAACACAGTGATAAGGAGCAATATCCAGGTTGCTAACACCCACTCTCTTCATGCAGTCTGGCTATCTACCTTGGATGGCTGAGCATTTTCACAAGTTTACAGAATCAGCCGATGTCAGGAGAAGAAAGAAGATCAATAGATGGGCTTACACTTCAAGGACAAGGGCAGAGCTGCCAACTCGCTGTGTGAGTAAATTCTCTCTTTTCCCTGGATGGGAAACTAAGATCCTGCACGCCACACAGCACAACCAGAAATGAATATATAAACAGAAATGAAACCTTATGGGGGCGATAAAGGGACCCATCCTTGATTTATTCACACCCCGCCTCAACAAAGACTTGAAGGGCTTTACAAACAGATGAGCTGACAGCTAGGGAAGCAGAGGGGAAAGGACAAGGCCAAGGAGAGAAAGAAGATGAAATCAGCACAGAGATGGGCCCACCAGGAGATGCTACGGAGTGTGAGAGGTAGAACACCCACTGGTTTTGAGCTTCCTGGTGGCCCAAGCGAAAATGGGAATATAAGCAGTCATACGAAGACAGACACAAGCCAGCTGCTTAGGAATCAAGGGACTGAATGTCTTCTCGGGTAGCAGGAGCCCCCACCCCTGGCTGCATCTCCCTGTGGGCAGTGTACTCACCCGGTGTGTGTTGTTGATGACAATGGGGTCGGGGTTGCCGTAGTTGGGCGGGTTTGCATAGGGGTCATAGCCGAGCCGGGCCAGCATAGGGGCAATCTGGGCCATGTCCCTCAACACATCCCCAGGGATGTGGCCAGTCCACTTGGAGAGAGCTTCCAGGTTCACAGGCTTGATGACCTGGTCTGTGGATCGTTCAATCCTGGGGAGAGAGGGCGAACTGGATGGGGTGTGGGCAGACCCAGGGAGCGCTGGGGCAGCAGGGAACGTGGGGGGGGACCTGGTTCTTGGAACCCACTCGGCTCCCCTAAACTCTAAGAAAGTGGGCGAGTCATCTGGCCTCAGCATACCTGCTCTGTACAATGGGCTTAAGAGCAAGAGTGGGAAGCTGGCAGAAACACCATTTCAGTGGGGCTCAGACTCTTGATCTGTGTGACTTTTTATTTACATGACTAAGATGGACGTGCCCTTGACTTCTTCCTTGACCTCTATGACTTTTTAAAAATGACTTTTTATTTATGTGACTAAGATGGACTAAGATTTTGTTCTTGAGAAGTAATTCTAAAGCCTTAACAGTAAGGTGAAGAGCCCCTGTGGTCGCCGCTCCCGGTCCATCAGCTGCCTGCAGGGCCCGACCGTGGCATTCTGGAGTGTGCCTCTTCTTTCGGTCTGCTTTCTCTGCTTTTAAAAGCAGAGTGGCTAAGGGGCCAGACTGCCTGGGGGCGGGTGCCAGCTGTGTGACCTCGGCAGAGTGACTGAGCCTCTCTGAGCCTCAGTGTCCTCACCTGTAAAATGGGAATCATTAACAGCACCTACCCTGCTGGGCTGTTCTGAGGAGTAAACAGGTTAATAATAAAAGAGCACCGGTGCATTCGGTGTTAGTGTGCTCTCTCTCTCTCCCCTACACGTATATACATAGAAAATCTATGGTTTTGCTTGCAGATTTAAACACAGAAGTTATATGCTATATATAGTACCGCTCGGCAGGCTTTTTTTTTTTCCACTCGCTCAGTACATCCTCCTTTTTCCATCCCCGAAAGGTGGCCCTGGACGTTGTTTCCAGTTTGCTGTTAGGATGAAAATGCCGTCATCTTACACATGCGTTCTCGGTCTCCCGGATAACAGGCTTATCACCTCATCCGATCATGATGGTCTTACTGAGTATACGGTTCAGGGGCTTCACAAGCTGGAGGGTGGGGAAGGATCGAGGACCTACTTCTAGATGCTTCCATCCCAACCAAGAGATAACTTGGGAACGAAAAACAATACAAAAAGATGGAGCAAAAGGAACTGGGATGGGGAGGGAGGGAGACTGGGGAGCGAAGCAATGTGGGCTGACGGGGGCGGGGCACGGAGCTGGGGGCTACAGACCGGACCCAAGTCTCAACTCTAGCCAGCGGTCAAAAGATCTCAAGCACTGTTCTAGGTATTCTCACCATATAAACATCTCTGCCACAAGCAGTCTCGCCCCACGACGATCACCCACAAAGGCTGTTTTGCCATAAAAGATAAAATCACATGCTGACAGTTACATGACGAGAGAAAATGATAATGTATCAGTTTCTACAGGTCCTTGGGTGAGCTTATCTAAGCCACACTCTGTGAGAATTTTCACCGTGTCCAAGACACATCAGGAATCAAGTTACCATCCCTTTTTTGGGGGAGATAGGTGGAGCTTGATTCTTCTTTTGCCTCTTTTTTTTTTTAATTGAAGTATAGTTGATTTACCATGTTGTATTAATTTCTGGTGTACAGCAAAGTGATTCACTTATATGTATATATTATATTCTTTTTCATAATCTTTTACTACGGTTTATTACAGGATATTGAATATAATTCCCTGCACTATACAGGTCCATGTTGCTTATTTTATATATAGTAGCTTGTTTCTTGGAGAAGACAATGGCACCCCACTCCAGTACTCTTGCCTGGAAAATGCTATGGGCGGAGGAGCCTGGTAGGCTGCAGTCCACGGGGTTGCTAAGAGTCGGACAGGACTGAGCGACTTCACTTTCGCTTTTCACTTTCATGTATTGGAGAAGGAAATGGCAACCCACTCCAGTGTTCTTGCCTGGAGAATCCCAGGGACGGGGGAGCCTGGTGGGCTGCCGTCTATGGGGTCGCCCAGAGTCGGACACGACTGAAGTGACTCAGCAGCAGCAGCAGCTTGTTTCTGCTAATCCCAAACTCTTGACTTACCCCTCCCGTCTCCCCTTGGCTAATCATGCTCGTTTTCTGTCTGTGAGTCTGTCTGTTTCCCAGGTTCATCTCTGTCACGGTTTAGATTCCACATACAAGTGGCATCATTCGATGTTTGTCTTTCTCTGTCTGACTTACTTCCCTTACTATGACCAGATCGAGGTCTAACTCGGTTGCTGCAAATGGCATCGTTTCATTCTTTTTGTGGCCGAGTAGCATTCCACTGTATCTACGTACCACATCTTTCCATCCACCCATCTACTGATGGACACTTAAGCTGCCTCCACGTCCCGGCTACTGTGAACATGGGCCCCCGTGTCCAAAACTATGATAAATCTGGTAAAGATGGCAGGAGGGAGCAAACCACTGTATCTAAACTAGCCAAAGACCCATCGTTAACGCTCTCAAAGGCTTCTGTGAATCAGCAGCTGCCACTTTCCTATGAGCCACAGCTCGGTACCCTTTTGGTTTTGACAGGTGGGAGGGATGACTGCTCAAGAGGATCTGCAGAAACTGATATGTTATCGTTTCCTAGTATAATGAAACCAAAACTGTCAATCAACCAGTTATTTCATCTTTTACAGCAAAATACTTGCTGCAGAGATGTTTACGGCAAAGAAACCCAACCCGATCAAACGTGTGCCTGGCCTCCCCCACAACCCTGGTGTCTACAGGACTTTACAGGAAAATCACATAGATGGATCCCAGAACAGGGATGGGAGCCACGCTTAACATGAGTCAGTAACCAAAGTGTCCCAGAAGGGGAATATGGTGATTGTGTAGTGGAATATTATACAGCCATTCAAAGTGATGTCACTGCAGAGTGCTGGGGGCTCGTGGGCAAGTGTCCCAGACACAAGGTGAAGAAAGTTTAGAGGAACCTGCCCAGCAGCACTCTGGTTTTATTCCCTGACCAAGGACCAGCAGGCCACAGATCACAATCGGGGTGGGGGCGGATTATGGGTGGTTTTCCTTTCCTGTTTTATGTCTGTTCCCAACTTCCTGCCATCAGGATGTATTCCTTTGGTCATCTGATGTTGTGTCAGGATGATTTACAAAATCCCAGCTCCAGCACCAGCTGGCCAGAGTATCCAGTCCATGGGCACTTTGCTGCCAGAAGGAGAGCTGCAAGCTCTGCTCAGGGCTCCAGAGCTCCTGGGGACAGGGCCTGGGAGGGCCCAGACATCAGAGAAACAGGAGGCGTTGTCCCAGGAAGGACCGCTCTTCCCCTGGGCTCTTAGGGATGCTCGCACCTGAGCAGGATGCAGGCATGGGAATGGCACATTCTGGCCCAGCCCTGTCCCAGGGTCTAAGGAGAGGGAAGAGGGTCCCAGTCATGCAGAGCTTGAGAGAATAGGCCCTGGAGTCCAACAGGTGTGAGTTTGAACCCTGGCACCACCTCTTGCTAGGCCAGTAACTTTCCTGAGATTCCGCTTCTTGATCTATGAAATGCGGTTAAGAGCAGTTCTTATGTCCGAGTTTGCTGTGAAGATGAGGGCAATAATGATGGTTGGGGGCTTAACTCAGTGCTGGCCACACAGCAGGCGCTCAATAAGAGAGCAAAGGCAAGGCCAGTGGGGATGCTACTAAAAGCAAGGTCAACACTAAAATGAAGATAATGGGGACTAACAGCACCTAAGAGGTACCACCCCATCTGAAGTTCACACAAGAACAAAGGTGGATGGATTCTATCCCCATGCTACTGATGAGGACACGGAAGCTCAGAGAGGTTGAATCCCCTGCTCAAGGTCACAGAGCTAAAAAGGGACGGGGCTGGGACTCGAACCCAGACAGCCCGGTCCCAGAACCTGTCCTCTCACCCTTTATCAACAACAGCTGACTACACAAAGCGCATGGACGTGCTGAGGAGGGACTGCCCCCTTTTGGAGGGGGCTAATAAAACTGAGGTTTCAGAGGAGTCTAGCAATTTGCTCAGTGCCACAGAGCTACCAGGAGGGAGATGTGGATCGAAGCTCTGCTCTTAACCACTGGGCGTCTCAGATCTGTTACAACAGAGGAGGCTCTGAGAGGCACAGTGACCAGCCCCAGGCCACACAGCAGAAGGTGGGGGCTCCACTCACTTGGACAGGGAGACGCCGCCCGGCTTGCCGATGAGGTCCTCGTGGTGGAGGACAGCGTCGCTCCAGGCGATACCCAGGAAGTCGAGGATGACCTTGAGGGAGCGCCGGGGGTGCAGCACCAGCTGCTCGTAGTACACGGGCAGGCACTTGTCCTTGCCCACCTCCATGCACTGTGCGTACATCACCTCGATGGCCTTGTTCCACTTGGTGAGGCAGTCGCGGTAGCTGCTGAGGTCGAAGCCAGCAATGGTGACCTTGCGGGTGATCATGGAGTGCACGGAGGCCCGGCCGTCGCGCACCATGAGCAGGAACTTGGAGTTGGGGAACAGGCGTGACAGGTAGACGGAGGACTTGAGCGTGAAGGGGTCCTTGTTGCAGAGGACGCGGGCCGGCTCGCCGTGCTTGGCGATCACCTCCAGGATGAAGGCCTGCATGGCGGCGTCCAGCACCTCGTCCGTCACGCCCGCCTCGTCCAGCCGCAGCTTCTCCCGGCCCGACTTGGACCAGGCCTGGCGCATGGCCAGCACGCGCGGGATGATGCGGGTCTCCTCGCCGCAGCGCACCTCGGGGTGCGCGTCGAGCATGGCCCGCATCAGCGTGGTGCCGCTCCGGGGCACGCCCCCGACGAAGATGAGCGGCATGGCCTTGCCGTAGCGGTACTCCACGTGGTCCGCGCCCACCATCATCAGGTCCTCCTGCTCGGGCCGCATGGTCCGCCGGGGGCCCCGCAGGCCCCCCAGCACCGCCTGGCACTCCAGCACCCGCTGTCCCAGGTGGACGGCCAGCACCAGGGCCAGGGCCAGGCCGGCTGCCAGCAGCGCCCTCCGCACCGACAGGCGCATGCTGGGCCCGGGGCGGGGGGCGCGCTTCAGGGGCAGGCGGGCAGGAGCCCCGCGGTGCTCACATCTGGGGAGACAGAGAGACACGGGGCGGGGTGCGGTCAGGGAGGCCGGCGCGGTGCCGGGGCTTCCCCATCCAGACCCGGACAACAGCCCGCGAGGATGCTGACACCCCCAAGAGGAAAGTTTGATGAGCCCGGCTCTGTGCCCGGCAGGCCCTCCCTCTTAACTCCCGAGATCCAACAACCCTCAGGGGAGTCACTATTATTACCCCCAGGGGCCCTGAAGGCCTGGGTTCAAATCCCTCCTCCCCACTTCCTAGCTGGAGGACCCTGCCCAGTCCCCATACCCACTCAAGGCCTCAGTTTCCCCATCTGATACATGGCAAGTGAGTGACAGTCGCTCCATCAGGTCCCACTCTTTGCCACGCCACGGACTATATATAGCCTGGCAAGTTCCTCTGTCCATGGGATTCTCCCAGCAGGAACAAACGGAAAGAGGAATCGTTCTTTTAAAAATGGACTTTCTTGAAAAACATTTATGTGAAATTCTTCAAAATGTGAAAATAATAAAAGCACTAGAATATCACATTTCAGGAGCACAGTCATTAGATAAGGAAGAGGGTTTTGCTTGTTTTTACTCACAGCTGTCTTCTCAGCCCCTAGCGTAGTGCCTGGCTCCTAGTGGGTGCCCAGTAAATATTTATGGAACGTGCCTGGGTGGAATGAGTGGGGCCCGGGGTAGAATGAGTGCTAGGAAGTGATATCAGTAGACAGGAGAAAGCCAAGATAAGGAGGGGCGATTCACAGTCACCCGGCTGGGAAGTGGCCAAGCTGTGGTCCGTGATCGGAACCCAGGGCAAGGGTCAGGAGCAGGGTCTGTGTCTGCCCTGAGCGACCACCGTCTGCCTGTGCAGGAGATGCTTTTCAGAAGCTGCAAAATATCCTGGGGCCTGGGCTTTTTCCAGAATCGCTGTCCATTCATTCAGCCTTCCCTCAATCAATGCTTAGGAAACAATGAAAGGTGCCAGGCTGGAGGCTGGAGACAGGACTGGACAAGACAGCCGGGCCTGTGGCCTCCAGGAGCCTATGTCCTGGCAGTGGATGCAGACGACTTACAAGCTCTGGCCAGACTATGATACCAGCTTCCAAGGAAATGAGCTGGACACCACAAGCAGGATCAAGAAGGGGCGGGAGCAGGGAGGTCAAGGAAGACTTCTTGGAGGAGGTAACATTCAAGCTGAGACCCAGATGAGGAGCTGGCTATGTGAAGATGTGAGGGAAGGGGTGGGGGGCTCCAGGCGGAGGGAAGAGAGAGCAAAACTCCAGGATGGGGGAGGATCTAGGGTGCTCAAGAATCTAGGAGAGGAGGCTACTGGGACCAGAGGGGAGGGAGGGTGGAGATGGGGAGGGAGCTGGACTTACTCTCAGGGCAGCCCCTGCAGAAAGGGCCTGCAGGGGTGAGAATGGAGGCAGGGAGGTCAGCCAGGAGGGCCCTGCCCGCATTCTGGGAGACTTAGGGATGTGTAGACTGTGGGGCTGATGTGGGAACGGGGGAGGGAATGATATGGGACCTGAACCCAGCTCCTTACCCCTTGTAAATGTCACTGCAAAAGTTGATCAGACCCAATGCCAGTTCTTTTAGCTTAGGCACTGGTCTTGAAAAGCAGGGGTCCACCCGGCCCGGCCCCCCCCTCCCCCTTCTCCAGTCACTCAAACCTCACATCTACCCTTCTCCCCCGTTCACTCTCAAGGTCCTTTGATTATGCAACCTCAGCTCCGAAGGTGCAGACTCAGACGCTGGAGAGGCAGCCCTCCTCCAGCCACCCCAGCTCTTCTCTGTGTCTCCCCCACTGGGTTTCAGAGCCTTTGTTTCCTCTCTCACCTCTTTCTAGAATCAAAGTGAAGCTTGAGGCCTCTGGGCATTCGAGGAGTCAGACAGACCTGGGTTCACATCCCAGCTCTGCCACTTCCTCTGCAGCTGAGCTCGGGCAACAGACTCCACCTCTCTGAGCCTCATCTGTAAAATGGGTCTAAGAGTGTCCACTTCGAAGGGCTGAACACTAACCAGCCTCTAAGAACTTAAGATGTTCCCAGCACATAGGGAGCATTTGAAAGAATATTAGCCATGATCACTGGTTATTCATTCTCTCCAACATTTCATGAGTTCCTACTGTGTGCGGGAGTTGGCTATGGAGCTAAGTAACAGACACAGACTCAGCTCTCCAGCTCTACTTGGACTATGGGCCCACATCAGGTAGGGGTGATGGGTTCTACCTGTGTAGGTGTGGGAGGGCTGCCTATAGGAGGCGGCCTTCCTGCCGAGTTACGAGCAGTGGACAGGTAGTGTTTTGAATAGCTGGGTGGAGCAGAGAGAGAAGGGAACAGCCAGGGCAAAGTCACAGGCAGGAGAGAACCTAGCATGATGGGAGGCGGGGTGGGGTCTGGGCAGGTGTTCAGCCGAAACTACTGAAGGCCCCAGTGCACAGCTGGACCAACCCTCCCACAAGGGCTTGGACTACCTGGGGGCCCTCAGGTCAGAGCAAGTGGAAAAGAAACATCAAAGCTGAAAAAAACACACCATCTCAGGCCAGGGCTCGAAACTGCTGAGAGGCCCTGGCATTTCCTGGCCATGTGGCTTTGGGAGAGTCACTTCCCCCATCTAAGCCACAGTTTCCTCAGCTGCAAAAAGGGGTGGGTCTGATGACCTCAAAGGCTGCCATGAGGGTTCTAGAAGCAACTGGCAAAGTGAAGATGAGTCTCATCTGGGGGTCGCTGGCTTCACTGAGCACTGAAAAATAGCTGGGGACCCTCTTCCAAGAAACACGAGCCTACCGTCGATTGTTGGCAGTTCATGGGTACCCTGGATTCCGGGTTGGGGTAGGGAAATCTAACGCCAAAGCTACTTTCTGGGCAGAGGCAGGCTGTATAGGACACAAAGTCACTCAGAAATCCCTCCAAGGTGCCCTCAGCTTCATTAAGTGCTCAGTGAAATTCTGTCTGTAGCCCAGAGACTAGCAATCTGCCAAAGATGATTATTTCAGTGTCAATGGCCCTGGTGGAGTGTCAATCACACTTTAGCTAGAATTACTGCAACCACTTTTTCTTCCTGACACTTGGTGGGGAGGGAGAGACTGCAGTTTAGGGAATAGAAGACGGGACGATTTAGGAAAGTGGTTTCCAGAAAAGACAGACACGGTGTGCCTGCCACTGTGAGCGTGTGTGTGTGCACACGCATGCATATGTGTGCATGTGTGTCCCCTGAGCTTACGTGTGGAGTTGGAAGCGATCCGGATACTAAATACCAGGGGGGAAAGCCTGTATGAAGGGACAGACAGAATTTTAAAGCTGTTATCAACTCCCGAGTCTTGCTTAATGCTGAGCATTCATTCGGCTATAGCGCTTTAAAACAAAGCCCGGAGCTGTATATTTTTTACACTTACTGAGCACATCCTCAGCTAAAGTTTATTTCATGCATCACCTAGTGGGATCCCTTCTGCCACCTCTGGGTGGAGCATGCCTCCCGCTCAGCAAGCAGCTCAGAAAGGGGAGGCCCCTTGCCTGAGACGGGTCAGGGTCAGATTAGGGGCTGAGGCCCGCTGTTCACGGTCCTCAGAGCAGACCCAGCAAGGGGCTCATCTCTGGACCCATCACTGCCACTGGGAGAAGACAGCGCAAAGCGGGCAGGTTAGACATGAGCAGGAGACAGCAAAGACCAGCAGGGCAGCTTGAGAAGCAAAGGCAGGGCGCCCTGGCAGAGAGAAAGCCGCTGGGAACCTAAGAGTGAAGGTAGCTTCCAAACCACCCAGAACCACAGACCCCATCCCCTCCAGGAGGGGCCAGCGGGCCCAGCCCAGGGCCCGAGGCCTGCCCTCCACTCCCCACCACGCAGCCAAACTCCATCAGGGGCAGTGAAGTTGGTGGCTAAGAGCCTCAGACTCGGGAGACCTGCAACTCTGGGTTCAAATCCAGCCCCTGCCACTTGGAGCTGGACAGCTGGACGAGGGACCTCAGCCCTCTGAGCTTCGGTTTTCTCCTCTATCAAAGGTGGGCTGATAAGAACCTTTTCTCGGGGAGCTACCATGAGATGTGGGGATGTTTTGTGTGAGGGGCTGAGAAAGCGTGCCAAGGATGCTGGCGCTGGACACCGGAGAGTGGGGAGGTGTTTAGATTGTGGCCGCGCCTTGAATCGGCTCAGTGATGCCGGTTAAGTCCCTGCCTTCCCAGCAGTAAAATTTCCCTAAGCAATGAGGCCTGCCCTCTCCACGCTGCCGGGGTCCACCTTGTTCAGGCACTGGGTTTCTGACAGAGAGTGACCTGGCGGAGTCTGATCAGCTGCCCGATCGTGGAGGCTGGGCAGTGGGGGTGCCGAGGGTTTTCTCAGAAGCCGGGACTCTGGGGGCCCGTGGGGAGCACTCACCTTCCCTGGACACACTCATCCCTGGGCTCTGCTGCTCGTGGCTGCTCGCCAGGACGGTCCACCAGCTGAGCCCTACGGAGGCAGAGGAGATGCTGCGTTAGGCGTGTGTGCTACAGGGAGGGGCTGGGCCCCCCAGAGGGGCAGAGGAGAGGTGCTCGGTTTCACCCCACAGTGATCTGGGGCAGCAGGGAAGTACCCTGGCAAATGAGCAGCAGAGCAGGGACAGGCCACCTCAGGCCAAGATGCTGAAGCTGGGGGTCTAAATTCACCGATTCCGCTAGGGAATGAACTGGCCCACTTCTCAGGCAGCAAGTTGTGGGCTGAGAATCTGAGCAGCAGTGGGTCTCTGCCTATCAGGCCCTCCCTTCTTCCTGGCCCAGGGGCCTTGGACTTCAGGGCAAGTAAATATCACAAGACGCAACCACCACCACCATAGCTACCTCTAGTCACCATCTGGGACTGCTGGGTACGATCGAACAGGCTGTGCACTGCCCAACTCCAAAGGGCACTGTGCACCCAGTCTATGTTACGGCGCTCCCTGGAGTTGAACAGTGCCTTGCTCTCACCACCGAACATGAACTAACAACCTACTGTGTGAGCGCGTGTGTTCAGTTGCTCAGTTGTGTCCGACTCTTTGTGACCCTGTGGATATAGCCTGCCACAAGGTACTATGTGAGTGCCGTGTGCCATTTAATCCCCCAACGAGGAAAGGATGATGCTCCCAACTGCGTAAAGTGAGAAAATGACAGCCAGAGGCAGAGCAACTGACTCTGGGAACCAGGGTCACCATCTGAGACTCTGACGCCCAGCCCGTAACTGCATTAAACGAATGGGGCCATGAACTCAGTGGGGGTCGGGGGTGAAGCCTGGCTGACATGCAACCAAGGGAATCCTGTTTTACACCTCACTGCTATATCATTTGGGGTGGGGGGAGGAGGTAGATTGTTAATCCAATTCTCACCTCCTCCCATTTTACAGATGGGAAAACTGAGGCTCAGGAGCAGCTATCACATCACAGACTCACTTCTCTCCTCTTAGTCCCATCCCAGGAGGTGGGGGAGGAGGGAAGAGGGTTGGTGGTGGTTAAGGACGCAGCTCTGGAGTTGGATGACTCTCTGACGAGGTAGATTGTTGTTCTTCTGAGCCTCAGTTTTCCTTTTCTGTAAAATGGGCTGTTGATGGGTTCAAACAGGGTAATAGCACATACTCAAAAATCTCAGCAATTATTAACATACTGGGAGTAGGCTGTGACTCTGTTCTTGGGGTCCTATCTCTCTTCTTATTCTCTTATTCTTTGCTTCTACATTTTTTTTTTTCTCCCTATCCCTGAAACACCAACCTGATTAGTGTATCTAAACCCAGAAGGAGGACGGTTCCCAGCCCCTGCCCCTCCTCCCAGCTACTGAACACACAGGCCTGGCTTTCCGAGGCATGGGCGGCTCCTGGAACAACAACAACAAAAGCACCATTCGGGACCAGGGCCCTTGAAGCTCTTCCGGAGACCAGATGGCTCCGGCCCAGCTGCCCTCAGGCAGCCCTTGAAATGCCAAGAGAGTTTGAGAGACCTGCCAGGAGGGCAGCTCCCACGGCCCCCTTCAGGGTCGGGGACGGGCCGTCAGGGCCTTTGATCACTGAAGAGCTGCGACTCCAACAAGACGCACTAGCCACAGGTCACGATTTAAATTTGTTAAAATTAAATACAATTTAAAATTCAGCTCCTTATTGATACTGGTCACATTTCCAGAGCCCAGAGGCCCCCTGGGGGCTACCGTACTGGCCATGGCAGATTTAGGATGGGGTCAGCACGTGATGACCCTTGGGTCGAATCCACCCGTCAGCCTGTTTTATGAGGTCTGTGAGCAAAGAGTGATCTTGACTTTTTTTTTTTAAGGGAAAGAGGAGGAAGAGGATGAGTTGGGAGGGGAGAGGAGAAGCAGCAGCAGCAAGAAAAACCATTTTGCAAAACCTGAAATATTTACTATCTGGTCATTTATAAAAAAGGGCTTCCCAGGTGGTGCAAGTGGTAAGGAACCCGCCTGCCAAAGCAGAAGACCTACGAGACGTGGGTTCAATCCCTGGGTCGGGAAGAGCCCCTTGGAGGAGGGCACGGCAACCCACTCCAGTATTCTTGCCTGGAGAATCCCGTGGACAGGGGAGCCTGGCTGGCTACAGTCCATAGGGCTGCACAGCGTTGGACACGACTGAAGTGACTTGGCATGCACGCGTGCATTTACAGAAACAGTTTGCTGAGCTAGACTATTCCTATCATTCACCCGAAGGTCTACAGTCACTCCCCTACATATAACGAGTTCCATTCCCAGTATGCATTCAAAAGTCCCACAAAGTTAGCCTCGGTATCCCAGCTCATACAATCAGCTATACCACTGCTGCTTCTACGCTTGCTTCCAGACATCCTGGGCTTGAAATAGAGATGCTGTACCCCCGGACTCTGTACAGTACTGAAAGCACAACCACTTGTAAAAGATGCACACACGTGACAATGGACGCCAGACACTGACTTAAGTGGCTGGACACGCGAACACAGTTCACATCTTTGAAAGCGTGCAACGTGGAAGTTCGTCTGTAGGGCACAGTGGAGACTCAGGAGACACAGCGAGAGCTTCCTTGGTGGCTCAGCGGTGAAGAATCCACCCGCCGGTGCAGGAGACAGAGGTTCTGATCCAGGAAGATCCCACATGCTGCGGAGCAACTAAGTCCGCGGGCCACAACCACTGAGCCTGTGCTCTAGAGTCCACTGGCCGCTACTGCTGAAGCCCGTGCGTCTAGACCCCGTGCTCCACAAGAGCAGCCACTGTGATGAGCAGCCTGCGCCCCGCAAGAAGAGCAGCACCCGCTCACCGCACTAAAGGAAAGCCCTCGCAGCAGCAGACACCCAGCACCGCCAAAGATAAACAAATAAATTATATCAAGAAGACACAGGAGAGGGGTGGAGGGGAGTCAATGAGCCCTCCTTTTCTTGTAGGAAGAACATCAGAATTTACTGAGGGCCACTGTATCCCTAACACTAGACCAAGGGCTTTCCACGCCTCTACCTCATTTTAGCCTCATGACAGCTCAGTGGCAGGGTGGAGCAGGGAGGGGGCTCTCCAATTTACGATGACAAAAGGCCCATGGGGGTGCAGGGTAAGCACAGCTACACCAAAAAGCAAATCCGCCAAATCAATCGAACCAATCAGCAAACACAAACCCCGGGTAAGAAGACAGTGGTGGTAGGCAAGAGCATTTTTCCCTGAACACATACTTTCATGGCGTTTTTCTATGGTCTTGATCTACAGAATAATAAAACAACCAGTATTTTTTTTTTAATCCTATGCCAGCCACAGTAGGGGGGGGTCAGACTGAAGGGGCTCCAATCCTGGCTCCACCAGTTACTGGCGGCGTGACCTTGGCAAGTCACTCAACGTCTCTGAGCCTCAGTTTCTTCATCTGTAAAATGGGGACGACAACAAGACCTCCTAGGAGGCTCACGTGAGGCACCCGGGCCTTGAAATGTGGCCAGTGTAAATGTGGAAGTAGCCTCATAGGAGTCCTGGGAAGTATAAATAAGTTAGAGAATGTTAGAACAGAGTCTGGCACGTAGAAAGTGTGCTTTACTAAGAGGGAAAGCCAGTTTCTAAATCTGGCTCTGTCTTCATGATGACACGGCTCAGAAGATGGGCCAGCAGTGAGGATGAGCAAGGACTTCACATCACTCTCTTTCCACTGACCCATGGGCTGCCCTGAGTGACCACCAGAAGCAAGGGGAGGGGGCGGTGATGGACCATCGTCAAGACACCTTCAGACCTGGACTCATTCATTCCACAAATGTTTACTGAACACCTACTGTGCTTGGAAGCAGACGTTGCAACACATCAGGGCCGGCACCCCAGGGCCCTGCCCTCACGGAGATGATGCTTTGGCACAGAGCCAGGAAATCAGCATGCCAGATAACTGCACCCGTGACTGTGATAAACGAGCGATACCCGACGTGGGAGGGGGAGACGTGCCCTAAGGCGCCAAAGCTCAGCAGATCAAGAGGTTCCCAAACTGGGGGCGGGGGGAGGGCTGGAGCACAGGACGCCAGCTCAGGGGGCAGGCCACGGCACTTATAAGACGAGCCTTGGAGGGGTACCTGGTACCCCCGTGCCGGAGCTCAGCCATCAGCCTTGCGAGCCCTCTCTGTGGGAACAAGCTCCCAAGCATTCCATCACCATGGAGACCACCTACCCCTGTGGGGCCCACTGACCTCGCCACCCCAAGCCTCCAAGGAGATTTAGGGAGACTGGGGTTCCCCCTTCAGGATCCCTGGGGATCAGAGACCTCTGACCTGCTCTAGAGGGAAGCCAGACAAGAAAAGCCTGCCAGAATCCAGTGGAGCAAGAGGAAGAGGCAAAAAGGATAATTCTGCGGCTTTAAGGGGTGAGGCTTGAGCATAAGAAACACGTGGGGTGATTCAAGAGAGAAGAAGAAAAGGCAGGCAGGTGAGAGGCCTTAGAAATATCAGCTCATACAAGCCCTTACTGTATGCCAGGTACTGAGCTGAGAGCTTCACATATATCACGGAGGCTCTGCCTCACTAGCTCTGTCCATGACCCTATCTGACTCTCCCGTATTAACCATCTCTTCACTGATCCTCAGAGGTAAGTTCCTCTGGCCAAGGCCACACAGCAGGTTGGCACAGGAGCTAACAGGAAAACCCAGATCTCTCTCCAGAGCCCGTGCTCCTAGACTTGAGTTTCCTGAGTTTCCTCATTCATTCCACAAATGTTTACTGAGCTTTGCTTTTTTTTTTTTTCACCTGAAACAATCAAAGCAGGGCCCACGCCTGCCACCCTGCCTCAATCTTGGAGGCCCAGTTCAGCACCCTGTTGGCACAAGCTCACGGTGGGGGGGTCACATCCCAGCTCTTGCACTCATACGTCAGGGATCCTGGGTCAATCCAGCTTGCAGAGCCTCAGTACTGCCATCTGAGAAATGGGCATTGACACCTGGAACAAAGAGTCACGAGGAATTCCTTGGCATCACTGCACCCAGCACACATGTGCAAACCCGCTAGCACTGAGTACGATCACTGTCATCACCGCACGGGGAGGAAGACTGGAGGGAACCTGTAGACAAACAGGCCAGTGGTTTGGTGAGGCAAGGTAGGCACACTTCTGGGAAGGGCCAGGAAAGCCAAGGATTTTGCCGCGTGGGCCAGAGGGTCTGTCAGGGCTCTACAGACCACTCGGCCTCTGCACTATGAGAGCAGCCAGAGAAATACACGTGGCTGGGTTCCAGGAAAGACTCTTTACAGCATCAGGCGGCGACCTCGCTGTGCCCCTCAGGCGATCCTGTGCGAAGGCCCGGCTCTGTCTGAACTCCCAGGGGAACTGGGACAAACCCGCAAAACGCAGATGCAGAGGGTCACCGTGGAAGCTGGTGTATATTGGGGCTGGAACAGCCAGGGGCAGGACTCAGGCAGCCGGCCTCTGGTGAGAAAAATGGACAACTCGAGAAAGTTTTGCATGCACGTATGTGGGGTCATCCACTGTCTGGCCTGTCACCAAGGAAAGATTTAAGGAGATAGACCTGTGTGTGCCTGGCCCTTCGATGTGCATTTTGCCTCTAACAACAACCTGGGGAGTTGAGGGAGGCACTCTTATTAGCCCCAGTCGACAGAGGGGGAAGCTGAGGCTCACAGAAGTGAAGAGTTCAGGGAAAGGTCACACAGAGAGCAACGAGCTCAGCCTGCAGTGGAGCCAGCTCTGTCTGATCCCAGAGGCCAAGCTCTTTAACCGTCACCCCCAAAGCCCTGCCCTGCTCCACACACAGACGGGGACCATGCGTGTCCACGGTCAGGCAGCTGCCTGGGGCATGGCTGGCTCGGCCTCCCAGCTCCCAGGGTGCAGCCTTGCCTCCAGCGTCTGGCGCGGCCCGGCTCTGCTCTGTGCTTCCTGTTCAGGAACACACGGGCCGGGCCTGATAAAGAGTATAAACAGGAAAGGGCCAGGGTGACCTTGCAGGGCCCGGGGCTTCCTGCGCCTGCACCACACACACACACCTACACACCCACACCCAAGCCTGTCTCCACTCCTCTGCCTGGAAGTGTCCAGAAGTAGGGGTAGAGGGGGTGGGAGGATCAGCACACCAGGCTCTGTGTCCTGGTTCCGGGGTTCACTAGCAACGCAGCCCTGGCTGGAGCAGAGGGAGCAGACAGCCGTGTTACACAACTGAGTCCTAAACCGGGCCTCAGTTTGCTCATCTGTGAATTGGGGATGTGAACACCCGCGCTGAGGATTAAACAAATGAACTGACAGCTCTGAGCTTCGTTGCTGCGCCACTGTTACTTCCTCCCTTTAAGGTGCTTCAAAACTTCCACGCATCAGAATTACCTGAAACTGTTAACAGACAGATTCCTGGGGCCTGTCGCCAAATAATCTGATTTGGAAGTTACAGAGTTCTCGAGCTCTGCCCCTCCCCTGGCTCTACAAATCACTACGTGGGGCACTGGATTCGGCATTTGAGGACTATTTACTGGCTGGGCACTGGAATGGGCCCAGTGTGGGGGCCAAGAGCCAGACAGGTCCAGGAGGCCAGACAGGTCTAGGCTCACTTAGGAAGCAAGTACAGGGAAGTAGAAAGGAAACCAGTTATAGTCTGGCTAAGAACACAGTGATGAAGATCAGTGACACAGTCACCTAGCCAGCACAGACAAATTAATAAACAAATATAAATATTTTAAAGAAATTTTAGATGAAAATGTTAACATTAAAAAAAAAGAAGTGCGGAGGGCAATCAGGGACCAGAGTGGGGGTGACCTCGGCACACATGGCCCCCAGGGGAAGCAGGACAAGGTGTCTACATCTCCCAGCACCCCGGGTGCGCACCTGCCGCTGCTCCGGGCCCCTAGTGGCGTCCTCTCCTCTCCTCTCCCCGGCCCTCAGTCTCCTCATCTGTAAAATGGGGCCAGCAGCACTCACCAGCAAGGGCTGCGGTGAGGACTTCAGTGAGATGGAGGCTTACCCGTGAGAAGATAAGAGCGGGGGATGCTGCCGCCCTTTGGTAATTATGGGTCCCATGCAAATCTGAGAGAAGGAAGCAGCCATGGCGGGGGTGGGGGTGGGGGGCAAGAGGCTGGGGAAAGGAGGTCAGCAGGCTCCAGGAAGGCCAAGCAAGGAGCTTGGGGTTTATCCCGAGGGCTGAGGGAAGTGGCGAGTGCTGACGCGACTAAGGTCTGGGAGGGGGCGTGGGCTTTTTCTAGCACAGGATGGCTTAGAAGCTGAGGGCAGGAGGCCAGGCGAGAAGTGCCAGGGGGCCCAGGGACCACCTCAGAGGAGATGCGATGGAGGGCAGAGTGGAGGAGGCGGCCCAGAGGCCAGATGGTCTGGGCCGCAGGAGGTGACTCAGAGACCCCACTCTAGCCTCAGCTCACAGCCTTTCTTCCCCTGGGCCTCATCGGCCTCTCCGTCAAATGAGAGCAACGGGTCTGCAGGGCAGGTAGGGCAGGGTGAGGAGACCGCTGCCCTGGACCGCAAAACTTACAGGGGCATCCCCCAACTCAGTATTCAGGCTCGACAACGCTCAAATGCCCCGTCTACAAACGCCAGCCACATGCAGAGACGTGGATGGACCGAGGGACCGACAGAGAGCGCAAAGCAAGACAGAAAGAGAGAAACAAGTATCATATGTCAACACGTGTATGTGGGGTCTAGAGAAACGGTACAGATGATCTTCTCTGCAAAGCAGAAATAGAGGCGCAGATGCAGAGAATAAATGTATGGACGCCAAGGGGGGAAGAGGGGAGGAATGACCTGGGAGACCGCAATTGACATACACATGTGCCCGCTCAGTCACGTGCGACTCTGCGACCCCATGGACTGTAGCCCTCCAGGCTCCTCTGTCCATGGGATTTCCCAGGCAAGACTACTTGGAGTGGGCTGTCATCTCCTTCTCCAGGGGATCTTTAGACCCAGGAATCAAACCCAAGTCTCCTGCGACTCCTCACTGGCAGGCGGACTCTTTAGCGCTGAGCCACACTACTCTGTACAAAATAGCTAACTCATGAGAATATTGTGGAGCATAGGGGGCTCTCCTTGGTACTCTGTGGTGTCCTAAATGGGAAGGAGATCCAAAATAGAGGATTTATATACATATAAATATATATATATAAATATGTGATATATATATGTGGGATATACATATATATGTGAATGGCTGATTCACTTTGCTGTACAGCAGAAACTAACACAACATTGTAAAGCAACCACATTCCAGTTAAAAAAAAAAAAACTGCCAGAAGAACACAGTGACAAAGGAAACATCACATTTTTAAATAGGATAAATAACGGTGCTAGCTAAGTTGTATTAGAGCCTGAGGCAGAAGGAAAACAAATCAGTAGTACTAATCCTGTCTTTATTGTTGACATATTGTTCATCATGGATTTTTTTAATCAATTTAGATTTTTTTTGGAGGGGTGTGTAATAGCTTCACTGAGACTGAATTCACATATCATACAATTCACCTATTTAAAGTGTATAATTCAACGGTTTTAAGTGCATTTACGGAGTCATGCTAACACTTCCACAATCAATTTTCGAGTATCTTGATCAGCCCAAGGAGAAGCCCCACGCTCGAGCGGCACCCTCAACCCCCTCCTCCCCCCAGCCCCTGGCAACCACCCTGTGACTTTTCCTCCTCTGAACATTTCAGACAAACAGAAAAACAGAACACAGGGTTTTCAGCTGCTTTACATTTAGCATAATGCTCTCAAGGTTCACCCTTTATTTGGGTTTTTAAAATTTGCATTAAACAGTACTTGTCTTGATTGCTGAGCTCTGGGCACTTCCTTAAACTCTGTACCTGAGTCTAGTTTCTCATATGCTTAATCTCAGCCCTGGGTTTAGGGGATCTCTCTAGACCAAACTCAGGTTTCTGCAAACCTCAAGTTGAGAGCACAGTTCTGTTCACACTGTACCCACGAAGCCCCCAGGCTGGACAGCAGAGGCTGAGAGGCGCCCCTGGAGGGAATCCACGTGGAGTGGTGGAGTGGCTCCATTAAGCCCCACTCCCTGGAGCGACCCTAACTCCACTTGCCCCGAGAAACTCCACTGCGGCGTCCGCTCTGAGAGGAGCGTTTATTGAGCTCTGGCTGTATACATCACAGGTCACCTTCCCACACACCAGGTTCGGCGGGCAGCCCCTTCATTCCCTTTCCTTGAACAGTCACGGCTCACCCCCTCGACAAAACAGGGCCTCTGAGAACACGGGTGGCGAGGCACACGGCAGGGTGGCCCAGGGGTCAAAGGCCTGAGTGGAGGGCTGGGAAAGGCCTGGAGCCACGTCCGGCTCTGCCAAAGACAGGCCAGGAGATCTGGGACAGGGTAACGTCAACAGCCTCGGTTTTCCCATCTGTAAAATGGGGCTGAACTGCCTGCCTCAGAGGGTTGCTGTGACGACCACTGAAGCAAATGCTTAGGGCAAGACCCGGCAGCAGGAGGATTTCAGTAAATGCCGGCTCTTCATTTAGCATCATCTCTAATTACATGCTAATTAAACATTCCACAGTACAACCATAACAGACATATATACGACCGTTTAGAAGGGATTCGTTATTCTGCAGCTGATCTGGGAACATGATGTTTGGTGATAAAAAAGGCTATCCAATTTTATTCTGGTAAGTATTCATGTTAGAAAAATACCCCAGAAAGGTATGCCCTAAACTGCTAAATGGAGCTTCATCTATTTCTCCTTCTCTCCCCTCTGAATTTTCTAACTATTCTACAGCAGATATATATTACTGGTGTGATATAAAAGAATTGAAAAATGAAATTGGGGTGATCTCTAGGTTTGCATAATATTGAGATTTTGAGCCTTGGAATGTCGAGCCGGCCTTGGAGAAAGCCCAGTGAAAGCCCAGAGAAGAGAGTCTGCCCAAGGTCACACAGCAAGGTCATGGGGCAGCCAGGCCTGGGTCTTGCTTTCCAGACACCCTGAGCCCGGCTCCTCTCTGCTGACTTGAGTCAGTTCAGTTCAGTCGCTCAGTCGTGTCCGACTCTTTGCAACCCCACGGACTGCAGCACGCCAGGCCTCCCTGTCCATCACCAACTCCCAGAGTTTACTCACTCATGTCCATCAAGTCAGTGATGCCATCCAACCATCTCATCCTCTGCCATCCCCTTCTCCTCCCGCCTTCAATCTTTCCCAGCATCATGGTCTTTTCAAATGAGTCAGTTCTTGGCATCTGGTGGCCCAAGTACTGGAGTTTCAGCTTCAGCATCAGTCCTTGCAATGAATATACAGGACTGATTTCCTTTAGGTTTGACTGGTTGGATATCCTTGCAGTCTGAGGGACTCTCAAGAGTCTTCTCCAACAGTGCAGTTCAAAAGCATCAATTCTTCGGCACTCAAGCTTTCTTTATAGTCCAACTCTCACATCCATACGTGACTACTGAAAAAACCATGGCTTTGACTAGACAGACCCTTGTTGGCAAAGTCATGTCTCTGCTTCTTAATATGCTGTTTAGGTTGGTCCTAACTTTCCTTTCAAGGAGCTGGTTCATTCTCCTGCAAGACCAGGGAGGCTGGCCCCCTGGTAAACAGTCTGGCCCTGGGCTTCCCTGGTGGCTCAGGAGGACACGGGTTCGATCCTTGATCCAGAAGATCCCACATGCAACTAAGCCTGTGTATGCCACAACTTCTGAGCCTGTGCTCTCGAGCCCGGGAAGCTCAACTACTGAAGCGCATGTGCCTCGGGGCCCGGGATCTGCAGCAGGAGGGGCCCCCCGGAATAAGAAGCCTCGCGCCACAACCAGAGTAGCCCCCACTCAATGCCATCGAGAGAAAAGCCATGCAGCAACAAAGACCCAGCACAGCCAGATTTAAGATAAGTAAATTAACATTTCTTCCCCGCCCCCCCCCCGCCCCCCCCCCCCCCCCCCCCCGCAAAAGAGGCTGGCTCTGAAGTCAGGCTGCAGATCCTAGTGGCGCCATGAGCTACATGACCTGGGGGCAAGACACTTAACTTTCAAAAGCGTCAGTTTCCTCCTCTGTACGATAAGGCTCAGACACGCAGCAGTACCAAAGGGCTTTTGCAAAGAGTTAAAAAAGATAAAGTGAGTCAAGAACTTTGTACCGAACAGTAGGTACTCTAGGCCTTATTATTTACTATGACCAGTATGTGTGTTTGGAATCTAGTAGCGTCACAAAGGATCTTCCGCAGGGCACGGAATGCTAACTCAACAGACGCAGGAAGGAAATTTCAACTTGGGCACTAGGGAGCCACGGCAGGTGTTTGAGCAGGAGAGGAGCACACGGCTGGCGGCCAGCGTCCACCTAGGGGAACCGTCTCTGCCAAGGGCCTCCATCACAGGCTCCACAACCATGGCAGTCCTCCCAGAGCTGCTCGGCCAAACCACAACAACGCCCACTGGGTACAGTCTTGCGGCCTCCAGCCGTGCCCACTTCCTGGGTGCCAGCTGGGCTGGTGAACACCAAGTGATCAACAAGCTGAGGGGTGTGAGACAGCCCACACAGCCTCGTGTGTGATGACCAGGAGGCCCAGAAGCCTGGAAGGGGCCACAGGGTGGCAGAGAAGGGCCCCTATATCACAGCCATGAAGACTGATTTCCAGTCAAGTCTAGCTCCTACTCTGCTGTGACCTTGGAAAAGTCCCTTTCCATCTCTGAGCTCAAGTGTGCCCATGTGCAAAGAAGATGCTAACTGATCCGTATGCTTAGGGGCTGCCACACAATAAAACAGCAGCGGTTTCCTCTCCGTCTGCTTCAGGTGGGAACTCTCACTAACTCTTTGCAACCCCGGAAGTGGGTCCTTGGACTATTTCTGTTTTTTAAGTTTGACTTAATTACTCAGGTCAAAGTTACAACCGCTGTATTTAACAATAACAGAGAACGGGACTTGCCTGGTGGTCCAGTGGCTAAGACTCCACGCTCCCAATGCAGGGAGCCCAAGTTCAATCCTTGGTTGGGGAATTAGATCTTGCATATCACAATGAAGACCCAGTGCAGCCAAACAAATAAATATTAAGAAAAAAATACTAGAGAAGGATTAAGTCTCCTGGGAGCAAAATCTGCAATTCCGTCTTCTTCCGTCTTTTAAGAGGTAAACGCTATCGATCACTGTGGGGAGGAACCCCCCACATACACACCTGCTTTCTGTGAGGTTACAGCCAAAGTCATATCTGAATGGAAACCACACGGGGCCTGTCCCGCACCATCCCAGACACCCATCCTTTCATTCTTCCATTTCCACTTCCCTCCTTCCAGCCACACACTGTCCGACTGCACCAGCGGATCTCAGCTGGGGCTGATTTTGAGGGACCGAACAGCAATGTCTGGACATAAGAGTCTGGGCTTGTCACAACTAGGGGTCATCGGATGCGTAGAGGCCAGAGATGCTCCGATGTCCAGCCCCAAATGCCAGTAAAGCCAGGCCTGAGAGGCTCTGGATCAGACGTATCCTGAAACTGGTTCCAGTCACCCCACACCAGGTCGGGGAGATCCTCCCGAGTCAGTATACGGAGTCTATCATTCAGTAAACCCTGCCTGAGCACCCACTGTGCGCCAGGCCCAGCTCTAGTCCAGGGCCGCACTGGTTGACGACACAGGCGAATCCCTGGCACTCACGGACGGCTGCCATCCTCCCGGGAGGCCGACCCAGCAGCGTGCAGGACCCCGAGAGGCCTCCCTCCTTTCAACAGCTCTGGAGCATCCTGGGCAGGGACAGCTGACATCCATTAGGCCAAAACCTTCCTGATGGACATGCAGGCTGCTTTCCCCTTAGACACAACGCACCCCATCACAAAAGAACGTGCCTCCCTTGCTGTGACCGAGGCACCCCACGGCATCAGCAGAGTCCCCTGGAAGCCTGCCAGTCCCACCCCAGAGGTGCAGAATCAGAGTCTGCATCTTATCCAGCCCCGAGGCATCCCGGGCCTTCCCAGGTGGCGCGGGCGGTAAAGAACCCACCTGCTAACGCAGGAGATGGAAGAGATGTGGGTTCGATCCCTGGGTCAGGAAGATCCCCTGGAGAGGAAGCGGCAACCCACTCCAGTATTCTTGCCTGGGAAACCCCATGGACAGGGAGCCTGGTGGGCTACAGGGTCACACAGCGTCAGACGTGACTGAAGCGACCGAGCGCACACACACGCAGGCATCCCCATCATATTCAAACTTGAGAAGCACAGCTTCGTACTAAGTAGTTACCTAAAAGCAGTCAGCTGGCTTGGGAGCCACACATCCTGTTTCAGCAGAAAGTGCCCTCCAAAGACCCCCCCAACCAGCGATACGCGATCCACCCGCCACCCCCGCCCCCACCCCCCCATGCGTCTCCACCAACTTTGTATTGTCAGACGTTGCTGTTTCCCCTGAGCTGATGAGTCTTCCCATTTTCCAGATGTGGAGACTGAGGCTACATGGCCAGAACCCCGGTGGGACTGACAACTTCTAAGGCCTCCTCCCACCTCCGGCTTTTAGGATCTGGCCACGTCCTGGATGTGTTCTGGGCCAGCTTCCCGCCCAAGCTCTCTGGCTCTCAGGAAGCGAAGCTGCTCACCTGGAAAAAGATGATGTCCTGCGAGAGGGAACTGGCTCTGGAGATGGGGGCGGGAGTGTCTGTAAGCACCACAGGGAGGCTGCCAAGTCCCCATTCATGTCCAGTCATCCAGGACAAAGGACCGGCTGGATCCCGGGGTCAGCCTGCCCTTTAATGCACAGGAGGTGACTCCAGGGCTCTGGGAGAAGAGCACGACAGGGGAGGGAAAAGAGCGAAGGAGCTGGGGCGTGGAGGAGACCCCAGCCTTGCTCTCACTGGCTGCACATCTTAGCCTCAGTGTCCTCTCCTGAAAAATGGGTTCATGCCCCTCACTGCAGAGCTGCCAGGAGGACGTGCAGCCGTCACGTGGAGCCCTGTCTTGGGCAGGTGCTGCACCGCTGCATTCAACTACCTACCTCCTCATCGCCCTGCCCATTTGACAGATGAGGAGACTGAGGCTCAGAGAGGTGCCGCCCTGCCTGCCCTTCACTGCACATTGAGCTGTGGCCACGGGAGCCTTGGACCTCACAGGGTGTCAGATCCTTCGTCGAAATCCTGCCTCTGTCGCCTCTGTGTGACCCCAGGCAAGCTGCTTGGCCTCTCTGAGCCTCAGTTTTCAAAGCTGTGAAATGGGGATGCGATGCAGGGATCAGAGACGGGAAGCTGCCTTGCAAACTGCAGAACGTACTGGATGTTCCCGCTCCACCCCAGGCTCCACGCTGTCCTACCCAGGAACACCTGTCACCCGTGGGCAACTCCCTTTTCTCCTGTGATCTCGGTACAACACGGGCAAGGCCAGGCAAAGCTGGCAATCCCCCTGGGAGGGAAAGCCACTTGCTCACAGTCACACAGATGGTGAGCAGTGGCGAGCAGGGCCAGGCAGCAAGTTGCAGGGCGGGTGAGGGGTCAGGGGGTGTCCAACCTGAGTGTGGAGCGCAGGTAGCACCCAGGCTGGGGCTGCAGGTGTCCGGAGCCGTGGCCACTGGGAGCAGGCACACCCGAACTGGCTGAGGTCTTTCCTCCCAGCTCTCAGAGCTGAGGCCCCTTTGAAGGGTCAGTCATTCCCAGGATGTCCCCACCTCTCCCCAAACATTCCTCCTCCTCCTTCGGGGCCCAGCCTGGCCACCCGCCCGGGGATTGGCAGCAAACACTACCTGTCTGGGACGGCACGGCTTCTCTCTGGAGCCAGAGCTCAGGTCTTCCCAGCTATTCGGGCTCCCTACAGCTGGTCTTGTCCCATCCTCTGGAATCTTCCCTCCCTACCTGTGGCTGGCAGGTGGAGCTGCCACAGAAATCAGACCACGCCACCCCCTTGTCTAAACTCTTCCGTGAGCCCTCAGCCCTAGCCGGCCACTCCAGCTCCTCCCCACGGTTTGTTAACAGTGACATCCAGCACAAGTTCAAGGTCAGCCACACGTGGAAGTCAATTTTCCAGCAGCCACCCGTTAGAGAGGTGAAAAGAAGATGATGGCCTGACACTTCATAACAGATTTCATTTCACCTAGTGTATCCGAAAATGTCATTATTAGTCAATATAGAAAATGATTAATGAGACAATTGACTTCCTTCTTTCCCTTAGTACTAATTTTTTGGTATCAGGGCATATCAGTAGCGCATCTCAATCTGGATGATAAATTGTCAGGAGAAACACCCAATCCGCAACTAAAGGTCATCAGAGTTACAGCTGGACACATTTACATCCATGCCCCCGAAGAGTCCTACACACATTTTAAAAGTTTCCCAAGACATGGAATGGACTTTGTTTTGAAATCTACATTTCAATTGTATCAATATAAAAAATTCAGTGCCTCAGCTGCACTAGCCACGTTTCAAGGGCTCCACGGCCGCTCGTGGCTCATGGCTCCTGGAGCAGACACACAAGTTCGGTCCTTCAGTGTCTGGTCCCATAGCCCTCTCACGCCTCCCTTCCCAGCCCGTCCTGGACACGAATGGAATCTCCACGCATGCCCTGAGTTCCCAGCTCCGTGATTCATCAGAGTCCTTCCCCAGCACCTCCCACTTTCGCCAGTCCCCACTCCTTCCTCCTAGATACAGCTCCAGGCTCCTTCCTCCAGGAAGCCTTCTCTGACATTCCCCACATCCCTGGTCCTTCTGCTCACTCCCTTGTTATAATGTCACACGGCATCAGCATTGTGCACTTCTAGGTTCCACGACCTCAGTGCTCTCGACATCTGGAGGGCTTGTTGTGGGGCTGGCCTATGCCTTGTTTAGCAGCATCCCCGGTCTCAACTTACTAAACGTCAGTAGTGTTCCCTCCCCAAGTGGTGATGGCCAAAAATATCTCCAAGTGTCCCCTTGGAACACAATCGCTCCCGGCCAGGTGTCCCCTGGGAACACAACTGCTCCCGGCTGGGAATCAGTGCCTGTACACAGAAGGCACCCAAAAACATGCACCCAAAAAGAAGAGGCTCACCAAGCATTCTGTACCATGAAGGCTGCCTCCTCCAGGAAGCCTTCCTTGATGCCTCCAGTCCAGTTAGTGTTCTCATGGGCTCTCATGGCCCCCTGTACTCACCCCAGTGCAACTTCCTCCAAGGGAAGGAACTGCATTTTGTTCACCACCGGATTTTAAATCCCTAGTTTGGCGATTGATACAAAGTATATGCTTAACAGATATTTATAGAACTGGCAAGAAAACAGGGATAACAGGTTGAAAAGTCCCCACAGGGCTAGCTTTTGCCTGTTTTAGTTCAGGGCTCTTTCATTCCTACAGAGGTGCTAATTAACCATCCCTGCCCCATTTATACACGAAGCACTAGGCTAAATGTCAGCTAGACCTCTGTTCAAGTCAATGCCTTGGAGGCTCAAAACTTCTGGTTCCTCCTCCTACTGATCAAAAACAGTTATACATGGAAGAACATATCTACAATACATATGGCAAACAAGATATTTGTATTCAGAATATGCAAAGAGCTCTGGGAAATCAGCAAGAACAGAACAGGCAACCCATTAGGAAAAGGGGCAAATCTGAAGCGATACTTCATTTAAGACATTATCTAAATAGTCAATAAGCATTTGAAAAGGTGCACCACCTCACCGGGGAAATAAATGCAAAATAAAAATACAACTTGGGGCCATATACATCTGAATGGTTAAAACGAAAAAAGAGGATAATACCAAGTGTTAGCAAGAATGTGATGCAATTAGAACATCCGTGTTCCATGGGTGGGAGAGGGACCTGGCACATTCTCTCTGGAAAAATTCTTTGGCATAAAAGACAAAAGCTGAATTTGTACCTTCTCTGGCCGTTGCTGTTGTGGTGCCACTAAGTTGTGTCTGAGTCTTTTGCGATCTCATGACTGAAGCCCGCCAGGCTCCCCTCTGTCCATGGGATTTCCCAGGCAAGAATACTGGAGTGGGCTGCTATTTTCTTCTCCAGGCATCTTCCTGACCCAGGGATCGAACCCGCATTTCCTGCGTTGACAGGCTCATTCTCTACCGTTGAGCCACCAGGGAAGCTGTTCCGTCTCTATGACCCAGCAATTCCACTGTTAAGTATATATCATCAGAAATGCATCTAACTTCTTCCCCCAAAGGATACATATTGACCTGTTTCCTGCAGCACTATTTGTAACCACCTCCAACTGGAAACTACTCCAATGCTCATACACAAGAGAACGGATAAATAAGTAAATACAATAAATCCATTCATACTGGACAGCCAGGATAGAGAACAAGCCGAACCTTCACATACTATGGGTGAGTATCTCAAGACAGCATGCTGAGATATTAGCCCCCAAAAGCCAACACAGAAGACAATATATGTTTGTGTGCATGTAAGCACTTTATATGCATATGAAGTACAAAGACAGGCGAAATTAATCTCCAGTAGAAGATTCTGGGTCAGCAATCACTCTTTGCCAGGAGGCATGCCGGAGGGGGGCACAGTATCTTGGGGTGGGGGTGGGGGGTGCTGGGCACGTGCTTTTCTTGATCTAGGTACTGTCACACACATGAGCACAATTATCTTTTGAAAATTCATCGAGCAGTCTCTTTACGATGTGTGCACCTTTCTGTAGGTCTGATCGATTCCAATAAAAACAAGTCTTAGAGAATCACACTTTGCCAAATGCCGCTGGGCACCCTCCCACCCACCCACCTTTCCCGCGGTCTCAGAGGCACACACAGGAGTCCATTCATTCATTCAACCACCGCTGGCTGCTCGGCGCTCTCCCGGGGCCAGGCTCGGTGCCAGGTGCCGGGACATAAAAGTGGATGGAGCCTCGGCACCCGATTGTGCCAATCCCACCCCGGTGCCTGGCACACAGACCTGTCCCCACTGCACAACATGCCAGAAATGAGCCGCCACAGCTGGGGTGGCTTCTGCTCAGAGGCCAAGGAGGTGATGTCGGCCTGTTTTCCACTCTCTGTCCCGGCTCGGTGCAATAAAGTCTGAGACTCTTTTCCTTCTTGCGCTGGGCCATTCTGCAGAGGCAGCAGGGTTCACACACTGCTACTTGTCTGCCGCTGCAGCCTCCACTTCGCTCACCAGGCTTTCCTCTGCTCCCCGAAGGCTGGTGACTTCTGGGCTGTCATCCCCAGCCCACACCTCTCTCCCCGACACCAGACTTGGCCATCAACCGTGTCCACATCGCCTCTGCTTGCGTCGAGCCGGGACCTCAAATTTAACGCGCCCAAAGCTCATCTCTTGGTTTCTCCCCCTAACTCACCCACTCCAGCTGTGGGCAGCTCAAGACGCTCAGGCCAAAAGCCTCGGAGGTAGCCAGAACCTCTGACTCCTCTCTGTCTCTCCCACCCCAACCCAACCCGGCAGCCAAACCTGCCAACTGCGCCTTCGAAACAGACGTGGGCGATGATTCCTTGGATCTGACACCAAAGGCATAGGTAATAAAAGAAAAAAAAAAAAACTGGACTTCATGAAAATTAAAAATATTTTGTGCTTCACAAGACACTATCCCCAGAGTAATAAGGCAAGCCATACAACGGGAAAATATATGTGCAAATCACAGAGCTGAAAAGGGGTTCACATCCAGAATCTACAGGGAAGCCCTAAAACTCACCGACTGGCTCAAAACTGGGCAAAGAATCTGAAAGCACATTCATCCAAAGAAGACAGACAAATGGTCAACAAGTACGTGAAAAGATGCTCAACATCAAATCATCAGGAAAACACATATCAAAAATACAATGAGTTGCCACCTCACCCCGATTAGGATGGCTAGTGTAAAAGAAAACAAAACCAACAACCCCCCTAACAAACAAAACCCCAGAAAGACAGAAAATAACAAGTGTTGGCCAGGATGTCAAAAAATGAATCTTTGAATACTTGCTGGGGATGTGAAATGGTACAGTCACTGTGAAAAAACAGTGAGGAGGTTCTGCAAAAAATTAAAAGTAAAGAATCAGCATATGACCCACGCTAATTCCACGTCCCAGAAGACCCAGAAGAACTGAACACAGGGTCTCAAAGAGGTATTTTTACATCTACGTTCACAGAAGTATTACTCACAATAGCAAAAGTGTGGAAGCCTCCCAAGGGTTCATGGATAGAGGTGCACAATGGGGGGGGGGGGGGGTATTTACACAACGTGGGGTATTTACACAATGGAATGTTACTCAGCGTTAACAAGGAAGGTGATCCCGATACGTTACAACACGGATGAACCTGGAGGGCATTATGCTAAGTGAAATTAGCCAGTCACAAAAAGACAAATACTGCATGACGGCATTTACATGAGGTGTCCAGAGTCATCAAAGTCATGAAGACAGAAACTGTAATTGTGGTTGCCACAGGCTACGGCAGAGAGGACGGTGCGGCAGGGTTTGATGGGTCCTGCAGTCTTTAAGTACAATTCTTTTCTAGTCCCAGCCTTAACACAGAGCTTGGCACTGCCCCAGGCATTCATATTTTTTGAGCTTTCTCTGCAGATCACAAAGTTTTCCCAGGTATCAGGGAGCCATGAACACATGGACTTTGCAGAAAGATGGAGCCGTGTTTGAATTCTCCACCTGTCAGCTGGAGAGTCACTTCAACTCTCTGAGCCTTATTTCCTTGCCTGTGAAAGAGGAGTGCAGTTAAATACATATAAAGGCCTTTATGCCATATTGGAGCAGACTGAAGGTTCCATTAAGGGCAGCGGCTGCTTCCACTTTTTCCTCCAGGACATAAACCCTGCCTTCCTTTTTCCTTTCTGCTCCACCACTGGCGCTGTGGGCATCTGTCTGCTGGGATTCATGCATTCTCCATCCTTGTAACCGGGACGGGGCTGACCCCTTGCCCGAGACCAGCGGCTGAGGTCTGGTCAACAAAAGGGTACAGACAGTCATGGATGGGCACGAGACTCCAGGTGGGTGAACAGGAAGCAATCCTAGGGCTTGCGAGAAGAATCAGAGACCCCGTTCTCTTAGAGCTAAATGAGCAGGACGGACGACTGGAGACGTCAAAAGGGAGAGCAGGCCTGAGAATGAAGCCACCACAGAAAAACAGCCCATCTGTGAGACAGAGAACGAAGGACATCATGTCGGGCTTCCACGGTGGCTCAGCGGCAAAGAGTCCACCTGCCAGGACAGGAGAGACGGGTTCGATCCCTGCTCCGGGAAGATCCCCCGTGTCACGGAACAACTCAGCCCGGGAGTCACAGCTACTGAGTCTGTGCTCTAGAGCCCGGGAGCCGCAACTGCTGAGCCCGCGGGCTGCAGCTACTGAAGTCCATGCACCCGAGCGTGCCTGCGCTCTGCAGTGAGAGAAGCCCAACACCACAATCAGAGAGCAGCCTCCACTCGCTGCCCTTGGAGAAAAGACCACACAGCAACCAAGACCCGGCAGGGCCAAAAGTAAATAAACAATAACATTTTAAAGAGAGAGAGAGAGAGAGAGAGACAGTATCCTACAAGGGTGAAGCACCCAAACAGTCACATTCGAAGGCAATCTACTTCCGGACTTAACCGTTTATCTAAGCCAACAGATCACCCTTTTTCCCCTCCACCTTTAACTATTTTAAACCAGGATTCAACCACTCACAACCAACTGATACAGACACATCAGAGGCCCTTTGGGACCTTGGCACACTCACCACTCACATGGTCTTCTCCCAGACCCCAGCATGATTTTTTCTTTTGTTTTGATAAAACTAAGCAAAATTGATTCCCAAAGTCTCATGGGAAAACTCACAGCGACAGCTGGAGCCAGCTAAGCACTCTCACTTCTGCCCCCAAGGGTGTGTGGATTGGAGTTGTCCTCACGGGAAGCTAACCTGGAGACTGTTGCTACGCGAAGGTCAGAAGGCTGTTCCTACACTTTATGCCTAGCAGAGTCCTGGACGAGCTTCCCTTGCCCCTTAATTGTAGTTTATGGCTTTTCTGATTGCACGTCTTCGTTGTGCAAGTTTTGCCGTGGCCGAGAGCCAGTAAGGTAGAAGGGCCTGACCAGGAACAAAGCAAGCAAGTCGCCAACACTTCCTGATGTAAGTTCCCAGATAAGAGGAGTCTTCCGCAGGTGATCTTTGGGGTATGGGTCGGGGGACGGGATGAGGTTTTTTTTTTTATTTCTGGCTGTGCTGGGTCTTCATCGCTGTGCACAGGCTTCTCCTGCTGCAGAGCATGGGCTCCAGGGTGCACGGGCTTCAGTACTGGCACGTGGGCTCAGCAGTTGTGGCTCGCGGGCTTAGTTGCCTCGAGGCATGTGGAATCCTCCCGGACCAGGGATCAAACCCGTGTCCCCTGCATTGGCAGGCAGATTCTTAACCATGGGACCACCAGGGAAATCCCTGGGTGGGGGTTTTAAGAGAGCCATTTGTAGGCAGCACATCCCTGGGAATCTCGTTTTACCCAGGACATCAACCTGCCCACCTGCTTCCCTCGTGGACACACACAGTCCAGGACTGGGAGACCCTTCTTCCTCTTGCTTGCTCCCGAAGCAGACAGAAGAGGAAGACTTTCAAAGAGCTCCAAGAGCTGCTCAGAATAAGAACACTTTAAAAAATCATGGTTCATTGACTTCTGGGGGCTAGATTCAGAGTGAGTGAATGGCCTTTCTTTAAAGAAAAATGGTTTGGGTTGCTGAAGGGGCCTGGGACTCTGCTGGAAGTATTTGCATCTGCAGACTTGCCCAGACATCACCAGAAACAGACTCAGGGAGCATGCTGCTGTGGGAAGAGTCCCTGAATGTCTCTGAGCCTCAGTTTCCTTATCTGTAAAATGGGTAAACAACACAATCCAGATTGCTATGAATTACTGAGCACTTCTATGCATCAGGCACCACATAAACTCACATATAATCCTGCCAGGAACCCAAGAGACAGTCACTAATCGGATTCCCATTTTACAGGGACGGAAACTGGAAACCAGAGAAGAGAAGGGGCTGGCCCAAGGTCACACTGCTGTGCACAAGTCAATTCAAGTGTGTCTGACCCGTAATTGGGTGAGCTAAATCCTGCAGTAAATCTCTTAAAAGAAAACACTGCCCAACTCAGCCTATCTAGATAAACCAGCGATCATTTCCTTTCTTTTTTATATTAATTAAAATCAAGGTATACTGGGAAGATTCTAAAGTCAGAGTGAGATAGTACCTATAAAAACAAAACAAAAAAAATACGTCTACATATATACTGGGTTGGCCAAAAAGTTCATCTGCAGAACCGTATGGGGGCGGATGGAAATGACAACGGTAATAAAAGTAACAGCAGTAACTGACAGCAGCAAACACGCGCAGACTGCTCACCCCATGCCGGGCACTGCTCCAGGCACCTTACACGGACCAGTTCACTTAATCCTCACAGCTAACCTACGGAAACAGTGCTGTTATTGTCCCATTTGACAGACAAGGAAGCCGACGCACAGAGAGGTAAAGGCCTTGCCTCAGAACTCTCGGCAGGTACATGGTGGAGCAGAATCTTGAGCCTACACTGCTAGACACATTTTATTTTCCTGGGCTCCAAAATCACTGCAGACGGTGACTGTGGCCATGAAATTAAAAAGATGCTTGGTCCTTGTTAGAAAAGCTATGACAAACCTAAACAGCTTATTAAAAAGCAGAGACATCGCTTTGCCCACACAGGTCTGTCTAGCCAAAGCAGCAGCTGGGAACATGTGAGCAATGGAAACTCTTGGGCCCCTTCCAGAGCTGCTGGGTAGGGGGTTCTGGGCGTGGGGTGCAGCCAGCTGTGGAGGACAAGCCCTCGGGGGTTGGGGGGTGCTGCCGCTTGCTCAAAGGCACTGCGCTCCCACCGACCTTCTCGGGATGGGAGGGGTGGCAGGAGCGGGGCAGGGGTGGATCCCCAGACACTGGAGTCTCATGCAAGGAGAGCCCCTTCCCTCCTCGGCAGAGCTGCGTCTCTCCCTTCTGGTTTCCCCAGCGAACCCACAAAACACCTGTGATTACAACAGCATCCTCCGTGCGACCCAAGGGCAGAGCCGTGACACATGAGTGGAGGACAGAGGTTCCTGAGGCCCCGGCAGCCGCAGCCCCGGGCTGAAAGCAAGCCTACAGTCTGCCAGCTGGGAGGTCAGTGACCTCTGACTCCACAGCCCCAACCCCTTCTGCAAACCTTGGGGCTGCGTGTCATCCCCTGGAGGGTGTGGAGGGGGGTCCTCAGCAGGTGGGCGAGTCTCCCACCTCCTCAGGCATGGTTTTCACATGACCCCAACCCAAGGCCACCAGGAACACCCAACCGCGCTGTCCTGTTGCCAAGGGTGGGGGCCCCCTGACGCGGCTCTGGGTTCCAAGTCCGTGGGCACATCCTTGAGCAAATTGCAAATCACCTCCGCTCTCTGGACCTCGGTTTTCCCGTGGGCGGAAGGAAGAGGCTGGACTCAGTCTCTGATCTGGCCCTTCACCCCCAAACTCTCACATGCACTGCTGGCCTACTGTGTGCTGGAGGGGAGCCGCGGACACACCGCGTGGTGCCTGCCCGGGTGGGCGCATGGCCTCTGCATGGCCCCTGCGTGGCCCAAGGGGACTACCCACGGACATGTACCTCTGCTTGGGAGCCAGGGTAACAAAACCCTCGCCACCCCAGGGGACAGAGCCCCAGCCCAAATCAAACCCACAGCGGCAATCCACCCACAGGCCTTCAACCCAAGCTTCCTCTTCCTCCCTGCAGCCCTGGGTCAGCTGGGCGGGGCGGGGCAGGGGGGGCCTCCCGGGGTTTGGGGGGTGGACTGCGAACCCTGGAGAGCAGCCTCAGCCACCCTCCTGACCTCCCTGGTGCCCTCTCTCTTCACCCAGCCAACATGGACCACACCAAGGTTCCTGCACCTCCATGGGGCACACATGGCTGGTCCCTGGGGGGTTCTGATGGGCCTTGAGGCAGGATGTCACTCGAGGCAGAAGGAAGTGGGACAGAGGAGAGCAAGGAAAAGCGAGTCAGGGTGTGTGCAGGGGGGAGGGGAAGGGGAAGTAGCCCAGGTCGGGGAGGGAGAGGACAGACGGACAGGGACGGGGGTGGGAGGGTGGGGGGGATGCGGAGAGAGAGATGGGCCAGAGACGGAGGGCGGGGGGGGAGCGCCGGTTCGAGAGAGGGACGAGGGGAGACAGTCACAGTCAGACCAAAACCAAGACAGGGATGGGAAAGAGAGACAGGGCACAGCAGAAATAGAGACCCCGGCAGATGGCGGCCGGCGGGGAGTGAGAGCAACAGGGAGCAGCCTGGAACGGGAACCTCGGCTCCCCAGCGCCCACCTACCGGGGACGCACACCCCGCACCACCGTGGCTAAACGGGTCCTTCCCTGCCCCCACCCTTGGCCCCGGCTCCTTCGACTTCAGGGAAAGAGCAGACAATCAGGGGGAAGGCTGCTGCGGGTCTGGCCCCCTCCCAGCTTCCCCCCACCCCCACCACGGGGCTCCCCCCCAAATTCCCACCTGCCGAGGGCCACCTTGGTGACAACAGCTACACCCCAAACCCCCTTCGCTGCTGTCTGCCTGATACTCTGGCTAAATGAATTCAGTATCATTAAAAACATCTTCAAAGGAAACTCTGCCCCCTCACACCTTCAGTTAACAACACGCCTTAATTAAAAAGTGACTGCAAAGAAGACACGGAAAGGAAGCGATCCTCCTGCCTCTTGGCTGAGGCTGCCAGCAGCCCAAGGACCACCACACACAGCCCACCCCCAGGAGCCCAGCGGGGGGATCTGCCCTTTGCTCGTCCACAGGACTCCCTGGAGATAAGCACCAAGTTAGCACCCACAGCAGACCCTGTCTAGGAAGCCATCAGAAGGTGGAGGGGAACTTGGGAGAGGAAAACTTTTTCCTTCACCAGGGTAAACCCAGGTTTTCTGACACAGCCAATTTTTAACATTCTCTCATCCCCAACATACACACAGAGAAAAATCTGTGTTGTGAGCTGTACCAAACCAACAAGGCCAGTTTTGTGCCTGTGGTTCCCTTCCCCTAGAAAACCTTTCCTGCCCTCCTCAACGCAGCTAACTCCTAATGGTACAATTTGTACCCCCTCCTCCAGGAAGCCTTCCGTGACTGCCTCCCAAGCCCATGTCAGGTTCCCCCAGGTGCTTAGCAGCCTGAGTGGCCTCTCTGGCTCACTGCCTCCTCCACTGGAAGGCACAGGACTGGGCATTCCCTACATCCTCTCGACATTAGGGGTCAGCAAGGCCCCCAACTCCCAGCACCAGCTGCATGGATTATTTGTCCACTCCATGGGAGAACAAAGTGAAGGCATCCAAGTGCACTCGGAGGGGTTGAAATCAAAACAAAACCTTCTCTGTGCTCCATGAAGATTTTCCAGGCAGAAGCTCTGACGTAGCAAGAATGTACTCACCTGGCACCAGTTGGCCTCGGCCACTTCCTGGCCCCCTAGACTCTGCATCCGTGACCCAGCCAATCCGAGCCTCAGTCTGTCTCACCCATAAAGTGGATACAATAGTGAACTACCCCTAAAGAGCTAAGTACCCAGGAGGCCCTCAAATGTTAATTGCAATCCTTTTTATGACAACATTACATTCACCAAATCACAAAACACTATTACTTGAGTAATATGAGTAGATGGAGATTGTCAGACAACCTATAAAGGGCCCAATAATTGTTACTGGCAGGACTTCCCTGGTAGTCCAGTGGTGAAGACTTCACCTTTCAATGCAGGGGCTGTGAGTTCAATCCCTGGTCAGGGAGCTAAGATTCCCCCATGCTTCCCGCCAAAAAACCAGAACATAAACAACAGAAGCAACGTTGTAACAAATTCAATAGAATTTTTTTTTTTCCCTAAAAAAAGCACTAGTGATTTTTTATAAAAACTGTTTTCAGGTCTGCGGACTATATGGTCTCTGTTAGAATTACTGGACTCTGCTGTGGTAGGTGGAAGAAAGTGTGGGCCCCCTTCAATCAGTTCAGTTCAATCGCTCAGTTGTGTCCGATTCTTTGCAACCCCATGAACCGCAGCACCCCATGCCTCCCTGTCCATCACCAACTCCCGGAGTTCACTCAAACTCATGTCCATCAAGTCGGTTATGCCACCCAGCCATCTCATCCTCGGTCATCCCCTTCTCCTCCTGCCCTCAATCTTTCTCAACATCAGGGTCTTTTCAAATGAGTCAGCTCTTCGCATCAGGTGGCCACAATATTGGAGTTTCAGCTTCAACATCAGTCCTTCCAATGAACACCCAGGACTGATTTCCTTTAGGATGGACTGCTTGGATCTCCTTGCAGTCCAAGGGACTCTCAAGAGTCTTCTCCAACACCACAGTTCAAAAGCATCAGTTCTTCAGCACTCAGCTTTCTTTATAGTCCAACTCTCATATCCATACATGACTACTGGAAAAACCACAGTCTTGACTAGACAGACCTTTTATGACAAAGTAACATCTCTGCTTTTTAATATGCTGCCTAGGTTTCAATAAAACTTTGTTTCAATAAAACTTTATTCATAAAAGCAAGCTGTGGACCAGATTTGGCCCATGGTCTGTAGTTTTCGGACCTCTGATCTAGGTTGTCACTGCTTCAAGTGTGGTCTTTAGACAGCAGCACTGGAGTCCCCTGAGAGCTGGGCCTGCCCAGTCAGCATCTGCAGAGTTCGGCGAGATCTCTAGGGGATTCGTGCAAGTGTTGAAGTTTGAGAGGTGTGGTGTGTCTCAGTCACGTAGTCATGTACAACTCTCTGCGACCCCATGGACTATAGCCCGCCAGGCTCCTCTGCCCATGGGATTCTCCAGGCAAGAACACCAGAGTGGATTGCCATTCCCTTCTCCAGGGGGTCTTGCTGACCCAAGGATGGAACCGGCGTCTCTTGTGTCTCCTGCATTAGCAGGCAGATTCTTTATTGCTGAGCCACCCTGGGAAGCCCCAGTTTCCCAGTTGGGCAGCTTAGGTCAGAGATATCATTTTCTCTTTTTCTTTTTGCCACCTCTACTGGAACATGTGCTCCGGGAAAAGTGGGACCTGGTGGCTTCCTGAATCTTGCACCCCAGCATCTAGCTGAGAACTTGCCACGTGTCCTTATTTATTTACCAAGTTACTGAGGGCCCAGTGTGGCCCAGGGCCAGGTGCAGGGGTCACGGCGCTGACTGCAGACGTCCGTGCAGTGACAGGTGGATGGCTGACCTGCCTCGGCAGCCACTGGAGCTGGGGAGGGGGTTCGAATCCTGGTGCTGTCCCCTCAGGCCTGCGTGACTTCAGGGAAGTGACCGGAGTGTCAGTTTCTGGGAAATGAAGCTGTCAGTAGAGAAGTGTCTCTCTGGCACCCTGCGAGGGCAGGGAGAGGGTATGGGATGGTGCTCCGGCAGCTGTGAGGCGGCGTGGACGTGCTGGGGCAGACACAGTCCCCAGTCCTCACGGCAGAGGGGCCTCCGTCAATCGTGTCCAACTCTTTGCCACTCTATGGTCTGTAGCCGGCCAGGCCCTCTATCCACGGGGCTTCCCGGGCAAGAATACTGGAGCGACTTGCCATTTCCTCCTCCAGGGGACCTTCCCGACCCAGGGATCAAACTCACATCTCCCGCATTGGCAGGTGGACTCTTTACCACTGAGCCCCCTGGGAAGCCCTAGAGGGACCGTACCTGGCCCCCAAATAACCCTGTGGGCTAGTCAGGGGCCTGGACCTGGTAAGGCAGGACCCTGGGGCCCAGAGAGGGACTGCAGGATGGGGACAAGGCTGTGTTAAAAGCCTTGAGGGGACTCTCCTGGTGGCCCAGTGGCTAAGACTCCACGCTCCCCACGCAGAGAGTTCAGGCTCGATCCCTGGTAAAGGAGCTAGATGGCACATGCCGCAACTAGAGATCCTGCAAGCCTCAACTAAGACCTGGAGCAGCCACGTTAAAAAAGAAAGCCTTGAAGGTTTAGAGCAGCAGAAGAGGTAAGAGGCCTCAGTCTCTGGTGACCCAGAAAAGCAGCGCTGGAAGCGCTCCTGGAGAACACTGCAACCAGTGGTTTAAAATACATATTCGTATTTAAAGCAACAGATCTGCTCATTCAAATGAACCCAGGCAGGCCCCTGGGGTCCTCAGAGCCTGGAAGGTGTGCACTCGGCCAGGGACCCTCAGGGCTGGGGCACAGTGGGAAGAAACCAGGAGACCCCAGGCCACCAAAGGGGCAGCTTCAGGACACTCTAGTGTGGCCCAAGCTCCTGAGTTTCCCTAAGAAGGGAAGCTTTGGCATTATTCTCTAAAAATATTCGAATGTTTTCTCTTTTTAAAATAAAACATCGTGGGAGTATACAGGAGCCACTCTGTGGGGTGAAGCCGTTGACTGGCAGCTTGTTACAGCCCTGCCTACCCATTTCACAGGTGGGGAAACGGAGTCTCAGTGGGGGCAAGCACTCTGTCCAATGTCACACAGCACTCTGGAGGCAGAGCTGGGACTCAGCTGCCTCTGAGCTCTTGCCCAGCCCCCAGCTGCTCATGAGACTGGGACACCTGGGTAGGGAGGAGAAATTTAGACCTCACAAGCCAAAAGCCCTGCGTGTTCTGTCCATCCGAGAAGCAGTGTGGATAGAAGGGCAGAAAAAGGGATGAACAATGAAGACAGGGTATCTAGAGGCAGGTAAGATGGTAATTAACAGTGTAGACCCTGGGGGCGTCCCTGGTGGCTCAGTGGTAAAGAATCCTCCTGCCAGTGCAGGAGACATGAGTTCGATCCCGATCTGGGAAGATCCCATCTGCCTGGGAGCAATGAAGCTACAGAGCCTGTGGCTCTAGAGCCCGATATCCTGTGTTCCACCTCGAGAAGTCTGTGCACCAAGACAAGAGAAGCCGCCACTCTCTGCAACTAGAGGAAAGCCTGCGTAGCAATCAATACCCAGCACATAAAAGGATTAAAAAAAAAAAAGTGTGTAGACTCTGGATTCAAACCCTGTCTCTCCCTACTTCCCAGCTGGGTGACCTTGTGCCAATGACTTTGCCTCTCTGTGCCTCTGCGTGGACATATCGGAGGACGGGTGGGAGAATTAAGTGAATTCAAGCACAGAAAATACCTAGAACACTGCCTGGCACTCAGTGAGCCCTGTTGACACTGTATTTATAATCACTGCCTCTGGACAGATGGGGAAGCTGGTCTCACAAAGCAACACTGTTCTGAGTATCTCTGAAGAGCCTGTCTGACCCCAGGGGCCTGGCGTTTCCCCTAGGGGCAGGGTGGGCACTTTACCCGCGACCCCTCCCATCAACACCCGCAGGAAGTAGGTCCCAGCTGTGCCTGTATTCTGCAGATGAGAAAACTGAGGCATTGAGGAGTCAGCCAGGGAACACCCTGCCCTCGTGTGGAACTGCCCCGATTCAAACACAGGCCCGGGCCCTCAAAGATGCTATGGCCCAGCCCACTCTCTGGCCACAGCTGCCTGGGTCAAAAGTCTGGTCGATGCGGGAATTCACTTGGCGGCCCAGACATTCTCCTCGGGGCTGTGGAAGCCCGGGGTGGAGGAGACCTGAGCAGGGGGCGTGGGAAGGGGCAGGCACCCTGGAACCTGCCCCGGAACCAGATAGAACAGATGTGTCTGCAGAGAGCGAGGAGGCAGGCAGTTGGGACAGGTGGCAAGTAGGGAGGCCAGGAGCCTGCTATCCAGACAGGTTTCCACTCTACCGCCTGGCAGATCAAAGCCACGACAGCCACACCCGGGCTTTCAGGTCAATATCAGCCACTTTTGAGCTGCCACTCTTGCTACAAATTGATCCACGAACTCACGTGGATAACACGCCTGAGCGCTTTACAGATCCCAAGGTGCTACTGCATTCAGTCCATGCCCATTCCCCAGCGGGATACACTGAGGCCCAGCAAGGGGCAACCCCTTGCCTAGCCACCACAGCCCTGTTTCCATTTCCCCAGGCTTCCTTCTCCATGCACAGAATTCAGGATTTTAAAAGGCCAAGGGAGGGAAAGGACGCACGAGTGAACAAAAGCAGGAGGGACTGGACACAGCCACCAGGAGGCCGGGTCTCCACGGCCCTCCCAAAGAGCGGCTGCCTGGGTGGGACGAGGCCGGTGGCTGGGACCCCGGGATGCACAGCCCAGTGCCAGCTGAGGTTCCTGAACCAGCGGATTACAGGCTGAACCTCAGGAAGAATTGGTGACCTTCAAGCCCCCTTGTGGTCTCACGACACCAGCGCCCTCTGACCTGGGCTCTTCCTGGGCAGCCCTGTCTTATCGAAAGACAAGGAGCGTGGGCGTCCCAGGTGTGGGGGCAATGACTGAGAGGAGGGACACAGGTGGCCGTCGCTCAGGCCTCAGGCCCAGGGGGGCGTCTCTGGAAATAAGCAGTGGCCCACTTAGGGTGCATCTAACTTGCCCAATGGCTCAGGCGGTCAAGAATCTGACTGCAGTACAGGAAACTCCGGATTCTCAAATTCGATACCTGATTCAGAAGGTTCCCTGGAGGAGGAAATGGCAACCCTCTCCAGTACTCTTGCCTGGAAAATCCCATGGACAGAGGAGCCTGGCGGGCTACAGCCCATGTGGTTGCAAAGAGCCGGACACTAAGCATGACTGCAAGATAAGGGAGCCTCGTGGCCGCCGGGGGAAGTCATGGGGGTACGGGGTGGAGCACAGGCAGGACCAGACTCCACTTCCAAGCCCCGGGGCTGCAGTCTAGGAAACCCGTCAGAGGTGTCCCCGGCTTCCACATGGAGCCTCAGCTGTCAAGCCACTCCCGCTGGCCTAGGGCTGGGGGGTCTGAGCCATCCCCCTTTCCTTTCAGCCAACGCAGAGGCCCCTGAAGGCGCCACCGGATCGTGCGCCGGGTCCTGGGGTGGGCCTAGTGAGCCCCAGGATTCCTTTCCTCACGGCCTCCCCTGGTCCCGCTCAGGATCTGGCAAGAGGAACCTCAGCAAATATTTCTCACTGTTAGAGGAGGACACAGTGCACATGGGCCTCACCTAACTGCCCCAGTACTTGATCTGTTTCCCTTCCTCAGAGTACCCAGGCGTTCCCAGTTACTCTGCTAAGGAAGAGCTTAATTTCCTGTGCTTCAGTTTCACCTGTGTAAATTTCATGTGCATTAATTTCACATGTGTTAACTTCTAACTAGCAGGGGTCAAAGCCAGTGATTTGGAAGATTTCAGCTGCTGAAGACTAAATTTGTTCAAGAGCATTAGAACCCTCATCTGCTGCGGATAGGATTCTAAAACAGTGAAGCTGCTTTGGAAAACGGTTTGGCAGGACCTCAAAAGGTGGAACGAAGAATTACCATATGACCCCACAATTTCACTTCTAGGGCTGTACCCCAGAGAACTGAAACATACACCCACACAAAGACTTATACAGGAATGTTCACAGCAGCACTGTTCATAATAGTCCCAAAGTGGCAACAACCCAAATGCCCATCAGCTGATAAACAGATAAACAGGATCTATTCAATGCAATGTACTCAGCACCCCCCAGGAAAGTAATGAGCTACTAAAATAGGGACTTCCTTGATGGTCCAGGGGCTAAGACTCCATGCTCCCACTGCAGAAGTCTTGGGTTCAATCCCTGATCAGGGAACTAGATCCCACATGTCACAACTAAAGATCCTGCTGAAACGAAGACTGAAGATCCCACATGCCTCAACTAAGACCCGGCGCAGCCAAATAAATATATTTTTTTATGCTAAAATAAAAAAAAGTAATAAAGTAGCGCATACTAGCACGTGGATGAAACTTGTGAACATTCTAAGTGAAAAGCACCAATCACAAAAGGCCATAGTGCATGATTCCCTTTATAGGAAATGTCCAGAATAGGCAAATCCATACAGATGAAAAGTAGATAAGTGGTTGCCAGGGGCTGGGGGAAGGAGGGATTGGCAGTGACCGCTGATGGGCCCAGGGTTTCTTTATGGGCAGTGAAAATGTTCTAGAATTAGACACTGGTGACGGTTGCACAACTCTGTGACTATCTCAAAAACCACTAAATTGAATACTTTAAATGGGTGAATTGTATGGTATGTGAGTTATATCTCAATAAGGCTATGATTTTAAAAAATTACATGAGATTTTAAATAATAAGGTGATATAAACACATATATTAAATAAATAATAGTACAATTGGGAGTCAGTAGGTTAAAATGGTTCACAAGTGACACAATAAACCCGATTTCTCAGTCATGGAAACTGAGGCTGAGTGCAGGGGATGACTTGCCCAGGCCACATCACTACTAAGCCAGAGTGAGTCACACCAAGATTTGTCCAAACCCAGAAGCCTGGCGTAACCATCAAGCCACCCAGCTAAATGAAGGCATGTGAGATGGAGTAGAGGGGAAAGTGTCCACAGCCCGGAATGGGAGACAGACCTGCAAAAAGGTTAACAAGCAAGGGCCTGTTAACTCTGTGGGATACCAAATAGGAAGGCCCAGCGATGCCAAAAGACCCTGATGCTGGGAAGGACTGAGGTCAGGAGGAGAAGGGAACGACAGAGGATGAGATGTTGGATGGCATCACCAACTCAATGGACATGGGTTTGGGTAAACTCCAGGTGTTGGTGATGGATAGGGAGGCCTGGCACGCTGAGGTTCATGGGGTCGCAAAGAGTCAGACGGGACTGAGCGACTGAACTGAACTGAACGATGCCTGCAGAGTGCCAGGGAAGGCTTCCAGGAGGAGGTGCTGCTCAAGGAGGTTTCTGAAGGATGAGTAGGAGTTTACCAGCTCCCCACGCCCGCACCTCCCTTCCAACGTCTCTACAAGATACACGGAGTCAGGGGGCCTCAGGCTGCGTTTCACTTCTGCCACATCCTAGCTGTGGGATCTAAGGCCGTGGGCACAAGACCTCTCTGAGACTCAGTTTCCCCATCTGTAAAAGGAGAAGAAGGCAAAGTGATCAGCCCTTCTAACTACTGCACTCAATCGGATGGTTCCCATCCGTCCTCATGAGGGGGCGGGCCTCTGAAGTGGGAAAGCTAGACCTCGACCTCCGCCCCACATAATAACAGACTCTGCCAGGTCCGGCACGCCCAACCTTGGTGACTATGCCCCCTTTCCCTGGCCGCCACTCCCAGTCCTAGCTTTAGGAGGCATCTCCCATTCAGCTCACTCCTCCGAGAGCCGGAGGTTTCTGGGCAGCGGGATCCTCTGGTCAAACTCTACACCCCTCCTAGCGGGTGACCCCTTATCTCATGCTCTCGGCGCCCCCCACTCCCCGCTCCAGGCAACTATTTCCTTCCCCTAATCCCTCCACTTGAGACACGCCTCGCAACTCCACAGCGGCTGCAAGTTAACTTCCACGCGCCACCCCCCGCCCGTCTCGGCGCCCGCGTGGGGGTCCCCGCGCACGCCAGGGAGGGGTCGGTGGCTCCGACAGCGGAGACACGCTGCTTCCCGCCCCCTCTCCCCCCAATACACACACACACACACACACACACACACACACAGACGCTGAGCACCTCCCGGGTTCACCGCGGGATCCGGGTCACGGGGACCGGGTCTCTGCCGCATCCCGCGGAGAGCGCACGGAGCGCACGGAGCGGGTAGGATCCGCGAGACGCCCGCCAGCGCCGCCTTCCTCCCAGCACCCAGCTCCGGAGCCCGGAGCAGCCGGGCCGGGCCAGGGAAAAAGCAGCGAGGGCCGAGGGCTCCCCGGCGCTCAAGGCCGACCCGCAGGCGGCCTCCTGCAGGCGGCAGCAGCCCAGGCCCCCGCACCGCGCCGCCCCGGGGCCACCTACCGTGAGAGGCTCGCCGCGGCAGCCCCGCGCGCCCAGCGACTCCCAGCTCGCCAGCCGCCCCGGCCGGGGGAGGCGTGGCCGCGGCGCCGTGACGTTGCGCGGGGGCGTGCCTGGAACGTGGCCCCGCCCCCTTTCGGGCCCGCCCACGGCCGCTCCCCATCACTCCAGTCCAGCCTCCAGACCGCGTGGTGGGGCGGGGCGTCCCAGGGAGACGTCCCAGAGCAACCCTGGTCCACACGTCGACTTACCCCCAGGCCCAGGCAGCTCACCACTTTTCCTCCCGCCGGCAGTTCTGTTTAAGAGAATTTCCCTCTGTCTGTATGCAAGGGAGTGGAATGATCGCCAGGAAGTGGTGTGAGAGAAGAAAACCAGACCCTGGGCAGAGTGTTTTAAATGCTGTTTGCATAAAACAAAAAAGACGAGATTGAAGGGCTGCCCTACAGTTCGTATACATCAATGGTTCTCAAAGAGGGTGTGGTTTCGCTCTCTTGCGGGCCGCCCCGCTCCCCGGAAGACATTTAGAAAAGTCTGAAGACATTTTTGATTGTCACCGCTGTGGGGGGCGGGGGGGCGGAGCGGCGCTGAAGGTGGGAGTATGTTTCTACTGGAATCTAGTGGGTGGAGGCCTGGGATGCTGCTAAATAGCCTACAATGGAGAGGAGGAGGGCTGACCTCCTTCCCCCCAAACCAAGAGCCATCCAGCCTAAATGCGAGGTGGAGAATCCCTGACAGACAAGACGAAAACTCTGGGCTGGTAGGTCTCATCTCAGTCTAACTTCTCTGTGCCTCTGTTTCTCCATCTGTAAAACAGCAGGTAATAGACCGATCTGTGCGTTATATGCATGTGGGTTGAATACCTGAAGGAAGGGGAGGCAGGGGAACAGGCTTACTTTTTACTGTGAGCCTTTGTTCTTTTTCCGTGTGAACTGCAAGCCTGGCAGGCTACAATCCATCGGGTTGCAAAGAGTCGGACACTACTGAGCGACTTCACTTTCACTTTCTTTCGTATATTACCTATTTAAAATAATTTCTATAATCGTTACCACCATAGCTGCATAGACACACACACACATTGTTATTTGCGCGTGTGCTCAGTTGTGTCCCGCTTTTTGCGACCCTATGGACTAACCTGCCAGGCTCCTCTGTCCATGGGATTTCCCAGGCAAGAATAATGGAGAGGGTTGCCACTTCCTTCTCCAGGGGATCTTCCTGACCCAGGGATCGAACCCAGGTCTCTTATGTCTAATGCATTGGCAGGTGGGTTCTTTACCACTAGCCCCACCAGGGAAGCTCATATACATATATAATTCGCTTTCTATAAGTAATATAATTAGATACTATTTAGGCATGGCTCTAAGCACTCTCTATACATTTAAACCTTTAATAACCTTGTCAGAGGTCTGTTATCATCCCCATCTTACATATAGATGTTAAGTAATCTGTCCATGTGCAGCCATGTGTTTATCTGTAGCTCATTCATTCATTCATTCATATGGCCAATAAATAGCACCTGCCATGTAAGAACTGCCTGCTGGAACTGGCAAAATGAAATCCCCTGCTTCCATGGAACCAGCTGTTACTGAGTAATGTTATATAGTGTTTATTGTGCACATACCACAGGCTTGGTGTGACTCGCTGCATGGTAACCCTGCTGGGTGTTTTATAATGTCCCTTTCTGGGTAGAGAAATGGAAATCAAAGGAAGAGAGGTCTGACTGTAGCGACATGCGTTTCCTGAGCACCCTGTGACGCTGTGCTGGGCCTGAGAGTCAGCAAGTAACACAAGAGCAAGGGTCCTGCATCTGGGTGGGGGAATCTGAACCCTCCAACACGCATTTTGTGTGTGAGTGCTGCTCAGTTACTCAGACTTGTCCGACTCTTTGCGACCCCGTGGACTGTAGCCCTCCAGGCTCCTCTGTCCATGGGATTTTCCAGGCAAGAATACTGGTGTGGATTGCCATTTCCTCCTCCAGGGATCTTCCTGACCCCAGGATAGAACCTATGTCTCCTGTGTCTGCTGCAGCTCCCAGGAAGCATTAGGGAGCTGAAAAGAGGGCGATCAACCTGGTCGAAGGAGGGAGGGCTGGGATGTTTACACTGAAGCCTGAAGCACGGCTCAGGGGTCATAGGAGATTGTGTCAGTTGCAGGGACCCACAGGTATAAACATTCAGCAGGAAGGATTGCTGTCATGAAGTGCAGAGTGGACAGGATGTGGGGTAGGTAAGAGGAGGTCAGGGAGGTCTGCAGGGGTGGATGCTTCAGGGCTTTGTGGGCTAGAAGAGGGAGTCTGGTAGAGATGGAAAGATATGGAAGGCGGGAAACAGAGGAAGAAGGGGCCGGCTTTGGTTTCCGCAAAGATCCTCTGGCTGTTGTGCAGAAGAGGACAGGCAGGGAGACTGTTTTGAAGGCTGTTGAGATACTCTGGAGGAAGCTGGTCAACCCAGCAGGGCTGGGGGCATGGAGGGCGTGTTTGGGTTCTAGAAATATCTGAAAGATAAAACTGGTAGATCTCAGTGGTGGCACTAAAGAAGGGGATCGCCTGGTTTCTAGGTTGGACCTCCTCTCAGCCCCCCGACTCAGAAAACCGCTTCAGGCCTCAAGCTGACTGTCTCCTTGAGGAAGCCTAACACTACCCCCAACCCCCACCCCTGGCAAATGTCCTGATGAGATGGACACTGGGCAAGGCAGCCTGGGAAACTGTTGTGACTGTGAAAGTGTAGATGAAACAGTTTATTCCTGTTTGCTCCTCTAGCCTGTGAACAACTGGGCCAGGGGCATTTTCTGTCTTCCCCAACCTGTCTCCCCAGCACCTAGACAAAGCCGGGCACATAGGAGCCCCTCTGTCAGTGGTCATCGAAAGCAGGAAGAATAAATGTGGCACGAAGCGTGTGGGTTCTAAACCCCTTTCCTGACATCCAAGAAGATGATGATTCAGAAGCTGCGATGCTCTGAGCACCTTATAAAAAGGACATTCAAGCTAATGATTTACTCCTTCCAACAACCTCTAAGGCTTTATTATCATTACTCCCACTTTACAGATGAGGAAACAGAGGTTCTCTCAGGTAACTGGGCTTGATCAAGGGCAACATCTGGTACATGTCAGAGCTGAGATGCAAACTCAGGATGGTGGTGGGTGGTGGGTGGTGGGTGGTGGGTGGTGGGAGCGGGGAGGCTGAAGGGGGAGTGGGAGGTGACCCAGCAGCGGGCAGGAAGCTAGGACAGAGGGGCAGGCTCACTTCTCTTGCTGGAAGGATGTGGGGTTACCCTAAGTAGCTGGGTACCCAGGCTTCACAGAGGACTTTGATCTTGGGTATCAGATCCAGCTGACTGGATGTCATGGCAACGTGGCCCTAAAAAGATGCTCATCTCTCTAGAAGCTCCGCAGGGCACTCTAGCAACATGCCCTTTCCCCAAAACTCAGTTGCACCATCTGGCCCTGGCACAGGAGAGATGATGCCTCGGGTGGTGCTCCCACCCACATCCCGCCCCCTGCACACACACATCGCAACTTTGTACCGAAGTCCTGGTGCTCAAAATGCTGAGGGCTGCCTCAGTCACTGTGTCACTGTGGATGGGAGATGCTATTCCATAACCGAGGGGCCTGGTCTTCCCAAAGGTGTGACTCAAAGATTCATGAGCTGGGATCTCGCGTGGAAATGTAGTGACGTCCCAGCTTGCCCAAGCATTGCATCCTGAAGCCGGCGTTTACAGCAAAACTCATGCAGGATCCAAACCGGCACTGAGACGCCCCCGAGAAGGCTGTGGGCACCGTGGCCACGTGGCCAAGTCCAGCTCCACTGGCATCCCCCAGCATCGTGCCCGTGACCGCTTCTGTTGAGCACCTGATTAAGTAGAAACTGAAAGTTTCTGTTTCGAAGCAAAAATGTGACATCTGTAAGCTCTGAAATCCTGTTGCACGTGGTGAGATGTTCACATTTCAAGAGACACGTGGGAACTAGGACCCAAGGGAGGAACAATAATAGGTTTATAGCTCTCATGTGACCTTCACTCCTGGCCTTTTTAGATGTTCTATTCTTTTCCTTGTTTCCTTTTATCTTGTTACTTATTTTAGCTTGTACTTTTTATTGGTTCTCTGTTTTCTATTACCACATTTTGTTTACTCATAAATTCAGTAGCCAAAGTTAAACGTATTGATAAAAACAAATTAAATATAAAATAATAAGTTTTTCTTCCAAGTTTTTTCAGCTGCTTTTGCATCTGCGATGCTAATGTGCACATTTTTTTAATATAACACCTGTGAGAAAATAAACACATCAACAGCTTTGAGTGGAAAGCAATCTGGAAGTTTAGACTATAAATACAAAGAAATTTAAGGACTCACTTCACTGATGGATTTCCAGCATGTTTTCTTTTTATGGGATTCACAAAATTGACACGCTGAAAAAGTTTTGCCTAAATATTAATAAATTTAAATATAATATATTTATATATAAATATAAAAAGGTTAAAGTAGTTCTTTCAATAAGTACGCAATAACAGTTCTAAGTGATTCGAAAGGAACTGTTATGTTCGAATGGATAGTATTTCTCTTTGCCTTCCTTCGATCATAAGATCATGTGGCATCTTGCCTTTAATGAGGTCTAAGCACTGAAGAAATGTGAAAGTTGGGTCTGCGTGGCTCATACAATCCCACTGCAGCAGAGTTTCAGAGCTGTACTCACACACCTTGGGAAGTGAGAATGGCCATCTATGTAGCTTGATACTGGCCTCCGAGGACCGTAGACACTTAGAGACGCACTGCAGAATCATTGAGAATCATGGAACTTGGGAAACACAGAGTCCCAACATCAGAATCTTGAGGCTGGATGGACTTGTTTATGCTGCCATTTTACAGATGGCAAGAATGAGTCCCTGGGAACAGAAGCGATTTGCCCAACATTTGGTAGCTCCTAGCAGCAGAGCAGGACTAACACCATATCTCCTGATTCCTACCCAGGGCTCCTATCTTCTGGTCCGAGATAAGACACCCTGACTTCAAACGCAAGAGGTTGGTCAGATGGAGGGTGGGAGAACTAAGGTGGGAGGAAGAAGGAAAATGCATGTCCCAGAGGGGAAGATCTCCAGCTTTGAAGCTCAGCAAAACCACAGAGTGGGGTGTCATGAGGCCCCGCTTTTCTTTCCGGCTTCCTCTTCTGCCACACTCTGCATTCCCTTCTCACCCCCGACCTCCGCCCACTCAACCACCAAGCTCCTCCTCCCACTTTAATAGGCGTCACTTGGACCCACCACAAGCTCTCTCCACCTCTGTGCCTTTGCCCATGGTGCTCCACGGCTGCCCAGTACAGCTGTACAGGTTGGGCACTGCACAAGGGTCCCGTACTGACATCATAGACATCACAGATTTATACCAATACTTTCTGGCAGATGGCAGTCAACTGTCTTCTTTTGTTTGTCTTATTTGGCTGCATTGGGTCTTAGTTGCAGCATGCGGGATCTTTTCATTAGGACACACGGGCTCCCTAGTTGTGGTCCACAGGTTTAGTTGTTCTATGGTGTGTGGGATCGTAGTTCCCCAACCAGGGATCAAACCCACGTCCACTGCATTGCAAGGCGGATTCTTAACCACTGGACCACAACGGAAGTCCCAGCAGTCAAATGTCTTGAGGAAGAAGTATCTTTTTATCATTTGCACAAAGGTGCCATGTAGGGTAGCAGGGACCTTGCTGTTTGCTCTGCCTGGAATGCCATCTCCCTCATTCACCAGCAAGTAAGCTCCCACTTCATCCTTCAAGGCCCCCTTCAAATACCCTCTCCTCCAGGAGGATATCCATGGCAACACCTCCCCCAGACTTCCTGCAGAGATTAATGATTCATAACATTGGTCAAAGCTGCTTGTTGATACAGGACTCACTGCCTGGTGTAGATTTCCAGCATAGGGCATGAGCCATTTGTAGTGGGAGAGATCATGCTAGGTGGAACTTGAACCCAGGACTGAATCAGATACAAGAAAAGAACCCTCTTTTGACTCTTCTTTGATTAAATCAGGGAGAAACAGCTCAGTTTGGGCAAGCACTTCTTTCAGACCCCCCTCCAACACTTGCTAATGATCCATTTCATCAAAGAGTGAGCAGGCTGCAGGCTAAAGCTTAAGCAAGCAGTGGTATCTGCTGATAATTCAGTGCTTGGCCTTCTGTAAGTTATATTTACTTAAATGACTGCTTCCTATCTGGCATAGGATGCCAGTTTCCCGTATCCTGTAGTGTTATCAAGTTTTACTTACAAATCAATGCATTTAAGCACACAATGCTATCTATTTAAACAAAAATGATAAGCAACAAGACAGGTGGTAAGAAGAGAAGGCAAAAAAAAAAAAAAAGAGTAGTACCTGAAGTAGAATTTGAAAACACAGATTTTTTTTTTTTAAGACTGTGACTCTGGAACCTGACTGGGTTCAAATCTTGACTTGACAGCTGTGTGACCTTAGGCACGTCACTTTCCCTCTCTGACCTTCAATTTCCTCACTTGTTACATAGGAATAATTATACAATACTGGCCTCCTAGAGTCGTCCAAATGCTGAGGCTGAAACTCCAATACCTTGGCCACCTAATGCAAAGAGCTGACTCATTTGAAAAGACGCTGATGCTGGCAAAGATTGAGGACAGGAGAAGGGGACGACAGAGGATGAGATGGTGGGATGGCATCACTGACTCATCATGAGTTTGAGTAAACTCCAGGAGTTGGTGATGGACAGGGAGGCCTGGCGTGCTGCAGTCCATGGGGTCGCGAAGAGTCGGACACGACTGAGTGACTGAACTGAGCTGAAGAGTTGTCCAAAAGATATACAAAGAATGCAAAGGACTTAGTGGTGCTGGCTAGGTTATTTTTTTTCTGAGTTGTAGTTTTTTAAACTTTAAAAAAAATTATTTGATTGATTTGGCTGTATCAGGTCTTAGCTGCGGCGTGTGGGATCTATGTTACATCATAGGATGTTTTGCTGTGGCGCGTGGACTCTCTAATCATGGCATGAGGGTGCAGTTGCCCCACAGCATGTGGAATCTTAGTTCCCTCACCAAGGATCGAACTCGCGTCCCCTGCACTGCAGGCGGATTCTCAAGCACTGGTCCACCAGGGAAGGCCTGTGCTTGCTGTTTTGATTATTACAATACTTATCAAGATGGACGAAGTCGCGTGCCAACACTGATGCCTGCATCTGTTCATAGACCCAGGAGACAGCTTGGCTTCAGGAATTTTTATTTGCGTGGGGAAGGTGGGGACGATGAGCCTGCAGCAGGGCAGGCCCCACGAGCAGCGTGTGGACTCACTTGGGCGGCTCGGCGGCCAGGACGGGGAAGCAGCCTTCGCGATGCCACTGCCGGTCACGCAGGCGGCGCACGGCCTGCATCTGCGGCTGGAAGGCCCCCCACTCGTTCCAGTGCCGGAAGTCGCCAGGCTCCAGGAGGTACTGGTACCCACGGTAGCCAGGATACTGGTAGCCAACCCAGCTGGGGGGAAAGCAAGGACAGTGTGGAGGTGGCCTGTCTCACCACCTGGCACCTAGACGCCCCCCTGGACCCGCAAGTCCTGCATCCAGCCCGGCAGCCTGCTCTCTAAACCCTCACCTGTCCTCGCAGCCCAGGGGAACCCGGGGCTCCTCTGGGCGGGCTTGGCCCCTTCCTGCTGGCTCTGGGCTGTGATCTCACCTCTCTGACAGATCTCGGCTTCCTCCTCTAAGTGAAGTGGGGATGGTCACGGGAGCTGGTTTATGAGGGTTTGGGGGGCCAAAGGGGAAAATGAATCAAAGTACTTTACTAAGTGGATTACAGATACATGGTAGGGAGAGTAATACACATTCCACTGAAAGTGATGACCTGGAGCTCAGAGAACAGGATCCAAGGGAATTAAGACAGGGCTTGGGGACTGGTTAGCAATAAGAAGGGGCAGTCTTGGTCCAAAAAGTGGTTTCCATTTGTGTGAAGTGGCTGGGAACACACCTTCTGGTATCAGAGACAAACAGTTCAAATCCTAGCTCTGCCATTTACTAGACAGGTGACTTATCAGAACCCCAGCTTGCTGTCTATGAAATGGGGATGATGAAAACCTGCCTCATGGGTGTATTGTAAACACTCAATGACGATTCATTGAAAGAAGTTAGCATGGTGCTCGGTCCATCATAAGCACTTAATACAACTTATTATCCATGATTAATTTCTAATTCTGTCATTGCCTCTGCTGGGAGGGCCTTTCCAGGTCTCTCTCAGACCCCCTGCTCATCTTTCAAGGTCTGGCTTAAGTTCCAGCCTCCTCAGGTAAACCTTGGACCTGCCCTCCACTCCAGCACACAGAACCCAGTGCCAGAAACCTTTCTTCTCCCTCTTACCTCCTGTGTGGACCATCTCATATCTATTATTGCTGGACATTATCTCACAGGTGTACTGACACCCTCCTGCTAGACTGAATAAGCCCCTGAAGGCAGGAGCTGAGCCTTCTTCACCTCTGCCTCCTGCTGTGTGCTGAGCACAAAGCCTGGCTTATTGTCAATGTTTGGTAAATTTCAGATGGCTTACATACTGGAATACTGGGTCTCAGGGAAGGATCAAAGAGCAAGAAAAAGACCACAGCCCTGATGGTGTTATAGGAACTCAGAAAAGCATCTGGGGTAGAGAGTTAGATGCCTTCCACTTGCCTTGAGGAGATCAGGGGTGTTTTGTATGGTTCTTTGGAGGCAGGGGGATGGATAAAGTGACCTCCTTTGGGTATCTGGCCCTTCCCTGTGTTCTCACGGACATGGGGTCAAGGGGTGGGGGGGGCCTCTGTTTTGAAAGCTTCAAATTCTAGAGTTCGGAGCAGAAAGAATCTTCTGGGATTAAGAATTCTGATGTACCCATTGTATAGAGGGAAACACTGAGACACGGAGAGGGCTTGTAGCTCACCCAGGTGCCACAGCGCATTAGTGACAGGGTCAAGGCCCTTTCGTTACACAGTCTCACCTCTTAGATGTCACTCTGCTCATGTCTCCAGAGGCTCCAATCTCCCTGGATATTTCCATTTCCTCGACCCACCCAGACTGGTCTACTCACATCCACTCTGCTCCTCCATGCTTCACTATTTCTCCAACCCAAACACTGGGCTAGAAGCCTCAACTCGCTGCATCTTCCCACTTCTTAGGACAATTGCTAGCTTTGTTTACACCAACATGTAATTCATCAACACATGACTCCACCCCCGCCCCCTAGGGCTATGACACTCTCTTGGCAGAATCCAGGCCTCCTGGCCTTTCCTGCATGTCTGATGTCACATCCTGTCAGGGGTGGGGGCGGGTTGGGGGGGTGCCCTCCCAGCCTGCCTGAGCTTGAAATGAAGCAGGGGATGAGGGCCCACAGGAGCAGGGCTTACGTTCCGCTGGAGACCCTCACGCTGCCCACGCGGTCACAGAAGCCGTAGACCCAGAGGCTGGGCACGTCATCCTCCAGGATCTCCATAGTGTTGCCCTTGAAGTTGGCCCCTTCGAACAGGCAGAGCTTGTGCTCCTGGGCGTCCTGGGGAAGGAGAGACGGGTCAGGGGTGAATGGGGCCTCCTGGGCACGGAGAAAGAGAGAGCTGAGCCTGCTCAGACCATCATGGGATTGCCAACATCCAGCCTCGAAGTGCCCTTCTCATCCGGAAACATAAGGATGTCAGCCTCTACTTCACAGAGCTAACCCATATAGGGCACTTAGCATGATACCTGGAATACACCCAGAGCTCCAGACAAATTCACTCAATATTTTTATCATGCTGATCAGGGGTGCAGAGGCTCAGAGAAGTTAAGCTTCTTGCCCGGCATCACACAGCCAGCCAGGGGCAGAACCCTCCAGAGAAGTGTGTCCCTGCTCCCATCCCATCTTACACCCCGCTCCCCTCCACTGCCTCTGCTGCAGCCACAATAGCCCCCCTTTCTACCTCCTTGTTCCACCCAGCCCATCTTCACTCCAGGAACGCTGCCCCCACTGTCCCCCCAGAAGGCTGTGCCCACGGCTGACTCGGTCCCCATCCTTTGGGAGCTCTCTCCCCGGATCACCTCCCAGCCACTCCCACCCCCCTTTCCCCAATACCAGAGCCCCAGTTTCCTCTTCCCCTCTCTGAGCACACCCCGCAAGGCCCCCATGCAGTAAGCACCATGGCTGTTTGCCATTACAGGTGGATTTCTGTGATTAGGTGTTCAATAGCCGCCTCCCATGGGGGCAGGGACCTTGCCTGTTGTAAGCATACTAGCACATCAGAGCCTACGACAGAGCCGGGCAGAAACACACCCACGTTTCTGTGCTGGGATGAATGACTGCATGTGGGAGATGGTTGAGACAGAGATCTCTCTAACATCTCAGGAGAGAGGGCTGGAAGGGAGCCAGAGGACCCAGCTGGGAGAAAGTTGGAGGTAAGAGAGAAAATGGGCCACCCAGGATGGTGGCAGGGGTACAGGGGAGGGACTGGACCAGTGGCTCTTAGCCCTGGCTACCCAGAGACCTCAGAGGCATGGAAAGAAATCAGTGCCGGCGAACAAGCCCTGGAGATCTGGATTAAATTGGTCTGGGTTGGGGGGGCAGGGGCGGGTCCTGGTATTGGGATTTTTTTCTAATAATATATTTTATTTAAGCAAATATGTCTAAATTATGCTAATTTCAATAGGCAGACAACATAGCAATATTAATGAGGTCTTTTAAAAAAACTTTTTGGCTGTGCCATGTGGCATGTGGGATCTTAGTTCCCAGGCCAGGGATTGAACCGGCGCCCCTGAGTTCAATCCTGGGCCACCAGGGGAGTCACTAAGGAGGGGTTTTTACATTCTTGTTTTTGAGCGGGGACTGCTCTTCCACGAGCTAGAGAGCAGCTCGTGCGCTGTAACGAAGAGCAGTCCCCGCTCTCCGCAACCAGAGAAAAGCCTGCGGACCAATGGAAATCCAGCAAAGCCAAAATGAAAGAAATGAAACTATATTTAAAAACAAAACCGGGTTCCACGTGCCCTGGGGAGCCCAGGGCACGTGATGAGTGTATCACAGGTGACTTGTGTGTTGACATTGCCCTTGGACGAGCTCAGAGGTCACCGCCCAACATTCCTTCTTCATTTCTCCTGCTCACCTGACTCCTCAGGTCTCCTGGCCATCACACCTCGGGCTTGCTCCTGCCCCAGCACCTCCCCCCACCCCGAGCCCGGTCCAGGGGCCACTCACCATCCTGATGGGTCGGAAGGACATGAGCCGGTCACTGCGGTAGCTGCTGGACCACGTGTCCCAGCGTGGGTACTCGCCTTTCTCCAGGACGAACATCTCCCCCCGGAAGTTGGACTGCTCAAAGGCGACCCAGCTGGACGGGGAGAGAGGTGGGCAGGGTAGGGAGAGTCAGGAGGGGCGAAGGCAGAGAGGAGAAGCCATTGAGGGCAGAAGGCCCCTCCCCACACTCGCTTTCCCATTTTTGCCTTGCAAGTCAGCAGCAAGGCTGGAGGCGGGGAGGGGTTGATCCCAGGCTATGTCACTGACTGGCTGGGAGACTATGGGCAAGGCACTTCACTTCTCTGAGCCTCGGTTCCCTCATTTAATTTGCCTATTTTCTTGAAGTTGGTGTAGGATTAAATGAGACAGTGTATACAATCACAGAAGCCAAATATCTCCCCAGATGTAGGATTTACACATAATTTTAGCACTATGAGGACCTGGGGGAAATAACACATCAGAAGACATTTTTTAAAACCCCAAAGACTCTTGAGAGTCCCTTGGACTGGAAGGAGATCCAACCAGTCCATCCTAAAGGAAGTCAACCCTGAATACTCATTGGAAGGACTGATGCTGAAGCTGAAACTCCAATACTTTGGCCACCCGATGCAAAGAGCTGACTCACTGGAACAGACCCTGATGCTGGGAAAGATTGAGGGCAGGAGGAGAAGGGGGTGGTACGAGCATGAGGCGGTTAGATAGCATCACTGACTCAACAGACAGGAATGTGAGCCAACTCCAGAAGACAGTGAAGGACAGGGGATCCTGGCGTGCTGAAGTCCAGGGAGTCGCAAAGAGTGGGACATGATTTAGCAACTAAACAACAATAATTTATCTTTGTAGCAAAAGAAGAACAGGCCACCGGCCCAGAGCCTTGAGCAGGCTATTATCCTGTGTTCACAGTAGGAATCTTTTCTACAGATACCTTTTACTTACCGCAGGTGATATTATCTTTCCATTTGTAAAAGTGATGCAAAGGTTCTTTTGATATGTGTTTATTTGTGTCAAAAAAGGGTCATTTTAAAATGAAGTAGGGACTTCCCTGGGGGTCCAGTGGCTAAGACTCCAGGCTCCCAACACAGGGCGCCCAGGTTTGATCCTTGGCCAGGGAACTAGATCCCATGTGCCACAACTAAGACCCGGGGAAGCCAAATAAACAGATATTATTTTTAAAAATCAAATAAGTATATTAAACAAATGATATTCCTGCAGGTATGGGGGTAGGGAAAAATTGATACAGGTGCTTGAATCGTGTTTGACAAAGGCTGGCCTAGCATACAGAATACAGTAATCAGTATGGGGGCAGTGGAAGGGGGAATGAGAGTAATGTTTGCTTCTCAGATGCCTATGAGAATTAAATCTGACTGTGCATATGTAGTTGTTCAGTTTTCTAAAAGGATTAATTACAAGCTTGACGTCAGATGGGGGCTTTCTCAGTGCAGCTTGATTGAGGATGGGAAGTGAGCTTGCTGTTAAAAGGACCAGGGATTCTGGGGGAGATAAGATGATGCCCATTTCATAGATGAGAAGGCTGTGACGAAGGAGCCCCTTAAACTTTCCTCTCTGTGTTCCGGAGTTCTCAGGGAACAAGAGAGGGCTGGGGGATGCTGACATTAGTCTCATCTCCCTGATGGGGGTTGGGACCCTCCTCTACCCAGAATGAGAGGGGGAAGATGGGGGCGGGGGAGGCTACTACCACAGGCTGAAATAGAATGTGTCCAAGGAGCCTCAGGTCTCGTCTGAGAAAGGCGCCAACCCACATAGCAGGGTGACAGAACTGGTGATGCAGATTTGCTCTTCCAGAATAGAGGCGAATCCGCCTCAGCCCCACAGAGGCTGGAGCATATGAGAAAAGGCTGGGCAGGTGGATGGGTGAACCGATGGTTGAATGAACGGGCAGATGGGTGGATGGACAGGTAGGTGGCCGGGTAGATGGCTGGATCTATGGATCTATGGAGGAGTGTATTTGCTGGATGGATGCATGGTGGGGAATGGATGGATGGAAGGAGTGCTGAATGGAGGGATAAATAAATGGATGGAGAATGAGCGTGCAGATGGATGGATGAACTGAGCTATAGATGGATGAGTGGGTGCATGGAGAGGGAGCCTTGGAAGATGGTGCCGTGCAGGAGTTAAGAGGATAGACTTTGGCAACAGACAGACCCCAGTTCTAATCCCACTTTAGCATTTATGTTCTGTGTGATCTGGGCAAGTCACCTGAGCTCATTGAGCCTCCGTCAAGGAGAAGAGAGGATTGCATCTACCTGGGCAGGAGACGATGAGGGTCTAAAGAGAAAACACAGCCCGCAAGATCGTTCATGATTGAAGAGGAAGGGAAGCTGGAGATCTGAGCTTACAGAAAGACAGACACTGAGCGGTCTTGCCACTCCGACACCTCCCCTAAAACTGTCTTATTCAGGAGTCACAGTGCCCAGTGATATGGGTGAGGAGTTGTCTATATTAGTGCCTTTTCTCATCCCCTGTGGCTCATATGAGCAAGGAGAGAGGTAGGGCAGGAATCTCAGTTCACAGATGTGGGAAACTGAGGCTCAGAGGGGTTAAGTCACTGGTCTAAAGTCACACGGCAGTGGTGGCGAGTGTCCGCTGAGGCCTCTGGGTTTCAGGCGGGCTTGCCTCCCCACCCCAGCTGTGTGAGGGCACACCCCTCCTCCCCTCCCCCTGCTCACCCCATCCCCTCCATCGCTTTCTCTACCGCTGTTTCTCCCTGGGCCCTGCTGGTCCTGACACCGGCCCGGGGCCCTGGGAACCAGGACCAGAGCACACACCAAAGCCCAGCTGCATCTTTGCTGGAGGAGAAATACTCTGGGTTTGAGTCACTGGTAATGAAAAAAGCCTGAAAACCCAAACTGGCCACATCCGGCAGCTTCTCTTCTCAGCTGGGCTTTGAATCTGGGGGTGGGGCTGAGGTTACCAGCCTACCCTGGCCCATGGTAACTTGGCTAAACACACAGAGCATCACGAAGCATCAATAATCCTTGTTACCACCAGCTAACGTCTGGGCACCCACCGAATGCCAGTTCCATGCTGCATTATTGCCTTCAGACTTGAGAACAACCTAGTGGAAGGGAGTGGGGACCATTACTCTGCCCATTTCCGAGATGAGGAAACTGAGGCTTAGACACTGAACAAGGTAAACAGGGGAGCTGGGACTCACACCCAGGCATGTCTGATCTCAAAGCCTATCTCTTCCCTCTGTAGCACCCAGAGCCCCGGGATACTGGTTGTAAAGGCTGATCACACCCCTTGCAGGCTTTTCGGCTGGAGAGATGAGGCAAACGGGCCCTGTGGGTCTTGTCCAGAGGTTGGCCCTGCGCCCTGAGCGTAGTCTACAGGGGTTGAGGTTGGCACAACCACTATGTCCAAGGGACAATTATTCCTGCCTTAGGCCCAGAGAGTCAGGGGCAGCCTGTGGAGCAGGATGATATAGGCACTGTGAGTGAAACTCATCAACCTGAGTCGAACCCAGGCTCTGCTACTCACCCTTTGAGCCTCGGTTTCCCCATCCATCAAATGGGAATAAGAACCACCCCTCTCCCACACAGCACTGTAGGATTATCTAGGTAAAGCCCTCAGTCGGTGCCTGGCATCTCGTGGGTACTCAACAGAAGCTCGTTACTATCCTAAAGGCTGCTTGCTGCCCAGGAGAGGGGAAAGCTAGTGGAGACCTGGCCCTTTGCCCTGCTCCTGCCATCAGTGATGGGCAGGGGGCTCCTTCTGCAGCAGAAACAACATTTCTCTGGAGCCTGGAATCATGCCTTGCTGTCAGTGTGCCCTTAGGCTTATCAGATCACCTCTCGGAGCCTCAGTTTCCTCATCTATAAAATGGGAAGGAGAACCATACCTCCCTTTCCTCCCTCTTGGCTTTAAAACAAGCCCTAGAAATAGTACACAGTTGGCCCCAGTATGGGGGGTCCTGCATCTGTGAATACAGAAGTCAGGCTGGACTATGCCGTCTTATACCAGGTACTTGAGCATCAGCAGATTTCGGTATCTGCTGGGGGTCCGGGAACCAGCCCACGGAGGGTACTGAGGGATGACCGTGTGCGTCTCTGCTAGCGCAGGGGAAGGCAGTCAAGAGCAGCTATGGTTGTTTTGCTATTCCTATTTTACTAAGGCTGTGGGAGTGCCCCCCCCGCCCCCCGCCTAAACACTCACGGTCCGGAGGTGACAATGATGCTGCGCACTCGTTCGAAGCCACGGTCTCCCAGGTTCAAGCACTCCCCGGAGAATTCCACCCGCCGGCCCTGGAAGTTCTCCTGCTCAAAGACCACCAGCTGTAGGAGAGAAGCCCCCGTGCCCAGGGAGCAGAGTGAGGGGGGGAGTACCTCCAAAACGGAGAGGCTCCAGGGCAAATATGCATTAAGCACCTATGTACTGAAGAGCAGGCCATGCCCAGATCAACTGAGAGCTTGCTGGGAGCCGAGGTCTGTGAAATGACCCTGTCCTGCCTTCCCTCCACTTCTGAACTTAATGTCTGTGCCACCCTTAGGAACTGATGGATCTTCCTTCCAGGTCTTTTTATCTGTGCTGTTCCTTCTGCCTGGAATGCCCTCTCCACCACACACCCCAATCCTGGAACTCATGTCCCCTGTCCTGTTCTAGGATCAGATGTCACCTCCTCCAGGAAGCCCTCCCTGATACCCTTTCCCTGAGTGAGTTTGGTCGAGTGCTCCCTCCCATACACCCTCACTGTGCCCATCCCATCAGCAGTACAAGTAACACATACACAGTCACTGCTGCTTTTCTTCCGGGTCTCTAAGTACCCCTCTCCCCTTTCACTCACCGGTTCCGAAGGGGTGGATCTATTTCTGCATCTCCCAGCCCCAGCCTCTGCCACAGAGCTGATACTCAGGAAACATTCATAAGTCTACCCATCAGACCACAAGCGAGGCCAGAAGCAGGGGCCCCTGTGTCTACAAGGGCTAATACCCTCCTCTCACTAAGCATCCAATTTTGGTTTTTGTCTGCTAGTGGTCTGGAGTTGGGAAAACGTTGCCATTCGCTCGAACTGAGGCAAGTGTGTGCCTTCTCTGAGCCCCAACTTCCCCAGCTGTAAAATGGAGAGAGGTTCAACACACCCATGACCCAGCCCTTCCACTCCTGCACTTATCCGCCCAAGAGAAGCTCCTGCAGGTGACATGGCTAAGAACACCCTGACCACACTGTTTATGACAGCAAAGCTAGCGCCCACCCCACGATCGTCAGGAGTGATGGACACGCCCTGAAATACCACACAGCAGCCACAACAAATGACCCTCAGCAATGCACCACAGTGTCAGTGGCTGTTATAAATCTCATAGGAGGTACAAAAGAAAAACGAAAACCCCAGAACGGTTACATACAGTATATTCCAATAAGTTAAAAACGAAGTGCAAATACATACTTTTAAAAGAACAATGCATCAAAGCACATAAAACAGCAAGCAAGCAGGTGAGGGGGCGGGGTGAGGATGGCAGTTCCCTCGCCCAGGGGAGGAGGGAGGTGGGCTCCCGGGAGGGTGTGGGGGGCGGGGGCGGGGGACACTTTGAAGTTAGAGAGAGGCTGTTTACCAAGTCCTGCCTTTTCGTGTAAATAGCGGGTTTGTAGATGCGTGTTGTATTCATGAAAAATCAAATTGAAATTAAACCATTAAATAAGGGGCCGCATAAATAAAAGCCTGCCGGGGTGGGGGGTGGGCCGCCTGACAGCGTGTCATGACCCAGTTCTGAATACCCGCGGTTGCAACCCAACCCGGTCCCAGGGGACCGGATGCCTGGCTCTCCAGGAGCCCTTTCAGCTTGACCGGCAGCTTGGAAACACTTTTCAGGAGGAGCTGAGGGCGGCCTTCTGCCCGAGAGGACCTTCTGGGACAGCTGTTTCCTGATGCTAAGCCAGCCCGCTTTCTTTCCTTCTGTTTCTTGCTTTCGACAAAAACTCGAAAGCAGGTGCAAGCCTGTTGGGCATCTGGCGGGGACGCGGGGGAGCAGGTGGGGAGGGGGAGGCGGGGGCGGGGCGGGGCGGGGCGGGGCGGGGGCGCGCAGGCGCGGGGGTGCAGGCCCGCCGCCCCGCCCCCAGGCCCGCGCTCACCTTGTAGCTGCCGGGAGGCAGGTCCGCTTTGGCCGCGGGCGCCGGCTGGGCGGGGGCCGGGGCGGGGGCGGGGGCGGGGCCGGAGCCCGGGGCGGGGCCTGGGGGCGGGCCCGCCTTCCCCTTCCCGTCGGGCCCTGGGTTCACGGCGGCGGTGGCCGAGGCCTTGGCCGCGGGCTGAGACATGGTTGCCGCCTGCGGAAGTTGTGTGAAGAGAACCCTTTGGCCCGGGTTCAGACAGGCCCGGCAACCCCCGGGCTGCCTCCTGCTTCTCGTCCCCCATCCTCCTGTATGCTCAGGCTCCCGCAAACTCACTTCCTCTCTTTCTCCTTCTAAGACGGACGCCTGGAAAGCTGTCTGTCCCCGTCTCCTCTGGGGGACCCCCTCATTCCTCCTGGCTGCCTGCACCCCGCTGGCTGTCATGTCCTTTGTGCCCCCTGGAGTCACTTTTCTCGCTCTCATCGCTTAGCGCCCTTCTTGGCTCAGGGCAGCTTCCATTGCCCCAGCAGATTCATAACAAGAATGTCCCACTCGGGGAAGCCCGAGAGATATGAGGCTCATGAATGCAGCATCCTTCCCGCAGGATAACCTCTTATCCCCTCGGAGCAAGCTGAGGCTCAGAGAGGGGAGGGGGGTCCTGCCTGAGGCCACACAGCTGCTTAAGTGGTGGGACTCCCTCCAGTTTCAATGCCAGCAGACAAACCCAGCGACTGGGCTTTTTGAGTGAAGTTGCTCAGTCGTGTCCGACTCTTTGCAGCCCTGTGGACTGTAGCCTACCAGGCTCCTTAGTCCATGGAATTTTCCAGGCAAGAGTACTGGAGTGGGTTGCCATTTGTTTCTCCAGAGGATCTTCCTGACCCAGGGATTGAACCCGGGTCTCCCGCATTGCGGGCAGACGCTTTACCGTCTGCGCCACGGAGGCTTTGCCACCTGCTTATCCTGATCAACTCATCCTTCTGCCCTCAGGGCCTGGCTCAGCACCGGGCACATGGGAGAGGCTCACTTGACACCTGTCCAGAGATTGCACGAATGCCTCTTCCTCTCTCCTTTTTCTGAAACCGTGCCTCTGGCATTGCCTGGGAACGGGTGTGTGAGTGCTGACACAGGCCTGGGCTGCAGGAGGCTCAGGAGACGCCTGTCAGGGTTCTAAAAGGGCTGTGGCTGTGTAGGCATTGGGTGGAGAGACCTTTGGTCAATTCCAGTGCTTCCTCCTTACTTTGGGGTCATGGGCGCCTTGGGTGTTTGAAGAATGCCTTGTCTTTGTCCCCAGGGGGTGGAAAATGCCCCCTTTAACTCTGGAGACCATTCCCAGAGACTCCAGGGCCCCCCTCCAGCACAGATCAAGAGTCCCTGGCTGCAGCTTCCGGAACACTTTCTGTGAGGAAGAGCTAGCTGGGGGCAAGCAGAGCCCTCCCTGGGCCACCTCTTGAGAAGGACTGTCATCGCTCCGGGATGCTCTGCCCAGCTGTAAGGAGGCCAGACAGCTGGGCCACATCTGTGGCTTCCAGGCTCTTGCTTCCCCCGCCCCCAAAGTCAGGCTCTGGATCCACAGTCCCCTGGGCTGGCACTGGGTTCCTTCCTGCCTGGAGACATGCTTTCCCTATCCCCTGCCCGCCCCCACCCCCCAATCCCTCTCTCTATCCATCGCTGCCTTCCCCCTCCCCTCCCCCCTCAGTTTTCCCGTTTATTCCCATCTTCTCTCTCTCTGTGCCTAGCCTCCTGTCTCTCTGCTTCTCTCTCCCCCAGTGTCTTGCCCTGTTTATACCTCTGCATCTATCTGTTGTCTTTCTTCCCTTTTCTTCCCTCCCTCTCTTCCTCGCTCTGCGTCCTCTCTCCCTGTCCCTACCTGTCTCCTGATTACCCCCATCTCTCTGACCCTCTTCTACCCCTGCTCTCTGTCTCCCTTTCTCACTCCCCTCCCCTCCCCTGGGGCTCTTGGCTGAGGGTGGGTCCCCTCTTACCTGGGGCCCTGCTATTTGCTGCTGGAGGACAGGCAGGCGGGCAGGCTTGGTGCAGTGGGTGACCAGGGGCCGACCCCCCATTTTATAGTCTGGCAGACACCAGATCTTGTCTTCTGTGGCACAAAGTGGCAGCTGGCTCAGCAGGCCCCGGGCAGCGAGTCGGGGGGGCCTTGGAGCCCCAGCCCTGCTGGGTTCCTGCGGAGGGCAGCACTTTCCATTGTGAGCCCGGCACGCACAGCAGAAACCCTGGCCGGCAGCCACATGGCCTTGCCTCTGCCGGGCCCCTGCCCTGAAGCTCCTCTCACAAACCCCCGCCGGGTAAGGGCCTCTGATGGGGTCCCCACTGGCTGCCAATCCAGGGAAAGCAGGAGCCTCCAGAAGGCCGGTTGGAGACCTGGGTTGGAATCCAGGCTCAGCCACTCTGCACCGCGTGGCCTTAGGAAAGTCTGTCCCTTGGGGCCTCTGTGTCTGCAGTTACAAGTGGCTCAGGTGTCCCTGTGGGGTTGCTGCTCAGGAAGGCAGGGGACAAGGGGCAGCACTAATGCATCACCCCTGCCATCTGGGTCAGTCCCCAGGACAATCCACCTTATTGGGTACTTTCATTATACCCATTTGTCAGATGAGCAAAACTAAGGCACAGAGAGAGCAGAGCCAGGAATGGTCTGGGTGCAGGGGGAGCCAGGGAAACCAGCTGGGAGAGAGAACAGGGACTCAGGCTGGGAGAAGTGGAGAGTGACAGAAAAAGAGGGATGATGGAGACAGAAATACAGATGGGGAGAGGGAAGGGTGATGGCGACAGGGACGGATGTCAAATGGAGCAATAAAGAGTCGGAACAAGGGAACGGATGCCAGAAATCTCCTCCTCCAATCCCCTCATTTCACACTTGGAGAAACTGAGGCCCGGGGGAACCATGGATTTCAACATGGCCACACAGGATGAACTGACAATCGAGCCAGCGCCAGGGGACCGCGCGCGGGGCGCTGCCGGGCCACGCCGGCCTGCAGTCTGCCTCCCCGGCCCCTGGTGGTGGTGATGGGGTGGGGAGAACGGGATTCTCCTTAGGTTCTTGTTTCTTCTGTGGGGGTCCAGGGTCCCAGACTCCCCATGGAGCCCAGCTCTGCCTCGCATGTCCCAGGGGCAGCTCTGCCGTCTGCCCACCCCCCACCTCTCACCCCCTCACTTCCCAGCCTCCCCCCAGCCTTTCATCCTGGGCCAAGGCCTTGGTTGTTGTGGGGGGCAGCAACCGCAGGACGGGGCAGCCACTGGAACGGGGGCCAAGATGCCTGCGGTGGGGGCCACCCACAGGTCTGGGTTTCAAGGCCAAGACGTCTGGGGCAGTTCTGTGTCCCCTATGGCAACGGGCGGTCAGCCAAACGGTGGGGGCGGAGGTAGGGGGGCCCCTCCTAGGCCTCCCCCTCCCCTCCATGCTGGGTGGCTCCACTCTGAGCATCTGACTGACGTGGTTCCTGTAATCCTCATTATTTCGGTGGGGGCGCTGGGATTGATCCTCTTCGCAGACGAGGAAACCGAAGCAAATCCCTTTGCCCTCTCTCAGCCCATTTCCTCATCTGTAAGAACGGAATTGGAAGTCACACGTTTTGCACTCCTGAACCCCAGCTCTTAAAAACCATGCCCTCTTGCTTTCATACAAGTAAGTATTTTCAAGTAATAAAGGGTAGTCATTAAGTATTTAATAAACATTTAAGCGGAGAAGGCAATGGCACCCCACTCCAGTACTCTTGCCTGGAGAATCCCAGGGACGGGGTAGCCTGGTGGGCTGCTGTCTATGGGGTCGCACAGAGTTGGATACGACTGAAGTGACTTAGCAGAAACATTTAAGAGGAATCATTTCCCCCAGCTTTACTGAAATATAACTGGCACACAACAGAGGGTAAAGGTGTGCCGAACGTTGGCTTGATACATTTACAAATTGCAAAGTGATTGCCACCTCCCTGCCATCACACAGTTACAGTTCATGTTCTTGTGGGGAGAACACGAGAGATCTGTTCCCTAAGCAAGATTCGAGTACACGTTACACTATCAGCTATAATCACCATGCTGTCCTTCAGGTCCCCAAACTCATTAACCTTATAACTGGAAGCTTAAAGCTCCACCTCCCAGCTCCCGGTACCCTCCATCTTACTCTCCACGTCTCTGATTTTGTCTTTTTACAGTTCCATATGTAAGTGAGATCATACTGTATTTGTCTTTCTCTGATTTATTTCGCTTAGCATAACGCCTTCGAGGGTCTGTCCGTGTTGTCATGAACGGCAGGGTTTCCTTCTTTCTCAAGGCTGAATAACATTCCATTGTATCTACGTATCACATCTTCTATATCCACTCAGTGGATAAAGAGTGGGTGGATAATCAGGTTATCTCCGCTATCCACTATTTTGGACAGTTAGGTTATTTTCACATCCTGGCTGCTGTGCGTAAAGCTGTAATACATGCAGAAGTGCAGCTGTGTCGATAGTAATTTTTTTTTTAATTAGCTGCAATGATGCCAGTGATGATGGAGACACGTGATGAATGTTAGGTTCCAGGAGCTGTTCCAGAACCGTGCTGCTGTTCGTGTGTAACTCACATTTACCCTCACAATACCGCATCTCTTAGGCTGAACCCAATTTACCTGTATACCCATTTTACATATGAGGAAACTGAGGCTCAGAGAGACGGAGTAACAGGCTCAAGGTTACCCAGCCACCAAGAATGGGATGTAAACCTGGGCCGTCTGGCTACGGAGGCTGCATGCTTGCCCTTTCACCTTCCTGGCAACCTGATGTCAAAGCTGTGTCTTTGATCAAGCTGCATAGAGCCCACCCAGAGGGCACTAGCGTTGCCAGCTCACAGCTCACAGCTCCATGAGCTGATGTGGACGTTCTCCAGCTCACCCGGAGGGGTCTGGTTTCCAGGCACGCTCTTCCCTGTGCCGTGACAGGACCCTCTTGGGCCAATTTCAGAGGGTGGGAGTTGGGGGAGACATGTGGACGAAGCAAATTCTACGAACCCCATATGTCTGGTGGTGCAGCACAGTTTGTAAGCATATTCAGGCCATCAGCGCCTTCCTTCTGCCCACGGAGCCAGTTGGACCCGTCTCTGGGCTTTGTGGGCCCCGGAGGCCCTGGCCCAGCCACCTGTCCTGCCTGCGTCCCTCTGCGCTCCTTCAGCCCCATTGGGTCACCAGCCCCAGATTCCCACCTCTGCACTCTTGCCTAGCAAAAGCATCTCACTCGCTATAAATCCTCCACACCCTTCAGAACCGAGTTTCAATGCCACCTCTGCCATGAAGCCCACCCTGATTGCCCCCACCAGAAGAAGAAGGGAGCTGGGAGAGGGGAAAGGTATAGGCATTTGTGGAATGCTCTGTGCCAGGCATGTGACATACTCTCATGCCATTTTATAGTTTATCCTTGCTCCATTTTACAAGAAGGAATAGGGGGGAGGACCTGCCCCAGGTCACATGGCTAGGAAGGCTGAGGTGTTTGGACTGTTGGTCCACCACTGGATTAGGGTGGAGCTGATTAGAGGGGACCGTCTTCCTCTTGCCTTCTTCACGGGTGATGCCCGAGGGGGGCACCCTGGCCTCTCCCTCCCAGCCGAGGCCAATGGTGCTGACACCTCTCCATCGGAGCCACAAGCAGGGCTGGCTTTTGTTCCCGTCACTCACTTGCTGAGTCAGGGCTCCGTCCCCCAGGGGCCCTCTCTCCTCCCTGCCTATAAGAGCCTGACCTCGGCCGTTCCCGGGTCTGGCATGTTCTCTGGGTCCATCTCGGTAAGTCCCCGGCTTGGAGAAGGGGTGGGATTCGAGCTCTGGGTGAGTCTCCTGGGAGACAGGGGAGCCCCTCGTCCCCAGTCTTGGGGGGATACCACTGAGTCATCCCACATGCCATCCTCATCGAACCAGGCTCCAGACCTTGAGACCAGTACCTGCGACTGCCGTCTGAAACCCAAATGATTCCTGTAATCCTGCGGCCTCACCTTCTGCTCTTACAGCCTCCCTTCTGGGTCAGGCGCTGTCTTTGGAAGGCTCTCAAGCTGAGCACCTAGGCGCTTGCCAGGGGTGCAGCACCCACCCACCCGCAGCCACGGAAAATTCCCCCTACTGAGTAGATAAATCAGCACCGAGGGGCTTAGAGGAACGGGACCCAGAATGGGTTCATTCTGAGACAGAGAGAGGATGGAAGAGAAGGAGATGGTACTGGAAAGTGGAGGAGGGGGACAGCCCAAAGCCACACTTTGCCCTTCATCTGGGGCACTTCTGGACCCCACCTGGGTACCCATCTGCTCAAACCAGACTTCAGCTTCAAGGAGGGGAGCAGAGTCTGGGTGGAAGCTTCCTCACCTTCTTCTGTCGCCTAGGAAACAAGCGGCATGTCTCTGCAGTGCACCAAGTCGGCGGGACACTGGAAGGTAGGGAGAGGCGCTGGGGGTGGGGGCGACGTCAGGAGGGGGAGGGCACAGGTCAAACCCAGGTCCTGTGGACCCCTGTCCCACCTTCACTGAGTTCCCACCTCACCCCTGGAGGGGGGCGGTAATGAGGGCCCATTTCACAGAGGATGTAGTCGAGGCTGTGAGGGGGAGAGGGTCTTGCCCGAGGTCACACACAGAGGTTCTTGACTTGAACTTGGGGCTTCCGGTCCCCAACTTTAACCGTCAGGAAACAACAGGTCTTCCCTCTAGCTCAGACGGTAAAGAGTCTGCCTGCAACTCAGGAGACCGGGGTCCGATCCCTGGGTTGGGAAGACTCCTTGGAGAAGGGAATGGGAACCCACTCCAGTGTTCTTGCCTGGAGAATCCCATGGACGGAGGAGCCTGGCGGGCTACGGTCCATGGGGTCGCAAGAGCCGGACAGGACTGAGTGGCCAGCACCACTACCACCGGCAAAAAAGGCCAGCCGGTGATGGTGCACAGCCTCTGGGCGTGATTCCTTTGGTTTCCTCTGTGTTAAAAAACAAGAGGAAAAAAAAAAAAAACCCTAAAACCTCTGAATTTGTCATCAGCTTTTGAACACCAGGAGAGCTCACAGAGAAGTTCAGTTACAGGGGTTGTCTTGGGAAAATTGGACTGTTGGTCGCATTACCACGTGGCAACAGTAGGTGGCGCTGAGCAGGGCCTGTGCTCCCGGGGTCTCAGCTCTCACCCTCCCGTCCCTGGATCCTGAAGGCATCTGAGTTCGCCGTCCCTGCATTACCTGGCCTGCCCCTCACTGAGTCCTGGGGTGCATCCCTAACCCCTTACCGTCCCCCATTGCCCCCCGCTGCCCAGCGCTCTGATGTGGGCCCCTACCTTTTCTCTCCGGCATAGATCGTGGTGTGGGATGAGGAGGGCTTCCAGGGCCGGCGGCATGAGTTCACAGCCGAGTGCCCCAGCGTGCTGGAGCTTGGCTTCGAGACTGTTCGATCTTTGAAAGTGCTGAGTGGCGCGTGAGTCCAGGGGGATCAGAGTTGGGGTTGAGGAGACAGGAAGGTATCTAGAGAGGGGTGCTGGGACTTTTAGGTGTTCGAGGTCCTATCTTCCCAGGCTCTAACTGTACCGGTGTGCCTCCGTGGGTTTGAGATGCTGGGGAGCACGAAGGATGGCAGTGTAAGGTTGCACAGGTTGTGCACTGCCCAAATGTAGCGGGGAGCGGGGCGGGGAGGTGCGGGGCGGGGGCGGGGTGGGGTCGCTGGTGCCATTCACAGAGTCTGCACATTGGATGAGGCAGCCCTGTGGGGGCAGACCTTCAAAATCCAGTGTTGGGTCTGAAGTGTCTCTGTTAGGTACAAATCAAAAGTCAATATCACTCACCAAAAGTGGAAGCTAACTAAAAATATAGTGAAAAATAATGCTAGTAATTTTTAGTTAAGCATTGCTGCCTGACTGAGGCTCTGAGCATGAGATATGTTTTGTTTAAAAAGAGAGAGAGAGGGGACTTCCCTGCTGGCCTAGTGGTAAAGAATCTGCCTGCCAATGCAGGCAATGTGGGTTCGATCCCTGGCTGGGGAAGATTCCACATGCTTTGAGGTAGCTAAGCCCACGGGCCACAGCTACTGAAACCCGTACCCTAGAGCCTGTGCTCCACAACAGGAGAAACCACTGCAATAAGGAGCCTGCACACCGCAGCTAGAGAAAAGCCCGCACATGGCAGGGAAGACTCAGCGCAGCCAAAAATAAAATAAATTTGAAAAACTTGAAAAGAGAGACGGAGATTGATGAGATGACCAAAGCTGAAGTCAGCACTTGGTCAAGTCTCATCTACGTGGCCCACGGCAACAGGCGCGAGGGTGGCAGGTGCCTGCAAGGGGCCAGTCCCCTGCCTGCAGGATGCACGGTGGGGCAGCGGGCTTCTCCACATCGGCACTATGGATGTTTGAGGTCAGGCAATTCCGTGCTGGCGGCTGCCCAGTGCATGGGAGGATGTTTAGCAGCGTCCCCAGCCTCTACTCACAAATGCCAGTTGTAAATCTCTCTCCTCTGGACTCCCAGCAAGACAACTACAAATGCCTGCAGACATTTAAAATGCCTCCTTGGGTGGGGTGGGGGGGGGGCGGCAAAGTCACCCCTATATGACAACCACTGGTCTGGAACTCAGGGTCGGAGGCCTCCTAACCCCGTGTACCCTCTACCCTCTGTTGGCAGGTGGGTGGGTTTTGAGCACGCCGGCTTCCAAGGGCAGCAGTATGTGCTGGAGCGGGGCGAGTACCCATCCTGGGACGCGTGGAGCGGCAACACGTCCTACCCCGCCGAGCGGCTCACCTCCTTCCGGCCGGTGGCCTGCGCTGTGAGTCCTGACACTGCCTGATCCCTGAGGGCGGGGGTGTGGGGCTGAGCCCCTCCAGTGGGGGCTTGGAAATTGGATGTCCAGAGTTCAGGTTCTCGTATCACTGCTTCAAGCTGTGGCGGTCCCTCCCCTCTCTGAGCCTCAATGTCTTCATCTTAAACTGGGGCCATGGTACTTAAGTTCTGGGGGGGGAAGATGTACATGGGGACAGAGCCCAGCACAGACATTCTGCCCATTGCTGCTCTGGTTGTGATATGAACTCCTTCCTGTTTTGTGTCCTTTTCCTTTTTTCTGGCCGTGCTGTGCGGCTTTGGGGACCTTAGTGCCCTGCCTGGGGACTGAACTGTGCCCCCTGTGTTGGGAGCATGTAACCCTAACCTCTGGACCACCGGAGATGTCCTTGCGTCCCTCTTTTCATGACTCAGGGGCACTGGGAGAGGCTGGGCACCAGAGATGGCAGGGCGATGGAAGAAATAGGGGTCCTACGTCTTATTCCTAATTCACTGTCAGTGTTCCTGATTTTATATTTTAGCTACTGTGTACAGAGTATGGGGGGAGGTGAGTATTATGACCCCCATTTAACAGACGAAAAAACTGAGGCTCAAAAAGGTGTATTTTTCTCCTTCAAAAAACAATTTTGATGAATTTTAAATAACTACAGCACATGTATTTATCCCCTAAAGTTCAGGGAAAAACCCAATATGGCTGAATAAGAAAATAAAAGTCACTTATACCCACACTTCTGAGACAGAAGCCTACTGTTATCGGTACTTGAGATTCCCTTGGTTTCTGTGCTACCCACAGATGCTATCTGCAGTGATTGATGTCCATATCGATGTCTAGATCTGCGTATCTACACCATCTAAGGCTATATATCTACATATGCATATCATTTGGTTGTACAAATTGAATCATAATGAACCTAAAGCTCGGAAACCAGCCTTACCCCCTCTGCAAATATATCCAGTCACCCTCCGGGTGATTAAATCTCACCTATGACATTTTCCATGGTGCCTACCCAGTATACTGTCTTACGGCGGCTGCTCACTTGTTCCACAGACAGCCCAGCCACTGTGCCCATATAGGGACTCACGCAGGCTCTCACAGAAGCGATCCCTGCCTTTACCTCGCTTACCAGTTCTGCAAAAGTGGATGTGGTTAATTTCATTTTATAGACGTGGAAACAGGCTCAGAAATGCTGTGGGACAGGTTTTTTTTTGTCTATTTAAACTTTTTATTTTGTATTGGGGTCTAGCCAATTTAACAATGTTGCCATAGTTTCAGGTGAACAGGAAAGGGACTCAGCCACACATATACATGTATCCATTCTCCCCTAAATGCCCCTCCCATCCAGGCTGCCACATGACATTGAGCCGAGTTCCATGTGCTATACAGTAGGACCTTGTTGATTATCTGTTTTGAATATAGCAGTGTGTACATGTTCATCCCAAACTCCCTAACTATCCCATCCCCCCCAACTTTCCCCTCCGGCAACCATTAAGTTCGTTCTCTACGTCTGTGAGTCTCTCTCTGTTTCGTAAGTTAAGCTCATCTGCATCATTTCTTTTTCGATTCCACATGTAAGGAAAGGCATACGATATTTCCTCCTTCCCTGTCTGACTTACTTCACTCAGTATGACAATCTCTAGGCCCATCCCGGTTGCTGCAAATGGCATCACTTCATTCTTTTTAATGGCTGAGTAATAGTCCATTGTGTATATGTGGGGCATGTTTTTAAGCTCAGTCAGCTGGTGTGTGGAGAATCAGGATTTGAACCCAGATCTCCACACCCTGCTCGTAACCCTAGTGCAACACTCCAGCTTATCCCCTGATCCCCTGCTGTTGGGTGTCATACTGATTTTTTTTGATTATTTTCTTTTTTTCTTTTATCACCAAGGCTTGTTGTCCTTGTTTATTTTGTGTAAATTTCGGGAAGGTTTTGCCTCTTATAAGGTTTCCAGTGCCTGTTGCCTTATTGTCCTTCCAGAGGGCTGGCGAGGGAAGGCTGATTTTTGGAGACGAGAGCTGGGGTGCGGGGGCCTGCTGGGGCTTCCGACTGACACCCTGATGCTCTGACTCTCTTCCCTGCAGAACCACCGCGACTCGAGGCTGACCATCTTCGAGCAGGAGAACTTCCTGGGCAGGAAAGGAGAGCTGAGTGATGATTACCCCTCTCTCCAGGCCATGGGCTGGGATGGCAATGAAGTGGGCTCCTTCCACGTCCACTCGGGGGCGTAAGTGGATCGAGGCTGTGCTCTGCAGGGACAAAGAGGAGGTTGAGAGGGCTGGGGGGACACCTCCTGAGGAGGATGGACCTCTTGGGAATCTCGAGTCCGCCTCCCTCTTACAGAAAGGGGAACGGAAGCTCAGAGAAGACACCAGCCCTTGTCTAGTTCTGAACAATGTGAGGGTCAGTGAAGAGGAAGACTCCTCCCTTCTTCCTCCTGCCATCCCCTCCCCCTCCTCCCTCTTCCTTCTCCCCTCCTCTTCCCTCCCCTCCCCCTTCCTCCCCCTCCCCCCTCCCTTTCCTCATCAAATATTTATTGTGCCAGGCATTGTGTAGGCGCTAAATAACAGTGAACCAGGGCACACAGGTGCTTGCTGTTGGCAGAGGAGCATGACTTTTTATTTTTTATTTTTTTTTACAAATAATCTGTTAATTACCTAATTACACGAGTGCTACAAAGGTACGATGGGGGACCGTTGCCTAATTTGGACGAGAAGTCAGACCGCCCCCGTTGCAGTGAAGATCGGGCTGAGACCTGGATGATAAATATTAACTCGACCAGGCAAAGAAGGGCCATAAGGGTGTTGCTGGCAGACGGAAGCGCGTGATCAAAAAGACGCCCGTGGCGGGCAGAGCAGGGCGCGTTCTGGGCAGGAGCGCGGGGTGGCTGGGGTGTGCTCGCAGTCCCGGCTCCCCCCGTGTCTCTGCCTTGGTGGCCGTGCTGGTGCCCCTTGAAAGGTAACGGTCTGCCCCCTTCCCTTTTCCAGCTGGGTTTGCTCCCAGTTTCCTGGCTACCGAGGCTTTCAGTACGTGCTGGAGTGTGACCACCACTCAGGCGACTACAAGCACTTCCGGGAGTGGGGTTCTCACGCCCAGACCTTCCAGGTGCAGAGCATCCGAAGAATCCAGCAGTGAGCAGAGGCGTCGGCGCCGAGCAGCGCGCGTGTGCTTGTCTGGGATGGAGGAGCCGCGGCCGCTGCACCTGCTCTCGCGTCTGCCCGCCCGTAATCCGTATGCACCGTTAACCCTGTGGGCCAGTCCACGCACAGTCAGCACGAAAAACTACAAGTAATACTAAAATAAAAGGCCTAGTGTCAGCCTGTGGTCTTCCATTTGGTGAATCCTTTCAGAGGATCAGCGTGTAGCTTTGCTGATTTTCTCTGTCGTCCGTGTTTCATTTCGCTGAGTTTTGCTCTTACCCTTCCTGTTGTTCATCTTCTATTATTTAGGGTTTACTTTATTCGTCTTGTGTCTAGCTTTTAAAGGTAGAGCCTCGAGTCATTAATTATGGCCCCTCCCCCCATATGGGTTTCCCTGGTGGCTCAGATGGTAAAGAATCTGCCTGCAACGCAGGAGCCACGGGATCCATCCCTGGGTTGGGAAGATCCCCCGGAGAAGGGAATGGCTACCCACCCACTGCAGTATTCTTGCCTGGAGAATCCCATGGACAGAGGAGCCTGGCGGGCTACAGTCCATGGGGTCGAAAAGAGTCACACACACTGAAGGGACAGCATGCACCCGCGCACGCATGCCCGTATAGTCAGTTTAGAATTTCCCTGCAATCCCTGCTGCTTCCCAGAAATTGTGATTTGATGTGTTTTCATTATCACTCACTTTGATATTTTCCAGTCTCCCTTATGAGTTCTTCTTTGATCCACGGGTTACTTAGGGATATCCTATCTGAATATTTGGGATTTCCTACATACTTTATTGTTATTGGTTTGTTAATTGTGATCAGAGAACATACTCAAGATTTCAATATTCTAATGAAACTTATTTCATGGCCCAGATTATGGTCTATTTCTGATAGACGTGAAAATTTTAAGGTCTTACCGTTGTTCGGTGTAGTGTTCTATAAATGTGGACTAGGTCAGGTTGGTTCACAGCTTTGGTAGGATTTTTTCTATATCCTTGCCAATTTTTAAAAAATTATTATTTTTTTAATCAATCACTCAGAAAGGGTTGTTAATATCTCCTACAGTGATTTGGGCTTTACCTGCTTCTATCCTTAGTTTTGTTCATTTTTGCTTCCTGATTTTTTTTCCCTCAAGAACCTTGCTGCTGTTTTACAGAAAGTGAAAGGGAAAGTCACTCAGTTGTGTCTGATTCTTTGCGACCCCATGGACTATACAGTCAATGGAATTCTTCAGGCCAGAATTCTGGAGTGGGTAGCATATCCCTTCTCCAGTGGATCTTCCCAACCCGGGGATCAAACCTAGGTCTCCGGCACTGCAGCAGGGTTTACTGGCTGAGTTACTAGGGAGGGTGCACATATATTTATTTTTAAATGTTTTACTTTATATTGGGATGTAGTTGATTAACAATGTTGTGATAGTTCTAGGTGGACAGTTCTAAGGATCTCAGTCACACATATACATGTATCCGTTCTCCCCCAAACTCAGGTACACGCATGTTTATGATTCCTGTCTTCCCAATAAACTGTCCCAAGCATGTGTTTTTTTTAAAGCTATGCATGGAGGGAGCAAGTTCTCTCCCTTAAAGCTTCACACCTTCCTTTTTTCTCTCCCCAGTTCTTTCTCACACATACTACCCTGGAGTCACATTTAACACCTTCCACCTTCCCATTCCATTTGCAGCCTGAGCGGCCAGATCTGTACAAACGTTCCTCGCCCCACCCTGCCCTTACTCTCTCTCCTGGTTCTTTGTATATAGATTGTCTTAACAATCGTAAGCCATCTGGCTATTTTCCGGACTATCTTCCTCTGTCATAAGTAAGTCTGATAGAGTCAGGAAGGGGCGGGGTTCTGAACAGCCTGCTGGAAAAGATAACATTATCTGGCTCAGGAAGGGGAGGACAGTATTTGGGAACACTGGCACTTTTAGTCATTTTTTAACCCCTCTTTGTAGTATCCCGTTCATTCAAACAGCCACGTGCCTGGGACCTCCTGTGCACCCAGGCCCTGGCAAATGGTAAACAAGAGACACAAAACCTTTTCTCTCACGCAGTTGGGTGGGGAAGGCAGACAAGTCCACAGTGGGCTATAATCTCCTGTGACGGGTGCTGTGATGAGGAGGTTTGGGTGTGTAGGGCGGATAAGCAAGGACCTCAGTCAGATGATGGGAGAGGGCTGGGAGGCAGTCCTTCCCTGGAGTTTATCACTGCTCTGACCTCTCCTCTAGACTCCATCCCTGAATATCAGCTCCTTCCTCCACACCTCCACGTGGATGTCTGACGTACATCTCAAACAGAATCCATCCACAACCGAAGCTACACGTTTCCAGCTGTGTGGGCCCAAACCTTTGGAATAATCCCAAATCTCTCACACCCCGCAGTCCAATGCACTGGCAAATCGTGGTGTCTGCGCCTTCAGAATGTACTAGAACCCAAGCCCTTGTCACCATCTCTGTTGCCCCTACCTTGGTCCAAGCCGCTCTCTCTCCATCCCCGTCGGTCTCCCTGGTCCCACTTTGCCTCTGAACAACCTGTTCTTCAGGCTTCCCTGGTAGCTCAGTGGTCAAGAATCTGCCTGCAGTGCAGGAGAGCAGGTTCTATCCCTGGGTCGGAAAGACTCCCTGGAGATGGGAATGGCTACCTGCTCCGGTATTTTTGCCTGGGAAATTCCATGGACAGAGGAGCCTGGGGTTCACAAAGAGTTGGACGCAACTTAGTGGCTGCACAACAAATCTGCTCTGCACCCAGCAGCCAGAATGGCCCCGTTAAAAACGAAACGTGGGGGACTTCCCTGGCGGCCCAATGGTTAAGACTCCGTGCTCTCAGAGCAGGCAGCATGGGTTCAATCCCTGGTTGGGGAATTACGATCCCACAGGCTGCAAGTGTGGGTATATTAAAAAAAAAAAGTAAGTTTGACCTTTGCTCCCCTGCTAAAACCCTCCCACACTTCCCACCCTACCCCAAGAACAAAACAAACCAGTATTTCCTAGTCTGACACCGAGGCTGGCCATGGTCTGCCTCCCCTGTGCTATCTATGACCTCATGTCCCTGTAGTGATGTGTTCCTTAAACATCCCAGGTGTATTCATTTGCTGCTGCTGCTGCTGCTGTTGCTGCTAAGTCGATTCAGTCGTGTCCGACTCTATGCGACCCCATAGATGGCAGTCCACCAGGCTCCCCTGTCCCTAGGATTCTCTAGGCAAGAACACTGGAGTGGGTTGCCATTTCCTTCTCCAATGCATGAAAGTAAAAAGTGAAAGTGAAGTTGCTCAGTCTTGTCTGACTCTTTGCTACCGCATGGACTGCAGCCTACCAAGCTCCTCTGTCCATGGGATTTTCCAGGCAAGAGTACTGGAGTGGGGTGCTTTCATTTGCCAAAACCAGATAGCACAGACAGTGGCTTAAACAACAGAAATCTACTTTCTCATGGTTATGGAGGCTGGAAGTTGATGATCAAGGTGCCACCAGAGTTGGTTTCTGGGGAGGGCTCTCTCCTGGGCTTGCAGACAGCCGCCTCCTCCCTGTGTCCTCATGTGGACTTTCCTCTGTGTGTGAACCCCTGGTACTTCTTCCTCTTCTTATAAGGACCCCAGTCTTCTTGGATGAGAGCCTCACCCTAACAGCCTGACTTAATGATCTCTTGGCACACCTTTTCTCCAAATATCTTTATATTCTGGGGTATTGGGGGTTGGACTTCAACTTGTGAATTTTGAGAGGAAACGTTTCAGTCCACGAGACCAGGTTTGTTCCCACCTGTGGGTTCGGTTTTTTAAAAGTTATTTGGTGGTGCCAGGTCTTAGTTGAGGCACGTGGGATGTAGTTCCCTGACCAGGGATGGAACCTGGGCCCCCTGTACTCCTGCTGACCCTTTCATTTAGAATCAGGTGTTCATAGACTTGGAAGGAACTTCTCTATCAAGTCCAGTGTTTCTAAAGCTTTTTTTCTTTATTGCCACCCCTCCAGCATCTTTTCAGACATTGTTTTCCAAACTGCCTCCCCTTTTGCCAACAGAATCTTAATGCCACAGATGTTAATATAATGTAGACCCATGTCCATCATATATGTACATCGGTGCTTCACATAAAAAGAATAATGTTTGGGGTTTATTTTTGTTTCGTTTGCTCCTCAAGTACCAATTTTCACTTCTTTGGGGGTACTATTGCCCCCATTCTACCCTGCTAGTGCCCAGTCGTGTCTGACTGTTTGTGACCACCTGGAGTGCAGCCCACCAGACTCCTCTGTCCACGGAATTCTCCAGGCAAGAATACTGGCTGCTGCTGCTTAGTCGCTTCAGTCGTGTCCAACTCTGTGCGACCCCATAGACAGCAGCCCACCAGGCTCCCCCGTCCCTGGGATTCTCCAGGCAAGAACACTGGAGTGGGTTGCCATTTCCTTCTCCAATGCATGAAAGTGAAAAGTGAAAGGGAAGTTGCTCAGTCGTGTCCAACTCTTTGCGACCCCATGGACTGCAGCCCACCAGGCTCCTCCGTCCATGGGATTTTCCAGGCAACAGTACTGGAGTGGGCTGCTATTTCCCTAGGGCATCTTCCCAACCTAGGGCTCGAACATGTGTCTCCTACATCGCAGGAGGATTCTTTACCTGCTGAACCACTGGGGAAGCCCCATTTCCAATGTATAACAGAGTCACGTCTCTTTTTATTATTTAACTAAATTTATTTGTTTAATTTTTTTGGCTGTACCACGTGGCTTGTGGGATCTTAGTTCCAAGACCAGGGATTGAACCTGGGTCCTCACTTAGGATTTATCAATGGCTGTTTTACAGGTATTGTTACTTGGTTCCTTGAACAAAAATTATGTCCTGTAGCTTTGGGTACTGGTGGTGTCTATAGTGCAGGAATACTCACAGCTTGCCGGAGTGTAATGTGAATCCTGACTCTCTCAGTCCGTGGGGTTGCAAAGAGTCAGACACGGCTGAGTGGCTGAACAATGATAGCAGATGACTCTCTGGAAGGGAGAATAGAGTGTTCAGGGTTTTTCAAAAGTACCTGACACACAACTGTTATCTTTTATTTTTTTTTTTGGTGGAGCATCTTGCATCATGAATGACTTGAGGAATAAAGTGGTAAATGGGGCAGTTAAGTGTGATATAGTCATTCACAGCCTAGTATGAATTAGGTTGGAGTGTTCAGGTCCTGGCGTTTGGCAGGACTTTAGGAAGGGCACTGCGGAGATGCTAAGTGTTGCTATGGGAGCAGGGATACTGTCCAGGATGTGGTGTCATGGTCAGTCCTAGGGAACGGGCATTAGGAAGACATAGGGATGAGGACAATTTAGAGAGGGGGCCTGAAGTCAGTCTGCGGATTCTGAGGTTTTGCTGAGGCCTTGGATGAGGGTTGGGTCTGGTCACCATTTTCCACCTAGAAATGTCTCCACTCTGAGCCCCTAGAAAGCACTGGGTATAGGAAAGTTGTAACCCTAAAGCTGTACCTTCCACAAGGGGTGACTGTCTGACCCTGATAGTTCTGAATTGGTATCACCCCTGGGAACAGAGGCCATCACAGCATGGACACACATCCTGGGCTTACCAGCTTGTCACCTCAGTTTTCTTGTCTGTTAACTGGGGAAACACAATACCCACCCCTTTGCTTGTGAAAAGTTGAAGGACATATTATATATGCCTGTGCCCAGAACATACACAAGGCACTCGATAAGGTCTCAAGAAAACTTTGTGGAAGTTGTTGGTATCATTCTCAGTATTGTTATTAGTAATACTTTAACTTTCTCTGTCTTTTCACTCTGATAGTCCTCTGTCTTTACCCCAACCCCCTTACAACCTTCCTCATAATAACAATGATGATAAAATTGATGATATACATTCCCTTGGTTTCTTTCATCTGGGATATAATTTAAACCTCACAGTAACTCCTTGACATTATCATTATCCCCATAAAGCTCATCAAGAACTTGAGGCTCAGAGGCTCAGAGAGGTCAAGCTACTTGCCTGAGGTCACCCAGCCCTCAAGAGCATTGAGCTCACTGTGGGTTGTATAAAGCTTCCGGAGTGTTAAAGAGATACTAGGCACAATGGGATTTGTAAACAGTAAATTGCTAGGTTCATACCCTCCTTTGAAAAAGTTAAGAAAGTTGCCCCTTACACTTTAGTATGAATAAATGGGGAACCTTCTCATCTATCCTAAGTAAGCTGTGGGTCCCTAGGGGTCAAAGCAGGCCATATTTGCTGAGTGAAAGAATGGGGAGAGCCTCACTGGAATCTGATGGCAACCCTATTAAAAGCCAGTCCCAGTCAGAGCCAGAGTGAGGCTGGCAACTATAAAAAATGGAACCCCAGATGTGAGATGACGGCTGGAGTGACAGGCCATAAAGAGACAATTTGTCAGGGGTGATCATGGGAGGGGAGGAAAGGGAGCGTGAAATTATTTTTCCTATCTTGCCAGAAGACCAATTCTCCTAGGTTATAAAGGAAGGGGCACTTGAATTATTGATGCTGTGTGTTCAGAAGTGAGTGTTACGCACAGAACACCGGTCACGCAGAACCCCACACGTGGTGCACATGACCCACCACAGGGTCTGGGACTAGGGGTCTCACGCCAACTTCCTTTTGGCCCAGAGAGGGAAAGGGACTTGCCTAAGGCCCCGCAGCAAGCACCATTCAGGAGGCTGCTCTGCAGCCTCCTGCCTACCTGTCTGGTCCTTTTTCTGGTTTACAGGGTCCTCACACTTAATGAATCACTTTCTCCTCCACTCCCCCCCCCCCCCCCCCCCCCGGGAGCACAGAGGCCCTGACAGAGATGATGGTGGGACAGGTCAGACAGAAAGTAAAGAAACCACCCGGGATGAAAGGAGGCGAGAAGTGGAAGATCTTACCCGTCCTGAGTGTGTTTATGAGAGGGAGGGGCGGAGGGAGAGCGAAGAAATAGGGGAGAGGAGGGCGAGTGAGACCTGGCGAGGGAGCTTTTTCCGGAATCCTGCCAGAAGCGGCTGCGTGGAGCGCCTATTCATCACTAACAAGGACCAGAGCAACGATGGCTCCAGTAACGGAGCTCATCACCGCAGCCCTTTGTTAAGAAACGGCACCTACTGAGGTCTGCTTCGAGCTGGTCACAGGGCCGGGCACTCAACCGCTGCCCCCTCGCCGCCCCCCAGGCCATCGCCCCCAGCTCACTAACGAGGGACTTGAGCCAGAAGCCCCCACTCCACCCCGCGCGCCCCACTGGGGTGGGGAGCCAAGTCGGGCACAAGCCCCCACGATGGGCGGTGGCCCCCGATCCCTACTTCCCACGGCTGTTTGCCCATCGCCGAACTACAAGACAGGTGGAGGCGAGATACCTCAGGGCGAGGAGGCTCTTTTCCTGCCTCACGCTCCTGAATCTTCTCTTGACACAAAAACGTGGGGGAGGCAGTCCTGCGGGTTGTGACCGGTTCCTCCTGGAGGTGACAGTCTGCCCTTTTCACCCCAGTTTCACTTAAGAGCGTCGCCTGTCTCCCTCTCTGGGTCGAGTTCGCGGAGGACTCGCCTGATTCCAGAGGTGAGAACAGCGGCGGGCCAGGTAACAGTCACCGTGATTGGGCCAAGGGATGGGCATGTGATCCAGGGGGAGCCAATGAGAGGCCGCTCTGGAACTTTGGGACCATTTGGAAGGAGATGCTTTCTCCGCGCTAGGCTTGTGAAGTGGCAGGTGTGAGATCGGGACTTGCCTTCGAAGGCAATATGAAAGCAAAACCAAGGCAGGGGAAGCCCTAGCGGCCAGAAATGAGCCCCACTATCCTGTTATGCAAATACCCGCTGCGCTATTTATCACATTAACCGAAAACACCTTCTCCCTGTGTTTTATATTTTTTCTTTTAAGATGTTTTAAGATGGGTTTGTCATCGACACTTGAACAAATCCTGGCCCTTTGAACTCTCCTAAACCCCTAAACCCATGAGGAGAAACAGAAGCGTTGACCACTTCCTCTCCTTGTCCCTAACCAGGGGCCCTGGTGGCTTTCCTTTTGGGCCTCCTTTGGGCCCCCTTTTTCCTTACCTGTATCTTAGAAGCTCTTGTTCTTTCACCGCCCACCACCCGCCCCCCCGGGCCCCCCACGCCAACCGCCAGCTGTTCTTGGCCTTAGTGACCACGATCTCTCCATCGCTGGCTCCGTCTCCTCTTCCCCCTGCAAGGCGTTATCAACCGCTTGCTCAGGTAAGAAGATAGGTTAGCACGTGCAAATCAATGTGCTTTTTTGCACAGAAAATGGGAAGCAGGGCTGAGACTCAAAACCAGTGACTCGTGACACTCTGGCCAGGGCTCTTCCTCCTTCCTCTGTGAGGAAGCAGTGCAGTCTACCCTAGCCTGAGACCGATTTCTTCACTGAGGTTCAACCGAAGGCTCCACACTAGTTCACCAAGGTAGCTCAGGCGCTTACCGGCCCTTCCAGCCCACTGGGCCACCTTGGGACTCTAACAAACCTCCACCCGAGACCTGCGCCGCACCGCCACCTGGTGGTCACATGTGAAAACACACCTCCTAGAGGCTGGGCTTCCCTGGTGGCGCAGAGGTTAAAGCGTCTGCCTGCAATGTGGGAGACCTGGGTTCGATCCCTGGGTCGGGAAGATTTCCTGGAGAAGGAAATGGCAACCCACTCCAGTATTCTTGCCTGGAGAATCCCATGGACGGAAGAGCCTGGTGGGCTACCGTCCACGGGGTCGCAAAGAGTCGGACACGACTGAGCGACTTCACTTCACTTAGAGGCTGTCAGGAGACTGTTCTACCCCGGGCAGGTGGAGTAGGAAAAGGGGTGGTGGAATACGGGTTGGTGGGACAATTTCTAGGAACTTTGGAATTTGAAATTTGATTAGGGGCCTGATGTTCCTCCTGTTTCTCTGCCATACCTGTGTTTCTAACTTCCTTTCTCCTTGTAGACCTTGGATACCTTCGAAAGGAACTGCATTCCCTCTTTGCCTTGACTGCCAGGATGCTCGGGACCAAAGTACAATCCACCACTAGCAACTAGGCAGTACCAGGTGGCAGGCTTTGGAGGAGGAGCTTAATCCCTGACTCCATATTCCTTTCTGTGAGCCTCATTTTCTCTATTGTATATTTAGTTTTTTGCCTGGGCTGGAGGGCATCCTTAATCTTTTTTAAAGAATTTTTAAGTAAAAAAAAAATCTATGCGTTTATTGATTTTTTGGCTGTGGTGGGCCTTCATTGCATCACAAGGGCTTTCTCTACTTGCAGCGAGCAGGGGCTTCTCTTCGTTGCAGGGCACAGGCTTCTCATTGCAGTGGCGTCTCTTGCTGTGGGGGACGGGCTCTAAGGGGCGCAGGCTTCAGTAATTGCAGTGTGTGGGCTCAGTAGTTGTGACGCACAGGCTTAGCTACTGCCCGGCATTAGGGATCTTCCCAGATCAGGGATCGCAACTGTGTCCTCTGCATTGCAAGGCGGATTCTTAAACACTGGACCACCAGGAAAGCCCCTGAGGGCATGCTTATAAGCCACACTGTGTGTGCGTGTGTGCGTGTGTGTGTGTGTGTGTGTGTGTGTGTGTGTGTTAGTCGCTCAGTCGTGTCTGACTCTTTGCAACCCCGTGGACTGTAGCCCGCCAGGCTCCTCTGTCCATGGGATTCTCCAGGCAAGAATACTGGAGTGGGTAGCCATTCCCTTCTCCAGGGGATCTTCCTGACCCAGGGATCGAACCCGGGTCTCCCGCATTGTAGGCAGATTCTTTACCATCTGAGCCACCAGGGAAGCCCAGTAAACCACTTTAATTCCCTTCTTTGTGGGGGACAGGGCTGACAAAGCAGGGTTAAAAATTCAGAAAGAGCTTCCTACCTTCTACAAGTCTTGTTTCCTCCCCTATAAAGTGGGCACAGGAAGCCCTGCCCTGTGGGGTTGTGTGGGAGCCTGCGGAGATGCCCAGCGCCTGTGTGTCTCCCGGCTCTGTGCCGCCAGCCCGCCCCGGGTTCCCCGCTGCTTGCCGGGGGCAGGCCGGGACGCAGAGAGGGTCCAAAGCCCAAATCACTCTGCCTCCACGCCCACTCTGAGCTCTGGAGACCCACTGGGTGCCCCTGCTAGAGTCTGGGGCCCCGAGCCCCGCCCCTGTCTGCCTCCTGGAGGACTTCTGGCCTCCAGAACTTTCTGCCTCCTGCCTGCAGACACCGCAGCATTCCCAGCCGATCTGCAGAGTCCAGATGCATCTCATAAATAAAGAATGCGTTGTTCCTGCAGAATGGCTGCGGCGTGGCCGCGTGGGGGTGGGGAGGTAGGGAGATGGGGCTGCGGGATGCAGGGAGGACTCCATGGGCTGCTGCTCCCAGACCAGTGCGGGGGGCACTCGGGGGGCACTCGGAGAGCCCGGGAAGGTGTGACGGGGCCAGATCTGGATGCAGACTGCTGGGGCTGAATCTTGGCTCAGACACCTCCTAGCTGTGTCCCTCAGCTTCAATTTCCGTGTCTGTAAAATGGGGATAATATCAGTACTGGTACCATGGGCTGTTACGGCCATTGCACTTTGAGCGTTTAGCCCAGGAGCTGGAACACAGTAAATGCTCAGTGACTGTTACTATTTGCCCCGAATTTCCTTAGTCGTCTTCTTCAAGAGCTTTGCATTTGCTTCTGCTCTGGGGATCGGTGAGGATGGGGTTCACACGGCGTCTGAGTCGGGGGGGGGAGATGATGGGCTGCAGGAAAGGGAGGACCCAGCGAGAGGGGCTCAAGGCGATGGCAGCAGGTGTTTGGAGAAAGGGATGAGGACACACCACTAACTCACCCAAGCAGACAAGTTCTGGCAAGCGGACAGCGGCTCTGCAGCCAGTTCAGCGTGGGCGCTTGAGCTGGTTGACTGGCTTCTAAAGGAGAAGGTGCCCTTTGGAAGGCAGACACAGGTTATACCATCAGCATGCCTGCGTTGCAACAAAGCCTTGGGTGAGTCACCTTCCTTCTCTGGGTCTCTGTTTGTCCATCTATAAAATGGTTTCTGAGAAGCGTTCCAGAACTGCAGCATTTACACCTGAAGGTTTAGTTGTTCTTTTGACCAACATACATGGAGGGCCACCTGTGAGTCAGACCCTGGGCAAGCTCTGGTGGTGTGATGATGGGAAAACAGCAGGTTCCTCCCATAAAGGATCTCACAAGCTGGTGTGTGTGCGTGTGTGTGTGTGTGCATGTGTGTATACACACAGACAAATAGCTGTGTAATCTCAAACTAAAAGCAGCCCCGAAGGGGCGGGACACGGGTCAGTCAAGGACTGTGTGTAACAAATGGCCTTGACTTTGACCAGGAGGCTGGAGAAGGTTTCATCCCTTCTCCAAGTGTCCTTCTCCGAGACAAAGACACTCGGGCGGGGCCGGGGGTGGGGGCCGGGTGGCAAGTGGAGCAGGAGCGTGGTGAGGGATGGATGCGGGACCGTCAGCAGGAGTCAGCCAAGGCAGGGCCTTACCGGGAAGGCAAGGCGCTTACTCTTCATCCTGCGACCCTGAAGGGCTGTGGGCTGGGGCGGGGGGCAATGAGGTCAGTTTTGCATTTCGAGACCCTTCTGGCTGGAGTGAGGGGAGCAGACCAGAGGGAAGCCGGAGGTCCCAGGCGGGGGTGATGGAGGCAGAGAGCCTGGTGGCAGCGGGTGCGGTGGGCAGGGTTTGGTGAGTGTGCAGAGCATGTACTGATGGGGCTGCGGGCGCATCGGGTCTGGGCGTGAGGCTCTGCAGAGAGTGTCTCCCCCTTTCCGGTTCCTTCTGGCCCCTCCCTGGCTCTGCCAGCATCTGCCCTTACAGGAGAAGAAATGGGCTGGGAGGGCGGGCAGGATGGGGAGAGGCTGGCCGGCTGCAGCACCTGCTGGGGCAGCTGGGGAGGCCAGGGAGCAGGTGCGGGGCGTCTGTTTGCAGACGGATCGCGAGATGGGCTGGGTGAGAATGGCACACTCGCTGCCTGCCTTCTCTGTTGTCTGGACACAAAAGCGCAGACAAAGGAGCAGCAGGGACACAGGACGCACAGAGGCTGGCTCACACAGCACACACACACGCGTGCACACACGGGTGCACACATGCGCACACGCACACGCACACGCACGCGCACACACACACGCTTGCACACGCCAAACCCTCCTCACCCCACCCACTGCCACCAGGGTCTCTGCTTCCATCACCCCTGCCTGGGGCCTTCGGCTTCCCTCCACACACACACACATGCACACACACGCACACACGCACACACACACGCATGCGCCCGCACAAAGGGGAGGGGGCAGGGGCTGGCCCTCGCAGAACAAGGAGCCAGGTGGGGATGGGGAAGGCTCGTGTGACCTCAGGCAAGGCTGCGTGGTCTCTGAGCCTTGCTCCGGGCACCGCAAACAAAGAGGCTGGGGGACACCAGTTAACCCCAAACCTTGCGAGTCCGATGGTCTCTTCCTCAAAGGATACCTGATCAGGGGGTCCTTAAGTCAAGGGTACACCTTCAGGTCCCGTGTGTGGTGATGGTAAAGAAGGAGACCACGAGTGTGGTGTGGGGCCCACACCAACCTATACTGAGTTAAACCAGCAGCTTGGACGCGCACATGTGAAAGAGCACATGAGCGGTGGACAGGACTTGCTACCTACATGCCCTGCAGACAGGGTTGATGTCTGAGGAGTTCCTGAGACCCGTTTATCATAATTTCTCGGGACCAAGAACTCAGGGTCTTGGTCTCTAACGGTTCTTCAGTAGAGAGAGGAGAGAGGTGGTCGGGGGCATGTTTACGCCACGTGTTTCCGGCAGTCGAGTCCCTTAATTGTTCTGAAAGCCCCGCAGGACAGGTTGTGTTGCGCCCCTTTTACAGAAGAAGAAACCGAGGCCCAGAGCAATGTCACATCATGAGTAAAGGGCAGATTCCTGACTCCCGCATCCATTTCTCGGCTGCCAATTGAGCTGAGAGGAAGGTAGAGAAAAGAAACAAACAGCCAGGTGGCAGAGAGCCTGGCAGTGCCTGGTGAGTGCCTCCTCACTGCTGGAGAAAGACAGACACCTGGTAATGTTGCCTGGACACCTGGATACAGCTATGCCTGAAACAGTTACAGCGACGGACTTATTTTTCTGCCACTTGAAACTGAAAAGGTTCTAAAACGGAATAGTTATACTTCCTGTGACTTTCAGTTCTCGGTCCCAGGTACAGTGTCTGGCACTCAGTAGGCCTTTTACTGACCTGAAAGATGAGTTGGGTCATTAATATATAAATTCTCCCAAGTCCCCTGAACTTCGTCATGATGGCATTGCTCCCCATGACTTCTGCTCTTTCCCCGACTAGGTGGGAGCTTCAGGGAGGTGGGCGGAGGGCTCTGTATTACTCACCAGCATATGCCGGGTTGGCACCCAGACGGTGCAAGCTTCTTAAACTGGGGAGACCTTGGATTCGTGGAGGGCAGGGTGGGCTCTGCTGGGTAGGATTGGGCAGTGGTGGGTGATGGGAGTAGGCAGCATGCCCCATGGCGTGTCCCTGGGACCCTCACCGTGCCCGGGCACCCCAGTGGCTCTGTGCTGTGGGCCCCGTGACTTCCTGCTGACTGCTGTCTCTGGCCAAGGGCATCTGTTGGGTGTGTGCCCGGGGCAGCCTGGAGGAGGCAAGGGGTTGATGTGCGGGGAGCATCCTTCAACCACATAGGGTGAGAGTTGGGGACAGGCCCCCTGATTCCCTGGACCTCACGTGGGACAGCTCAGGCGTGCCCCACCTGTCAGAGCGCCTCAGCAGGGCAGCGGCTTCTTCTTACAGACTGGAGTGTGTCTCCCTAAAGTCATAGGTGGAACTGAGTATGACCCCAGTGCAACTGTATCTGGAGAGAGGGCCCTTATGGAGGTCACGGAGATTAAGTGGGGCCCCGATCCCATAGGACTGGGGTTCGGATAAGACCAGGGCTGTACACACAGACGAGTGGCCCGCTGGGGAAGCAGCGGGAAGGTGGCTTTCTGCAAGCTGTGGGGAGAGGCCTTGGGAGACACCAGCCCTGCTGCCCCCTTGACCTTGGCCTTCCAGCCTCCAGAACCGTGAGAAGATAAATGCCTGCGGCTGAAGCCCCCTGTCTGTGGCGTTCTGTTACGGCAGCCCTAGCAGAGCGATGCCCTCACTGATCCACCCAGTCTGGCCCCTCGGTCTTCCTCGTCTTCCTCCGTTAGTCCACTCTCCAACTCGTCTGCTTCATCCTGGGATCAGCGCCAAGTCAACTATGAGCATGTGAATCCTTGTCTCAGAGCCTGCACCTTGGACAGTCCAGGCTCACACTCCTGTCCACGCTTTATCTAGCGGCACTGCTGGCCTTTGCGCTTGAAGGCAGCCCCTGGGGGCAGAACAGAGAAAAGACTGGAAAACACGGAGCTCTACTCACCCGTGGCAATGATGTTGAGCCAGTGATGTCCGTCCTGGACTGAGGGAGGTATCAACCACTGCTGTGCATGCCCAGGGTAGGGCGGTGAATGGACCCCTAAGTGTCCCTAGCAAGGTGGTGGCATCCAGCTGACCGCGGGCCAGCGCATCCTTTCTAGGGGAAGGACTGGGTGAGCGTGACTGCAGATTTTTTTTTTTTTTTCAGTGATTCTGAGCGCAGCTTTTGGAAACAGTGCTGAGCCTGAATCTCTGCTTCAGCACTTTTTAGCTGGCTGACCTGGGGTAAATCACACCCCTTCTCTGAGCCTCGCTCTCCTTATCAGATGGAAATGATATTGACATTTTCTCAGAGGATGCTGGGGGTGGGGGATGTGGGTAAAGCCCTTGAACAGTGTCAAGTTAGTGGGGCGGGGTAAGTTCATTGCTTCTGAAGGTGATGATGGGGTGGGGGTTGGGGCGGGGAGAGGGAGGTCCGGGAACATTGAAGGGCAAGTGCTTTTTGTGGCCATGCCACACGCGGCTCTCCTCTGCAGTACGAGCACTTTCCCCTGAATTTAGGGAAATCCACCTTCATCCCTCTTGCCTGGAAAATCCCGTGGACGGAGGAGCCTGGCGGGCTGCAGTCCATGGGGTCGCAAAGAGTCGGGCAAGACTGAGCAAATTCAGTTTCACTTTTTACTTTCATGCATTGGAGAAGGAAATGGCAACCTACTCCAGTGTTCTTGCCTGGAGAATCCCAGGGACGGAGGAGCCTGGTGGGCTGCTGTCTATGCGGTTGCACAGAGTCGGACACGACTGAAGCAACTTAGCAGCAGCAGCAGCACCCTCATCCCAGTGATGATAGCTACTTTGATGAGTGAAAATGAAATTTCTATCTGAGTGAGCCTGGGAGCTGAACTGCTGGCTCGGGGAACAGCTGTCAGAGAGAAGCTCCCCCGAGGCCCGGATGGAGGCACACAGGCTCTGTTAATAGCTTGGCTGGAGGGCAGATGAAATCTGGCTCTTCCCAGAGCCCTTCCTTGGAGGATACAGCAGGTGTGGCCAGGCAGAGAGGCGGCACTGGGGAAGGAGGGTTTGTGTGACTAGTTTAGGTAACAAGGTGGTGAAGCCCACCTCACCCCGTCTCCAGGATGCCCTGACCAGGTGCAGGGTCGGGGGGTCAGATGCAGGGTTGGGGGGGTCAGGTACAGGGTCGGGGGGTCAGTGCAGGGTCAGGGAGGTCAGGTGCAGGGTTGAGGGGGTCAGGTGCAGGGTCAGGGGGTCAGGTGCATGGCTGGGGCGAGCATATGAAAGAAAACAAGGTGCAGAGAAGCCTGTGCCCAAAAGGCTTGGAAAGAGGGACTCAGACAAATCCCATCTACACATGTTCACAGCAGCAGCATCCACAGTTGCCGAAAGGTGGAAATAACCCACGTGTCCATCAACGGATGGATGGGCACACAGATTATGGTGTAGCCATACAATGGAATATGGTCCGGCCATAACAAGGAACCCAGTGCTGGTATGTGTGACGATGTGGGTAAACCTCAAAAACATTATGCTGGGTGAAATAAGCCGGAACCTAAAGGACACATATCTTATGCTTCCATTTATTTGGAATAACCAGGAAAGGCACATCCACAAGAGACAGGACAGAGGTTCAGGGCTGCCAGGGCCTGGGGCCGGGGGGAGGCTGGGGAAGGGCTGCTTAACGGGTGCAGATTATTACCTGGAGGGGTGACCTGGTTTGGAACTAGATAGAGGCGATTGTCGCACAACACTGGGAAAGTGCTGGATGCCACTGAACTGGACTTCCCCGGTGGTTCAGTGGTAGAGAATCCGTGTGCCAATGCGGGAGACATGGGCTCGATCCCTGGTCTGAGAAGAGCCCACATACCTCGGGGCAACTGAGCCCAGGCACCACAGCCACTGAGCTGGTGCCGTAGAGCCAGTGCTTCCCAGCAAGAGGAACCACTGCAACCACAGCAGCCCCTGCAAGCCAAGCGCCTGCAGGCGGCAGTGAAGACCCCGCACCGTCAAGAATAAAAAGTAAACGTCGCTGAACTGCTGGCTTTAAAGTGATCGGTTTTAGTTATCTGAAATTCACCCAATGTTTTTTTTTTTTTTTAGGTGCAGCCACTATGGAAAACAGTATGGAGGTTTCTGAAACAAACTAAAAATAGGGTTGCCATATGATCCAGCAATCCCATTCCTGCGCATACACCCAGACAAAACTGGAATTCAAAAGGATACACTCACCCCTGTGTTCATAGCAGCACTATTCGCAAGAGCCAAGACGGAAGCAACTTAAATGTCCATCAACAGATGCACGGATAAAGGTGCGGCACATAGTTAAATGGAATATTACTCAGCCCCGAAAAAGAAATAACGCTATTTGCAGCAACATGCGTAGACCTAGAGATGATCACATGAGGTGAAGTAAGTCAAACAGAGAAAGACAAACATATATGGTGTCACTTACGTGTGGAATCTAAAATAAAACATACATGAACATAGTTATGAACCAAAAACAGACTCACAGTCACAGAGAACAGACTTGTGCTTGACAAGGGGTGGGAGGGAAGGATTGGGAGTCTGGGATTAGTAGATGCAAGCTAGTATATATAGGATGGATAAACAACCAAGTCCTGCTGTACGGCGCATGAGACTAGATTCGATATTCTATGATAAACCACAGCAGAAAAAATACGAAAAAGAATATTTAGATCTATAACTGAGTCACTTTGCTGGACCCAGAAATTAACACAACATCGCAAATCAACTGTGCTTCAATAAAATAATTTTTTTTTTTTTAATTTAAAAGGAGGCACAGTAGGGTGAGAACTCAGAGGCACCAGGCAGGCTGAAGATAGAGTTGGAAGTGGAACCCTGGCCACCTGGGCTACCTGAGTTTCTCCAGGGAAAGAGAAATCAGAGTTTTTCCTGGACATGTTGCCCCTGTCAGAATTCTTGGGAAATCTTGGACTGTGGGGTAGAGGGGTGAAGGCTCGATGAGCACCAAACTACCTAGCTCACAAAGCCTCATGAAGACAGGTGAGGCAACCACCTGGGCTGGCTTACAGGAGGCAACTACATGCTGAAATGCATCTCCAGGATGATGGCGCCTCTTCCTGTTGTCATGGCGACTGACACATCATTCTAAGCTGCTCAAGCCACTTTCGAGAGAGGCAGAGGACACTGACACTCCCCTCTGGCACACCATCTGGTGCTCTTATCCGAGTGTGGGCCCCCCAGGGGCCCAGGTTAACACTGTAAATGTCCCCTGGAGGCTGGGGCTCTTGGCGAGTTGTGCTGAGAATGACATTTGACCATTTGGGGGGTGGATCCTGGCACATCTTGGGTCTACCCGCAGGATAAGGTGAGGATAGGAGACAAGAAGGATGCCAGCTCTCCACAGACATCAGACTAGACGTGGGGCCCAGAGGAGGTGGCAGCGGTACTCAGAGCATTAAAGGGGATGACGGAGGCCACTGTGGGTCCCGCCCCTTCCCAGGATAATGGCAAATTCCAAGGAAGTTTTTGTTCACTGCAAAGGTGCTCTGCAGATGGACAGGGAAAAGGCAAGGGACCAACTGAATCCCTCGGGAGAGCCAGTTTGAGCTATCTGAGATAAAGAAGTCAGAGAAGCAGGGACCGAGGGCAGCAGGCAGGACCGCACTTCGCAGGCTCCTGTATCTGCTGGACGCGGGGTCTGTCCTCTTCGGCGTCACTCAGGCTATGGCTCATGCTGAACCCACCTCACTTAGACACAGTCTTCCCAGCGAGCCCACGGCAGCTTCTGATTATTTCTTTGGCTCCCCCCTTCCTCCTGCTGCCCTCCTGGGAAAGATATCCCTGGAAACAAAGTTGCTTGGAATAGAATCATGGATCCTTTATCATTCATCTCTGGGAAGCCCCAGAGAACAGAAGCACTGAAAATTTGAGAGTGGCAAGTGTTGACATTTTTTCCCCCAAATGGATATTGGAAATGATGGGTGGATCCTCAGGAGAATTTGGGAACTGATGATGGAAAAGGTGATGCTTGGGAATACTATTTTTTTTATTTTTAAAGAGTGACCCCTAGGCATCCCCTGTGTTCGTTTAGAGCTAGTCATGCTGAACCCCATTTCCTCTCTCGTGATGCAGGGCAAAGTCATAGACCTGTAATGACAGGGGTTTGGCTGTGGACTCTGGGGCCACGCTGTGCCCAGGCGCCCATCTTGACTTTTCTCTAATGGCTCCACACGAGTCTTGCTTATGCGGTGGGACTGCTGGCTCTGTTGGGGTGAAGGCAGAATCTGGGTCCTGCCCTGACATCTGCAGTTCCTGCAGTGGCCTTGGCTGTGCACAATGGAAATGTGCTCTAGGTTTTGTTGAGTTGGGTCTGGATTTTCCGAAGATCAAGGCTGGTGGGGGGCGGGGGGAGCGGGGGAGCAGCGCGGTGCTGCCAGCAAGAGATGTGTAGTTTAGTTAATCACTATTTAATCTGGGACCTGAGCTGGTGGGTTCAAATCCCACCTGAATCCCTTACCAGGAACCTGGGCATCTCTTGCTGCCTCTCTGAGCCTTAACGTCCTTTTTGGAGCTGAGGAGATGATAAATAATATATGCAGAGGTGTGAAAATGAAAGGAGATATCATAGTATTGTAGGAATTAAAATGTGATTTGAGCCCTTACTAAGTGCCAGGCTGTCCTAAGCTTCTCTCCCCATAGGTATTCCTGCATTTAGCCCACACGACCCTATGAGGTGATCTCCAGTATTACCTCTACTTTGGAGTCTAGGAAACTGAGTCTCAGAAAGGGAGTGACTTGCCTCAGGCCATCCACCAAGGGGCATGGATAGAGCTGATCCAGGATAGCAGGGTGTAGAGGCCACCGGAATGGCCTGGCACAGTGGTTCTCAAGCATGCCCTGGAGGGCTTGTTAAAACACAGATCTCTGGGCCTCTACGCCTGCGTTTTTGATCCAGTAGCTCTGCGGAGAGGCCAGAGAATCTCCATTCCTAACCAGTTTCCAGGTGATGTAATGGTGCTTCTCGGGGACCGGTCTAGAGCGACTCCTCTGGGACCATTTTCTACCACTCTTGCTGTTGCTTAGTCGCTAAGTCATGTCCGACACTTTTGTGACCCCATGGACTGCAGCCCGCCAGGCTCTTCTGTCCACGGGATTTCCCAGGCAAGAATACTGGAGTGGGTTGTCATTTCCTTCTCCAGGGGCTCTTTCCCCACCCAGGGATCGAACTCGGGTCTCCCGCATTGCCGCAGATTCTTTCCCGCTTACTGCTCTAGAAAAAAATTGTAGGTAGGAAGGAGAGGGCAAGGCGAGGGGGAAAAAGCCACACCTCTAAGTTGTTAGGCCAAGTGGTGTAGTGGCACGAACAAGCCTGTGAGGTCTCAGACGGGGGTTCAGGTCTTGAGTCCACCGCGACCACGGGCGGGGTTAATAGAGAGGCACACAGCCAAGCCGTGCAGGTCAATCGAGAGGCACTCCACCCGCTTCCCCCTGCCCCAGCTCCAGGCGTCTACTCCCCCGGTCCGCAGTCGCGCGCCGCTCGCCTCTCCATCCCCGGTCCAGTTCAGCCTGGCAAGCGTTGCCATGGCAGCGCCGCGGGCTGGGATGCGGGAGGCCGAGCGCGCTGCCCCGCTCGCCTCTTTGTGCCGCGGGGGTGTCGGTGCGCTCGCCCCACATCCGGCCGCACCCGCCACTCAGACCCCGACCCCGGGACGGGGTGAAGGGTAGGGTGTGGGGTTGCAGGGGCGCGGGGAGACGGGGGGAGGGCTGGGGGTGGGGCGCCTCCGCCGGCCAGCCGCTCCCGCATTAAAATTTCATGGGCGCTGCAGCAGCTACAAAGACTACGCCGGCTGCGCTCGGGGGACCGGAGGGAGGGAGGCTGCGGCCGAGGGCGGGGAGGAGTTTGCGATGGGAGGCGCCTGCAGGGTCTCCCCCAGTTCTGCGCTGTGAGCCGGGGCACAAAGCGCTCTCTGCACTGGCGCCGCAAGACCGCGGACCCGAGGTAAGCCGCAGACCCGCTCTAACAGCCCTCTCTGCCCAAACATCCTTGTCTGCGGGCCGGGAACAGCCTAATTTTCCCGAGGCTGGCGTCGAGGGTAGGTCCCAGGGTCCCGGGCTGGGACAAACCTTGCCTGGCGTGGCAAACCTTGCCTGAAGCTGCCCTCGTTTGTTGGACGAAGAGCCTCACCAGTCTGCTGTTGTCAAATGCAGCCGACCCCGGCCTGGGTGGGGCGTGGGCAAGAAGCGGGGGAGTTTGCAATGCGAGTCTAGCGCCCATGGGGGTCTTGCAGTCATGATCTGAGGGGAAACAAAGACCCTCCCTTCCCCCCGCTACCGGACAGAACAGGAGGCGTCAGTCCCCCAGAACCTTTTCCGCCCGCCAGAACTAGCCAAGCCTTGGAGGGCCCCTTCGCGGTCTCAGAGCTGGAGGTGGGGGATGGGATGCGGAGCAGGGTTCTTGAGCCCCCCGCCCTCGTTGTTTCATACCTAGTCCCCCCGCCAACCCCCGACCCTGGCGCCTGCCCATTCTCCACTTCAGGACTCAAATGCTAGATGTCCGGTGTCCAGAGGGATGCAGAGGGCCGGAAAACCTCTTCATTGAGAAGAATAATGGTATCGATAATGATAATAATACATCAGGTCGAGGAGAACTCTCTGCCAGCAGCAGCTTAGTGCTTTGTATGCATATTCACAGCAGTCCCGGAGGTGGTAAGCGTCCCATTTTAAAGATGAGGAAATTGAGCTCCAGAGGTTAGCGACAGGTCCAAGGTCACACAGCCAGGTATTTTTGAATCCAGATTGGTGCAACTCTAAAGCCCACGTTGTATCCTTAAATGGATCTGCGGAGACCCCAGAACCCCCAGCTCCCCGCCCACATCTCTCCCATACATTCTCTAGAGAGGCTGGGGATTTGGGAGGGAGGGGGCCCGATCTCTGCTCTCCCCTACTGGAGGACCCTCGGTTGGAGACACTGCTTCTCGGCTGTGAGGGAGGCTGGGGGCTCCGTATGCCCCTACCCTCATCCTCGGGGGCTCCAGACCGGTAGCTGCCCTGCGCCGGGACTGCTGGCGCGCTCACCCCACTGCAGTGCGGGCGCGGGGAAACCGCCCCCACCTGCTGCTGGGGGTGGGGCGGGGGGAGGGAGGAGGTGGTATTGCGGGGAGGGGCGGGGAGAGAACGGCTTTGTTTTTCTCGGTGCTCAGCCTCAGGCCGAGTGAGACCCAGGGCCCAGCGGCTCCTTCGGGCGACCGAAAGCGCGGTCCCCATCTGGGAAAGCTGGGGAGCTTCGCGATTGCCGGGGCTGATGGAGGAGGGGAGGGATGAGTAATTCCACTCGACAGACTAGGAAACCTGAGGACAGCGGTTCTCAGACTTCAGGGGCGTTGCTTCAGGTACGGCAGATGTCCGGGCCACGTGGCCAGGGGATGAGTCAGCAGGGCTAGGGTGGGGCTGGGCATCTGGAGGTTTACTCAGACCCCCTCCTCCTCTTCATCGTGCAGATGGTCAGACCTCTCCCCTCACCCCCGGCCCAGAACCACTCTGGGTAAAAAGGTATCCCCGGGGAAACTTGGGCAGAGGTTAGCTTTGGGTGGCCTCAAGCTCATCCCACACTGAGGCTGGTTAATTTCATGTTGAAAAGATTTTGAAGGTATCCAACTCTTTGCAAACCCATGGACTGTGTAGCTTGCCAGGCTCCTCTGTCTCTGGAATTCTCCAGGCAAGAATACTGGAGTGTGGGTTGCCATTCTCTTCTCCAGGGGATCTTCCTGATCCATTTCCAACCCGAGGACCAAATTCCTGACCCAAGTATCGAATTCCCCACCCAGACATCGAACCCTGGGTCTCCCGCATTGCAGGCATATTCTTTACTGTCTGAGCCACCTGGGAAGCCCGTTTTAAGGGTAACATCCCTATGGCTTCCTTGCCCGCCTATTTTGTTATCTAATGATGCTGGCCATTGAGAAAGTCTCTGAAATCTACCCTACACCTTCTTGCTGCATTTTTGGTCTATCTCTCCACTCCTTCAGGGAGGAGAGAGGTGAATTCTTTGGCGTCGCTCAAAGGAACGGTAACTTACCACGAGATTTAGAAGGACCATTCTCTCTACTGTATTCGAAATGAATTCAAACAAAATTTTTTGGTGACCTTTAAGATGAACATAGTAAGTTTAAAAGAATGCATGATAATTGTAGAAGATTTGGAAAACACTGAAAACAAAAGGGATGAAAAGTCCAAAATTTTGTCATCCAAGAATAACTACTCTACCATTTTCACGTATTTCCCTGTGGTATATTTTCTGTTCTTGAAAATACTAAGTGAATTTGTGCTCTGTGTATAATGCTTTTAAAAGGTTTCATCAGAGGAGTTTCTCCATATTTTTATGCCCTTGGCAGAAATCACTGTTAACAGGGTTGGTGTCTCCTTATTACTGGTCCTGCCAGTTGTTTTTAAAAATCTTTCTCTTAAGGATCCTTTCTCTGGACCTCATCCCTGCTCCTGCCCAGGGCGGGATTCTGCTCTTTGAGCTGATCCCTCCTCCAGACAGCCTAGTGTGGTAGAAAGAGAAGGCACTGAGCTACAGGGATCTGTGTGCGAGTCCTCCCCCCACCCTACGCTCTGTGTCAGTTTCAGGAGGAAGTCATTTCCCTTTCTAAGCCTCAGTCTCCTCATCTGCAGAGTGGTAAGCATAATACTTGCCCTTAAAAGGCGATTGTGAGGCTCTGAACCTATGTGTGTAAAGTGCCCATCACCCAGTAGAGACATGGCTGCTTTAGTGGGTGCACTTCCACTGCCCCTGAATCTTGTAGAGACATCTAGTTATTTGCTTTCATTTGTATTGGGCTTGTTGGTTTCTCTCCTGGGTAGACCTCAGGCTGTTTTAACAGTGGTGTTTCTGGGGCATTGGGGCCATTGTGCAGGCTCAATGGGCTGGGGAACAACTTAAAGGCTAGTCTTTTGTTTGGAAGGGATCCTTCCCCCTCATCTTTGAGGCACAGCTCATCTGTCAGCTGGAGCTCCGTGGAACAATAGCCAGGGATGCTCAGTAGAGGCAAAGGCTGGCTGAGGGTGACATCTGTCCCCTCGTCCCTCGCCAGGCTGACCGGATCAGACGAGGCAGGTGTCCCTTACTCCCCTGGGGTGCCAGGTGGGCCCTGGAAGCTACTGGGTGAGTCATGGAGGGGCGGGAGGGGCTGAACTAACCTGTGTTCAGAAGTGTGGAGTAGGTGATTAATGGTATCCGACTCTAGCTGCCATTTGTTAACCAAAGTTCTTGCTGGGAGTTGCCGCTTGGAGACCCCACGGAAAGGCTGAGAATTGGGCATTACAGATGGGAACTGGGGGCTCAGATAGGTGAAGTGATTGGCTCAGGGTCAGACAGCAGGTCAGTTGTAGAGTCAGGACTTGAGTCTAGAACTAGTCTGGCTCTGAAGTATTTGAAACTACTACAGTACGCCACCTCTTCTCTTAAAAGGGAACACAATCGGTTGCCTCAAGACCATAGAAGCGACTGGAATAAACTGACCCAGATGGTTTAGCAGTTATTGTGAGTTCTCTCACAGTAACACTGATGACCAGTGTTTACATTTGAAACAGCCCTTCCGGGTCTTTTCCCTTTTAACTCCCACCCCCATATCTGAACAGAAGCCTTCCCTCCCTTAGGGCCTCAACAGGCCTGATTAGAATCCAGCTGCATCATTTTCTTGGTGGATGATCTTGGAGCAAGGCACTGGACTCTGAACCTCAGTTTCTTGATCTGTAAAATGGGAGTAAAAAAATCCAACCCATTGTTTTGTCAGGTAGGCAATCACCCATACCTATAGCTCAGGGGTCCCCTTGTTTGAGAGAGGTGTGGATACTGAAGCTCCCCTTTTGTGTAGGTTTGTATTGGAATGTGTCGTGAGACGGTGTTGTGCGCGTGTGCAGAAGCCTCTCTTCCTCCGCAAGTCTGCCACAAGGCGCCTTTCACACCCTCTTATTCCCAGGAGCTGCCATCATCTCCCAGCACTCACTCATCCACAGCAATGTAGGCCAGCGTCTCTCTGATGCCTCAGCTCTCTGAGCAGCTATTTTATTCCAGAGTCAGGGGAAAAAAAGAAAAAGCCCTCAAACCCAGAGGGATCCTAAAATGCAACCAAATGCATTTTTCCCTGGCAGCTTTTCCTCCATTACAACGATCAGCGCAGAGTGTAGGGGGAAAATTGAGTATCCGTGGATGGTATTAATGAACAGTGCAGACAATTGTAGTCATAACAATGTAAGAAAAGAAGAGAATGCAAGCTAAGAGATACCAGTTACCACCTCATGTAATCCTCACAACAGCCCCTGTATGGCAGGCGCCATTATTATCCCCACCGTGTGGACGAGAGGAGCAGCTCAGGAAGCAAAGCAGCTGCTCAAGGTGCCAGAGCAGGACCGGAAGCCCATGTCCTTTCCAGCACCTTTGGGTGCTCCGGTTGGCACTGGCCCCACCAAGATACTTGTGGTTTCTCATTTCTCTTCCGATCTGCATCCCAGGAGATCAGTTTTGGCAAACGCTGTGATTTCAGAACATAGGCTGGCATCTACTCTCCAGCGCACCCACGGCCACATTTCCCACCCCATCTTTCCTTCTCTCGATGACAGCCGGAGGCCTCTCCCTGCCTAACCCGTGTGGTTCCAGACATTCACGTGGCCGCCGCGACCCCACCAGCATCAAAGGAGTAACCAAGGTGACCCTTCCTCTCCTGTGTGCTCCTGGGGGTGGGGGAGGCCAGTCTCAAGCTGTGTGGTCAGGTCCACCAGGAAACCCACATGTTTGGGAGAAAACTTGTAGATTTCAGAGGCAGGCGGGACCTCTAGGGTTCTCTGGGGTCCAGTCCCTCAATCAAGGCTTCCCTGATGGGACTCCTCACCTTGAAGTAGGGGTGGGGTGGGGTCTTTTGTGGAGTAATGGAACCTGAGACGCTGGGACCTGGGAGCCCACCCCCAGGTCTCTGTGTGGCCTTTGGCCTGACCCTTCTTGAGTCTTGCCCTCTGTCATCAGTTCTAGATGATTTTTGAAAAGTGAACTATACTGAGGGATCATTTACATGCCATAAAAGGCACTCATTTAAAGCATACATTTTGATGTTGATAAAAGTACACATCTGTGTGGCCACCACCACAATCAAGATATCAGACGGTTGCATCACCCTAAAAGTCCCCCTGTTAAATCACCGCCTAGTCTCAGGACACCACTGAACTGCTTTCTGTGTCTACAGATTTGACATTTTCCCTAAAGTTTCATCATTAGGAAATCTTTTATGCTTGACTTTTTTTTTTGCTCAGCATGTTTTTGAGTTTAAACTTGCCATTGTCTTGTCAGCAATTCAGCCCCCTTTTCTGGGTCTAACTTCAGGGAGGCATATCATATAACTCATCCACTTTGAGCACACAATTCAGTGAGTTTTCGTCATTGGTTTACCAAGTTCTGCATCCATCACTAGAAATCAGTTTTTTTTTTTTTAAACTTTTTATTTGTTTAGTTTATTTTTAGGTACACTGAGTCTTTGTTGCTGCATGCGGGCTTTCTCTATTGGGGCAGGCAGGGGCTACCCTTCATTGTGGTGCACAGGCTTCTCATTGCCCTGCCTTCTCTTGTAAAGGATAGAGGTTAGATGTAAAGGAGCACAGGCTGTAGGCACACCCGCTTCAGTAGTTGCGGCTCTCCGGCTCTAGAGCGCAGGCTCAGTAGTTGTGGCACATGGGCTTAGTTGCTCCGGAGCATGTGGGATCTTCCTGGACCAGGGATCGAACCTGTGTCTCCTGCATTGGCAGGCAGATTCTCATCCACTGAGCCACCAGAGAAGTCCTAGAAATCAGTTTTAAAGCACTTCCGCTGGCCCCGTAAGACCCCTCACCCCGTTTACCGCTAATCCCCAGCCCAGTCTTACTCCCTGGCGGCCTCTAGTATGCTTTGTCTGCAGAGGTTTGCCTTTTCTGGACTTTCGTATAAACGGAAACCATACAGCCTGTCTTGGGCCTGGCTCCCTTCACTCAGTTATACTATTTTTGAAGTTTGTCCCTGTCATGGTATGTCGCAATAGCTTGTTCCTGATTATCGCTGAGGAGATTTTATTAATATTATATGTCTGGACTACCAACGACAACTACAAGCTTACTTATCCATCCACCAAGACGGGATTTATATTTGATCTGTGCTTCCTAAGTGGGGTATATACACCCACGGCCCCGGGAGGCTTATTAACCCTGCAGGATAAATATGGCCCATCAGTGTTACTGAAAGATTTATTCAAAGTTTAAATCATTAACTGGGGAGGATAATTTTTGGAAACACACCCTGTGCGCCAGACACTGGTTGAACCTTTGAAAATAATTAGCCTTGAGCCACACGCTGGGGACATGGGGTCTGGAAGCCATCATCTCACTCATGTTTGTTTGACCTCAGAGCCCTTTACACCCTCCTAAACAACTGTCAGCTTGATGCAGCAGCTGAAGTTTCCATTGAAACCTCCGTTGATTTATTCATATCAGGGAGTCTGGGTTCACAGGGTCGGGGAAAGTGTTGTTATCGTGTGTAAACAATGTTCCTCTGAGTGGTGCAGGGTCTGTTCACAGAGTGCAAGCAAGTTTCTGAGACAGAGAAGGAAGGGAATTTCCGGGTTCTTGGAGATGTTCAGGACCACACTGGGAAGCAGCCTTGCAGATAAGTATTCCAGCTTCCCAGCCCGCAGCCTTCCAGCCTGCCCTCTCCTGCCCTCTCCTGGTCTGTGGAGCAAAGTACAGCATCCCTGAATCCCCAAATCCAGGGAGAAATCAGCGCTCCAGCTCATTCGCTTTCCTATGCCTAAGATACAAAGAAAAAGCTTGTCCCTATTTTGTGGGGCCCCAGAGAGTAATTTTCCTACCCTACTTTTGACATCAAGGCTAGTATTTTACAAACTCCACCCTCAGGGACTTCTGGGGAGCTAAGTTGAGTAACTTCATCTTGAGCACCTGTAGATCTGGTGTCAGGAGGAGACTGGGGACTCCTGGTGATTTGGGCTGGCCCTTCCCTTATTGGTTCTTGTCCTCTGTCATCATATTTATAAAACTTGGCTAGGTCTCCTTTTCTTGCCTGGCAGTCAAGTGGGGACCTCGGCACTGTGACCCCAGGGCGCATGCTTCTTGGTTTAAGGGTCTGAGCACGTCTCCAGCTCTGGGCCCGGGCCCCCAAGTCCAAGTGCTGACAGCAGGCTCTGAAGATACGGTGAACGGGCCCAGGCCTGCCCGTGGATGAAGATAACTCTGCTGCTGTTTGCTGTTTAGTCCCTAAGTCATGTCTGACTCTTTGCCATCCCATGGACGGTAACTCCTCTGTCCATGGGATTTCCCAGGCGAGAACACTGGAGTGGGTTGCCATTCCCTTTTTCAGGGAATCCTCCTCACCCAGGGATCAGACCTGCATCTCGTCTCCTGCGTTAGCAGGCGGATTCTTCACCACTGAGCCACCGGGGAAGCCCTAAGATAGCTTCGCTGTCACCGGAAGAGAAGCCTGGGAGGTGGTCCTGGCTCAGGATCTGGGGCATCCTCTGGTCTTCTCCACACTGGAGACACGGGGATGTTGCTAAAGAGCCCCAGCCCACCATCTGGCTCCCCACGTTTTCTTTTTCTGGGGCATCAGAAAAGAGGATAGGGTTGGGGGGGGGGGGCGTTGAGCAGAAAGATAACTGAGGTTGGGCCTTCTGCTTCCCATCCTCTGTCTCAAACTGAGGGTGGTTACTGCACTTTGGGTGAATGTCTGGACTGGGAGGACCCTGGGACCCAGAGGGAGGGGCCGCCGGTCCAGCATGACACGGGATGGCAGAGCTGGGATCAGATGTCCGGCTTCTCGCCCTGCTCCATGCGCTCACTCAAGCTGAGCTTGCCCTGCTCTCTCTGGGGTCCCATGCTGCTGTTGGCAGGGAACAGGGAGGTGTTCTGGAAAGCGAAAGGTTTTCTAGGGTGGGGGGAAGGGAGGTGGGGGTGGTGCGCCTGGGCCCAGCCTCCCTGGGTCCCAGGCCAGGGCTGTCTCCTTAGCAGAGAGGTCTGGCCCGGGCTAGGGAGGGGGCCTGGGTGTGGTTTTCTCCTGTGTTGCGGTTGGCTCTTTTGTCTTCCAGGATGGGCCTGTGGGGGTCTCCGTGGGGTAGGAGCTGGGATCAAGGCACTGCCAGGTAAGCCTGGGTACCCAAGCCCGGCCTAAACGCTCCTGCCGGGAGCTGGGGGCTGGAAGGCTCGTTGTGTGCGGTGTTGGTGGAGGTGGTGGGACTGAGTCATGACCACGGTGGGCAGGTCCACGGCACAGATTTCAGCATGTGCCTTCATTCAGCGCAGATGTGGACTGAGCGCCTTCTCCCGGATAGAAACTAAGGATTCGGAGGTCAACGTGAGATGTGGTCCTGCCCTCTCAGATCTTCGTGTAAGAATGTGCTTTATCACCGTCTCTGTGAGGGAATGAGCTCCCCATCATGGGAGGTGTGTGTGTGTGTGTGTGTGTGTGTGTGTGTCTGTGTCTGTGTGTGTGTGCGCTGGCAAAGGGTGGTGCAGAGCCCCTCTCCGCCGGCAGGAATGTCGAGCCTCCCGAGGACTCTGAAGGCCCTCTCTGCCCACCTGGACCCCTGCTTCTCATCTGCCCGTGATGCCTGCAGGGCCAGCTCTGGGCGCTCTCTGTTGCTTCCATACCCCCTGCTGGCCCTGTCAAGGTGGGGCGCCCTCTCTATGCATTACTAGCATCCAAGGCCCCCGCCCTACCCTGTTCTCAGCATTGGCGGCACAGGAGGGAGAGGGGGTCTCTGAGGGTGTCCCCCCCCAGGTGTGGGTTAGCCTTGGGTGGAGGCCGGGCCCCCCTCCTCACTCGCTGTGCCCCCTCCAGGCAGCGCTGCCCCGGCTGTGTCTCTAGGACTCCTGGCCCGCTCTCCTCCTGGACTCTGGCAGTGGTGATACAGGGAGCAGTCTTCGCTGGTTTTCTGGAACCCTGGACAGCTCCCCGAAGATCTCATCCTTCCTAACTCCTGGGCCTCCCCTGGATAAAGGCCCCTTCTGGTTGGTGCTCAGCCGAGGACAGTGGCGGAGCGTGAGGGAGGCTGGCAGCCTACCATACATCCCCTCTGCATCTGCCTGGACCTGCCTGCCTGTCCCCGCCCCTGTCCAGGACTGGGGGCCCTTCCTGACCCTGTGTAGACCTCACTGCTCCTCCCATCCCCGCCGGTGACTGGGTGGAGCTCGGCCTGGGCCCAGGCCCCACTGACCATACCCTTGGCAAGGCTGGGTCTCACAGGACCTGCAGGACGGGGGCAGGAACCTGTGGATGGGCGTCAGGGACGAGCTGCCAGTGGGGTGGAGGGGGGACGAAGCTCGGGGAGTCGGTGGGCTGGAGTCTGTCTTATGCTCTTTATGTGTGAGTGATTCTCATTTTTCTGGAGGCTTCTGGGGTTCTTCTTCCTAGCTTCTCTCCCTGATGGTCACCAGGAGGAGGCAGTCTAGGCCTCAGGGGAGCTTGGGCCTTCCCCTAATGCTGTGGAGCTCTGGGAGAGGTTATCCTGAAAGGAGAGGGTTTCCAAGAGAGGAGAAGACCCCAGCCAGGGGGCTTGTGAGGGAGACAGACCCTGGGCCTGGCTCCTGACATCCAAAGGGAACAGTCTGGAATCAGCCTCACCCTGGCCCAGTCTCAGACTCCTGCTCCTGGTCACCCCCATCCCTGGGAAGCAGAGGCGGGCAGGGTAGGCTACGCACAGGGACAGCTTCCCCATCACAGGGCGGTGGGCTCACTCACATGCCCTCCCCTCTCCAGTCCCCCCAGGGGGCCAGCCTCAGTGCTTGCAGGAGGGTGGCTATGGCCTTCCCTGGAGAAGCTCAAGAGCCTGACGTCCTTTTCCTGGGGCAGGAAGGGACGCTGCCATAATGGAACTCCACTCCTGGATGGCTGAACTGCAGAAGTGTATTTTCTTATAGTTCTGGAGGCTGGAAGTCCAAGACCAAGGTGGCAGGGATGGTTTGTGGTGAGGCATATCTCCTTGGCCGGCAGATAGAACCTTCTTGCTGTGTTCTCACATGGCCTTCTCTCTGCATACGCAGAGAGAGAGAGTGTGTGTGAGAGAAGAGAAAGAGATATCAGGCATCTCTTCCCTTTCCTATAAGGGCACCGGTCCTATGGGATTAGGGCCTCATCCTTATGACCTCATTTAGCCTTAATACCTATGCCAAAGCCCTACCTCCAAATATAGTCACACTGGGGCTATGAATTTAGAGGGAGACACAATTCAGTCCATAGCAGGTGGTCACCACAAACCTGGAAGCTAGAGCCATCTCCCCTTTAGAATTCCCACCCCCGGTGGGGAGGGGAAGGAGAAGCAGAGACATGGGAAGCAGAAACGGTGCGGCAGGTCCTGTGTGAGGTGGTGCCTGGGAGCCTGGGAGAGACACGGGACTGGCCGAACCCAGAGCAGTGGAGAGGAGCCCCCGGGAGAGGAGGGTCCTGTGAAGAGCCTGGGCTTTGGAGCCTGAGGGTTATGCTCTGAGGTGCAACCTTGGGCAGGTCATGTCACCCCTGTGAGTCCGATTGCCACGCTGAAGCAGGAACCATCAGCTCACCCGGGGGGCGGGGCACAGGGAGAAGTCAGTGAGGTCTCACGGCTGGCACAGCGCCTGACTCTTAGTAGGTGCTCAGTAAACACTCCCGTCCGTCTGGGAGTGTGGACTTAGGGCTTCTCTCTTTTGGGCACCCTGGACTGTAAACTCTGCATCTTTGATCCAGAGGCGTTTCTGACCAGTGCTTCCCCAGCTCAATCTTTTTGTTTGTTTGTTTTTGGCTATATGGGGTGGCATGTGGGATCTTAGTTCCTGGACAAGGGGTCGAACCTGTGCCCATGGTGCTGAGAGTGCAGTCTTAACCCTTGGACTGTCAGGGAAGCCTTTCCCTCTTATGTTTTTAATATCCCTTTTTAATCAGGTCAAGGAATCTACTGCCTGGCATGGCCTCCACAGTAGCTCTGAATGCTTCCTGGGGAATTTAGTATCTACCCGTCTCATCAGAATTGAGCACCTACTGTGAGTCCTTCCCTGTGCTGCTCATTTGAGGGGGATATAAGTACAGCTATGGCCACGATTCAAGCCGGCAGGGTTTCACAGCCATGCCAAGTGGGAGGAAACCAGTCCACACAGAGAATGAGCGGATAGGGCAGAAAACAGTCTCCTGAGGCACAGGTTCTGAGGGCACGGGTGGGTGGGAGGGAGGGAGAGCCCACAGTAGGCTGGAAAGGCTTCCTAGGGAGGCAGAACCAGTCAGGACCTTGGGAGGATGAGAAAGATGTGGCTTAAATGAGAGTTTTCCAAGGGAAATTAGGTAAGTGATTCCCAAAATAAGTTCTAAGGGATGTCATTGCTCTTAAAAAAAAAAAACTCAGTAGGTTTCTGTAGTGCAGGACTTATCAGAGCCTGTAAAAGCACTGATGGGAACTGTGAATACTCAAGGACAGACAGAGGACTAAGTATTTTCCCCCAAGCTTTACTGGCAACAAAACCCTTTTCTTATGGAGCATCATTTAGAACCGCAGAGAGTCTAGGCTGGGGTTTCCGTGGGAGAATGATAACCGTGATAGGAGATGACAAAACTAGGGCACACTCAGGTGCTCCGGAGCAGCGGCTGGCAAGGCAGCGCTTTCCCTGGGGCCGGCGAGTCAGACTCGGCTGCAGGAGTCAGGGGAGCTCTACTCGGCTGGAGCGTTTGTGGGAAGGGCCGGCCAGCTGCTGGGGTAGCCGGATGCCTGGCGGTGGGGGACAGAGGGAGCTGTCCACTGGAGCCAGTGACTCTGGGGTATCAGACCTCTTGTGAGAAGATGCTGGTATGTGCGTGTGTGCGTGTGCCTGAGTGTGACAGGATCCAGCCTTCTGGGAAGCAGTGACCAGGACCAGGCAGGGGGTCTTTCCAGCCAGGACCAGCAGGGTCCATTTTCGGGGGATCTGAAGTGGCTGGGGGAGGGGCCCTGAGGACCACCGACGAGAAGCAGGGACGCCGATTCTTCTGGGCAGGGTTCACGTGGACAGTCTTATCCCGGGGGCGGGGCTGAGGCACTGGCGGCAGACCCCCTGCCCTGGTCAGGCCCGGCTCCCTGGCTGGTGGGGGCGGGCGGCCTCTGGAGATGCGGCTGGGGCAGTGTTGCATGGTGGGATTAACCTACTAACCCAGGGCTCGGCCGGGACGCTGTGGCCTGTGGCGAGGTGCCTGGCCTTCTGCCAACCAACTAACCCACTAACCAGGCCCGAGCATGCCCTACTAACCACGCCCCCCGCCCCCCCCCGCCCCTCGCAGCCAGATCCTACTAACCTAGCAGCTCACGGGCCTTCCCAGGGGCGGGGATGTGGGGGCAGACGAGGCTCCGGAAGGCCCTGCCCGTGGCCTGGGATCTTTGTGCAGACCCACATTCCAGGACCGGGCGCGCAAACAGGACTTGCCAACTCTGCCGCTTCCTGCTTGGGGTGGGGGTGGGGGTGGGGGGCGGCGACTTGGAGAGCGAGTCACCCCGCCTCTCTGAGTCCGTTTCCTCGGCAGTGGAATGGGAGGCCACCTCCCAGGTGGCCGTGAGCATTCCCAGGAGGATAGAGTTCTTGACACGTGGCAGATACTTAATCCCATTTATGCGAGGTGGGGGCGGGAGGCCCAGAAAACTGGACCCATCGGGTCCCCTGGCAGGCCCTGGTCCCTCTAGGTGGTTTGCACACAGACCCCTCTGCCTGGGGCCAGACACTTGCTTTGAACCCTTAACTGTGTCTTTCCCCACACTCTTCCTCTCCTCAGCTTTTCCCCTATAGGCAGTTCTTTTGTTCAATTACTAACCCGTCTAACCCCGGGGCGGGGGGGGCCTCAACTGCACCCCGACCACCCCCCCCTAACCAACTAACGGACCCGAGTGTGTTCTTCCTGTTCTAGCGATTCCCGTGTGTGTCTGCTGAGGTGCCCCTGTCCGCTGGTGCTGTGCTCTGACTTACTAACCCAGTCCCTACTAACCCTCTTTTCTCTTCTACTAACCCCAGCCCTGCCGAGCTCTGGGCCCCCGTGGCGGGGATAGTTCCCCCCTCCTTTTGGCAAGCAGACGTCCTAGGCTGGTTCTGCAGACAGATGCCCTACTTTGCTGCCCCGATTGGCTGTGAGTTCAAAGTGCCCTGGGTCAGGTCTGAGGGGGGCGAAGGCCCGGAGGAAGAGGGGCTCCTGCGGTTCTAGAGGGAGGCCGGCCTCTGAGCACAGCGTCTCTCCTCTGCGCAGAGTCTGGGGGCCACTGGGAGTTGGCCGGAGCAGGGCAACCTCTGCGGTGTGAAGGTGGAGGCCTGCAGGTCTCCTTCCAGCCAAGGGAGAGGAGAGAAGGGGCCACTGGGTCGTCCTTCCCAGGGAAGTGGGGGCAGAGGTTCTTACTGGGCAAGTGGCTGATAGAGGCGGGGCGCCACTGAGGGGCGTGTCCTGCACAGGAAGTCAACAAAGGGGGCGTGTCCCTCAAGGGAGTTAGTAAAGGGGCTTGTCCCTCGCCGGATGTCAGTAAGTGATGACTTCCTCCGCATTGGAAGTCACTGAAAGGGTCTTAACCGCGGTGGAAATCACTGAGGGCAGCGTTTGGTATTGGAAGTCAGACAAAGGGGGCATTTCCTATATTTGAAGAATGGGAAGAGGGGTATTTGTTACACCGTTAGTCAGTGAGAGGGGGATTTCTGCATTATTGCAAGGCGGTGAAGAGGAATGACCAAAGAGATGAGTGACGGGGGCCGTTCATACGACAGGAAGTTAGCTAGAGGGGCCCTTCTCCACCCCTGGAGCTGCGAGATCCCAGTTTCCCACGCCGGAAGTAGGTGTGGTCCATTTTCCCTACAGATGCCTTTGAGAAGGGCAATCCACACTGGGAAGGGCAATCCACACTGGGAAGTTTGAGAAAACAGCACATCTGAAGTTTGTGAAGAAAGCAGGTCTTGGGTAGGGGGTCTGCGGGAGAAAGTGGGAAGCAACCAATGAACCCCCGGCGCCCACAGGGCCCTGCACGCCTTGGGCCAGTCAGAAATTCACCCTGGCTCCTTGTTCTTTTCACCCCCATGTCCCTGCCCCAGCCTGTCTACCCCAGAGCCCGCCAGCCGCTAAGCCAGGGCCACACCTGGGGGTGATTTTATGCCTCACCTCCAGTAGGCACCTTGGTCTCTTTGGGCTAATCTCTGGCTCCTCTGCACTAACTCTTGCTCCCACCCAGCTAATCCTTGCCTCGCCCTGGCTGCCCCAGGGGCTGACCATTAACAGGCAGCCCATCTTGGGGGGCTCCAGGCTCCTGGCCTGGCTCTGACCTGCTCTTAATTAACCTCTCCTTCACCTGACTAACTCCTGCCCCCTGATCTGTTCCTCTCAGCAGAAACTAACGGCTTGTGGATTTCTTTCTGACTAACAACAGGTCTAACACTCCTCGTCACTATTACTATTAACAGCTTGGATGTCGGCATGGCTGGGACTTGACTAACACGGGGAGAGGCGGAGCTAGTCGTGTGGGCCGTGGTGACGGCTCTGGGGAAGAGCCAGCTGAAGTCAGGAAGACCTCGGTGCTCTAAAGGAGATGCCGGGGCTGGGCTGTGGCTCAGGCCGAATGGAGGAGTGGTGTCTGCTGTGGGGCGGGTGGGGTGGTGGTGGGTGGTCAGAAGCATACTCAGCCTTCCAAGATTTTGGCCGCTAGACATATCCTATTAACCCCTCATAACCTGCATTCATATTCTGGTTCTTTTATACAATAGCCTGATAGTTGTATTAGTGCCGGCAGCTTTTGTAGCCCCGCCCCGCCCCCCCCGCCCCGCCCCCCCCGCCCCCAAAGGCCTGTCTAGTGTGTAGAGAGGAGATGCCATTGTCATTGGAGTCATCAGTCACCAGGTGACAGTCTAGAGTCCTTGATTTGGGGACTTCAGAGTTTGGAAGCCTTAAGACAGAAAACTTCAGATTATAACTCCATCACCCATTGACACCTTGGTGTAAATTAGCTCAGCTTTCTCTTCTAACTTCTGTGCAACTAGCTGCCCTGGGAGGACCAGAATGTGGCTGGAAGGGAGTCTCTTCAGGGCTGGGGGAGGCTCCTCTGGGAACGGAGGAGAAGCTGGAGTCCGGGGGTTCCTGGGTGGGTGTAAGAGGGGAAACCAGGAGGCTGGGGAGGGGGGATAAGAGGGGCTGTTTTGCTGGTTTTGTCTGGTAGTCAGGGTCTGTGGGAGAGGCCAGCTTATAGCAGAGCCTGGAGGATTGGATCAGCTCAGGGGCAGGGTCAGAGTCCTGCCTGGAGGCTTTGCGGGCAGTTTGCTTGAGTCATTGAATGCTGCTGTGGGGTTGAGAGCCTCTCTGACAGTCACAGACTCAGAGCTAAACTCGTGGAGCCGCTGGTGAGGTCTGAAGGGTGATCCAGAGGCCTGAGCTGCAAAGGGAAGGCGAGAGGACACATCAGAACCTGGGAAGAGGGGGAGCCTGCACGGAGGAAGCACATGCCTGCTGCCCTCTAGTGGCCGCCTCGCTTCATTTCACTGGTAACATTTCCCATTCTGGGGGGCCTCTTTATTCAACTGCAAAGACCTGATGATGCTGAGGACCTACTATGTGCCCGGCACTGCTCTGGGTCTTGGACCCACGCACAGGTTTTTCCATAGTGCTTGATTAGCTTGGTGGGGGAGACAGAAATAAAACAGGTAATGCAGTGAGGTGGGCACCATGATAGGGGTGATGGGCCTGTGGAAGTGCCCAGGAGGCAAAGGATGAGAAACACCTGCTGCGTGCCAGGGGTGGTGCTAGGCATCAGGGATGAGTGGTGATTAAACATCATACAACCTTCAGGAGCTTTAATGCTAGCGTATTAAAGCATTAAGCTTTAATGCTATGCTTAGAGCGGGTGTGGGGTAGAGTGGACTGTGGGCCACCAGTAGATTTTCTGAAGAGGAAGGCATCTAAGCGGAGCCCTGGCTGGGCAGAATGTGGTGGCGAGAAGGGAGGACACAGAGTTCTGGGGGTCAGAGAGGACCGAAGAAGTTCTGGAAGGGTCGTAGGGGACGAAGCGGGAGACAGAGGGGAAGTGGACACATACCGGATGGTATTGCCAGGGAGTTTATCCTAAGGGCAATGGTGTGTGTGTGGGGTGGTTGTGGATGTGATCTGAGGAGGGGAGATGTTAGATTTCAGTTCTAGGGTGACAACGTGACTGTTTCAGCCTAGGTGGAATTCTGAGATGCTGGTAACATGTTCTTGCCAAATTTTAGGAAACTGGTTAGAACTTCTGGAAAGGTGGCGGATCCTCAGATCCATCTTAAGATAAAGAGGGCCGTGTTCCTGCCAGGCAGGGGCCTGGCCGAGGGGACAGACAGGTTGGAGGAACAGTCTTAAAAGCATGTCGTCCCAAGCCCCTGGAATGGTCATGCTGGTCTGGGGGAAGACCTGAGGGGACGTGGTCCTGGGGCTGGAAGTCCACAGGCAAGTCTCACTGGAGAGGGACCCTGTTAGTCCCGTGAGGCTGCAAGGGGCATGCAGGCTTGGAGGAAGCTTCCAAGAGGCTGGTCCCAGGGAGGGAAAAATGTGTCTTGGTGGGTAACGAACCTTATGGAGACAGAAGGATTGGGAGTAGGCCACCTTTGAGACTGAGGATGGTGGTGGGATTCTGGAATTCTGTGTGTGAGTGTGTGTGTGTGTCCTTGACTTACTACTAGAGGAAGCCGAGCCCAGGAAGGCAATTCTGTTCTCCACCCCAGAGCCCGGCCTGTCGATGCTCACTCTGGCCTGGATTCCTCTGAGCATCAAGCTTGCTGGGAGCTGTACCTCAGGAGCCCGGGAGCTGGCCTCCCAGCTGGAAGAGGCGATTCAATCCTTTAACAGCCAGTGTGGAGGGAGAGGCCACGGTGGTCCCTGCTGGGGGGCTGTGCTTGCGTAGATATTGATATTGCACACACTGAGCTGGGGGATTCCCTGGGGGGGACTGGTCCCATCCCTACAAAAGACCCCAAAGGCCCTCTTGAGCATCTACCCAGGGAACCCACTGTTTTGCTTGAAGAGACCAGAGAGGATGCTTTCCATGTCACTGCCTCCCGGGGATGCAGACTGTGGGGATGGAAATTCTGCTGTTGATTAAACATACTTTTATGTGTATCCAGCAATGAAGTGTGAACTTGGCCTTTTGCTTTCACCCATAAATGCAGCTTCTTCAGTGGAAAAGACCATTTTGATATTAAAAACTAATTCATACTCAGAGGATCACTGTGGCTTAAAAGGCAGAGGAGCGTGTAATTTGTGGGGAGGGGGAACCCGTGGCATTTTCCAGGAACCAGAGTGGACTCTGCTAATCTCTTCTCAAGACCGTGCCCTTAAAAGCCAATACAATATAGATTTCATTTGTAATTGTGGGAAAATACACGTTAACCAAGTTTTCGACCCTAACCATTTTTAGGTCTACGGCATAGTGGCAGCAGGCACACTCACCCTGTCACTTGACGTTGCAAGCATCATCACTATTTGCTCTTTAGTCACTAGGTCATGTCCAATTCTTGTGCGGCCCCATGGACTGTAGCCCGCCAGACCCCTCTGCTCGTGGGATTCTCCAGGCAAGAATACTGGAGTGAGCTGCCACTTCCTTCTCGAGGGGATTCCCGGCCCAGGGATTGAGCCTGCGCTGGCAGGCAGATTCTCTGCCACTGAGCCACCAGGGAAACCCACCACTCTGTGTTTTAGTATTTATCACCTATTTATTCTGGAGAAAGAAATCGCTTTATTTGGCTGCAGCAGGTCTTAGCTGCGGCATATGGGATCTTTAGTTGCAGTATGCAGGATCTAGTTCCCTGACCAGGGATGGAACCCAGGCCTGCTTATTGGGAGTGCAGAGTCTCGGCCACTGGGCCACCAGGGCGGTCCCTTATATTTTTAAGATAGCGCTACTTTTTTCTAGGACAGCACGTCAGAGAAAACCCATGTCTCTTCTCAACTTCGGTCTCTTTGCTTCTCTCTATTCACCTGGAAACCATGTACTGAGTCCATCCTGAATACCGGACACAGCCCTCCTCTCGGGGATGCCAGGCTACCCACCCTTCTGTTTCTCTAAGGCAACTGTCTTATTCTGTCCTGTAGATTTTTGCACTGGCTGTTCCTTTTCGCATGGCTGAGGGCCCTTCTTTGGGGCCCTCAGGTCTCAGCTGAATGTCACCTCAGAGACACCTCCCCTGACCATCGCATCCATGGTGATTCTGTCATTTCTGTTCTAAAATATTTTGGTTCTAGGGCCCCTTCACACTCCTACCATATAGTAAAAGGTCACCCTCCAGGCCACCTGGGCACTGCTCAGTCACAACTTGCTCCCCATTTCATTCATTCAGCATCCCCTGATGACCAGAATGCATGTGAAAATATGCTCAATATCACTAATTGTCATAAAAACTGCAAACCAAAACTACAGTGCGTTATCACCGCACACAGGTCAGAATGGTGGCTGTGGTTTAGTCACTGAGTCGTGTCCGACTCTTGCGACACCATGGACTGGAGCCTGCCAGACTCCTCCGTCCATGGGGTTCTCCAAGCAAGAATACTGGAGTGGACTGCCATTTCCTTCTCCAGGGACAGGTCATAATGGCCACCGTCAAAAAATCTGCAAACAATAAATGCTGAAGAGAACGTGGAGAAAAGAAAACCCTTTCACTGTTGGCGGGAAAGTAAATTGATGGAACCACTATGGAGAACAGTATAGAGATTCCTTAAAAAACTAAAAACAGAATTACTGTTATCATCCAGCAATCCCATTCCTGGGTGCATACCTGGAAAAAACCATAACTTGAAAAGATACACGCATCCCAGTGTTCACAGCGGCACTATTTACAACAGCTAGGCCATGGAAACAACTTAAATGTCCACAGATAGAAGAATAAGGAAGGTGAGGCACTTACGTAAAATGGACTATTACTCAGCCACGAAAAGAAGGAAATAATGCCATCTGCAGCAACATGGATGGGCCTAGAGAGTGTCATTTTGAGGGAAGTCAGACAGAGAAAGACAAATATCATATGATATCGCTTATATGTAGAATATTAAAAAATGGTACCAATGAACTGTACAAAACAGAAATACAGCGCCACAGACATAGAAAAAAACTTGTGATTATCAAGGGGTGGGGAGGAGGAATACATTGGGAGATGAGATTGAAATATAAACACCAGTCTATGTAGAAAGATAACTAATAAGGACATACTGTAGAGTAAAGGGAACTCTACTCAACGCTCTGTAATGACCTATATAGGAAAAGAATCTAAAAAAGAGTGGATACATGTATAACGGATTCACTTTGTTGTGTAATAGAAACTAATACAACATTGTAAATCAATTATACCCCAATTAAAAAAAAACCTTTTTATCCCTGCTCTGCGTGAAGTGCCACATGGAGTGCCCAGGGCAGACAGGCAGACAGGCGCTGGCCTGCCTCTGTGGGGCTTACAGCCCTGGGGAGGCAGCTGTTCTCAGCTCTCCAAGGACACGGACTACCTCACAAGGAGAAACAGAGGAGATGGCAATTGGCATGGCGTCTACCATATTAGAAGTCAGAACTGAGATGTTTCAGAGCCTTGTTTATCCAATTCATTACCATAACAGAAATGAAAACTGAGACTTTAAAAAGACTTATTCATTCATTAAAAAAAAAGAATAAAAATAAGCATTGCATGCTTATGTAAATAACACATGCTTCATGAAAAATAACTTTCCAAAAAAAAAAAAAAAAGACAGCATTATTATTTTCTTGGTAAATCTCTTTAAAGTCTAGCTTAATAGAAGACTGTAGATCACAACAAACTGTGGAAAATTCTGAAAGAGATGGGAATACCAGACCACCTGACCTGCCTCTTGAGAAATCTGTATGCAGGTCAGGAAGCAACAGTTAGAACCGAACATGGAACAGCAGATTGGTTCCAAATTGGGAAAGAAGTATGTCAAGGCTGTATATTGTCACCCTACTTGTTTAACTTATATGCAGAGTACATCATGCGAAATGCCGGGCTGGATGAAGCACAAGCTGGAATCAAGATTGCTGGGAGAAATACGAATAACCTCAGATATGCAGATGACACCACCCTTATGGCAGAAAGCAAAGAAGAACTAAAGAGCCTCTTGATGAAAGTGAAAGAGGAAAGTGAAAAAGTTGGCTTAAAGCTTAACATTCAGAAAACTAAGATCATGGCATCTGGTCCCATCACTTCATGGGAAATAGATGGGGAAACAGTGGAAACAGTGGCAGACTTTATGTTTTGGGCTCCAAAATCACCGCAGATGGTGAATGCAGCCATGGAATTAAAAGACGCTCCATGGAAGAAAAGCTATGACCAACCTAGACAGCATATTAAAAAGCAGAGACATTACTTTGCCAATCAAGGTCCGTCTAGTCAAAGCTATGGTTTTTCCGGTAGTCATGTATGGATGTGAGAACTGGACTCTAAAGAAAGCTGAGTGCTGAAGAATTGATGGTTTTGAACTGTGGTGTTGGAGAAGATTCTTGAGAGTCCCTTGTACTGCAAGGAGATCCAACCAGTCCATCCTAAAGGAGATCAGTCCTGAGTGTTCATTGGAAGGACTGATGAAGCTGAAACTCCAATACTTTGGCCACCTGATGCGAAAAGTTGACTCATTTGAAAAGACCCTGATGCTGGGAAACATTGAAGGCGGGAGAAGGGGCCGACAGAGGGGGAGATGGCTGGATGGCGTCACTGACTCAATGGACATGAGTTTGGGTAAACTCCGGGAGTTGGTGAAGGACAGGGAGGCCTGACGTGCTGCAGTCCATGGGGTCAAAGAGAGTTGGACACGACGGAGCGACTGAACTTAATAGAAGAGTGAGCCTTGGATTCTGCTGTCTGCTTCTGCATTCAGTCTGTTGGCAACATCACATGTCCAGGTAGCCCCTGCAAAACCCCACCATGCACTTGTGAGGGAAGACAAAACGGAAGGATTAATTTCTCTTTGAGTCCCCAGATCTCAGGACCACACCTTGAGACCGGCTGCTCTATCACATAAATGTGTTTATTTCCTGCTTAAAACTGGCACCCATCTGAAATTAACTTGCTTACTCGTCTGATTCCTTATTTATTGTCTGTCTGTGGTCTTATTTATTGTACATTCGCAGAAGGCAGGGTCCCAGAGCCCACTGCAGGCACTTTTAAGTGGTCAAGCCAGAGCTGCAGTTCTTGGGAGTAGCCAGCAGATGGCGGCGTCGCACCAAGACCCCCGCATTCTCTGTTGGACACTTTTGGTTACTCTCTAGGGTTTCGAGAGGAGGCTCTGTGGGGATCTTCTTTGGATTCCAGTTTCACGGAATTGGGTGGGCCTGGGTGAGTAGGGGAAAGGAACACGCTAGAGAGAATGCGGTTTTGAACAGATGCTTTGGGAAAGTTCTGTTCATTTCTGCTGAGGGCTTCTGTTCTTAACAGACATCAAGCCAAAGGGCTCCTCCTCTTGAAGCCTGTTTTTCTTCTCTGCAAAATGGGCAGACTATGACTTTGGCTTGCATTTCACCACGGTTCTCTTGGCAAGGGTCACTTTATTTTGATGCCACTGGTGTTTCTGACAATTCAGGGTCCTCTAATTTACTCCCCCTAAAGAATTCTGAGAACCAAGCCAATGTTGTGGGCTCTGCATGCAGGCAAGACCATTTCTCCTCATCCCACTTTCAAATATAAAATGGCTGTTTAGCCAGGCTCTGTGCTAAATCGTTCCTACATGTTGGTTCCTGGAGTGCTCACAATATTTGAGAGGTGAGTTTCCTTGTTCCCATTCTTACAGGAGGGGGACACTGAGCCTCAGGAAGGTGAAGACTTGCCCAGGGATGCACAGTTGGAGGACTGGGAATGCTGGGTCCCAGATGGTCACCATGGCAACGGGGGGATGCACCGTTCCCAGATTCCGGGTCTGTCTTCCCAGTGAGACGGCCTGGTCGCTGTCTCTACAGCAGCTTCTCTTCTGTTTCTGCTCCTCCCTGTGAGGTGCTCCCTGTCCTTGGAGAACTGAACGGGGTTTGTGTTTCACGCCTGTTTTGCTCACGTGCTGCCCCCTCGGGTCCATGATTCCACAGGGCGGAGATGATGCCTGCCTGCTGCATGTCTGTGCCCTGTGCTGCACCCAGCCTCGTGCCAGGCACAGAGCCAGGGATGCAGAAGATATTGCTGAATGAAAAGGGGAGCCAGTGGAATCTGTGAGCAGGCAGTACCCAAGCTGACTTGGAAGCCACCAGATCCACCCCTTGCTGGCTACGTGACCTTGAGCTAGTGATCTCCCCTTTCAAAGCCTCAGTTTCTTCATCTGCAAAATGGAGATAATACTGTTTCCCTCTAAGAGATTGTGAGGACTCGAAAAGAGGAGTTGCAGAATATCAGTACTTGATGGGTCTCCAATCCTCTTTCCCACACCTGCGGTTTCTCCTGCCGCTGGGCAGGGAAGCCAGGTGGAAGGTGGAGCAGCCTGAGGACTGGACAGGGGAGCAACCAGACCATGCCACTGAGCGGACAGATGGGCAGCCAGTTGGCGCTCAGGCCGCCCTGTCCCCCCAGCGCCTGAGCCCACCTGAACCCAGGCGCCCCAGGGGCCGTGGTCCTGGAGGCCAGCTCACCGTGGGCATTTCCCACCAGGCCCCATGGCAGATAAACAGATTCTCTTACCCCAAGTGGCCACACTAGGGTCAAAGGCACACAGTTGGGGGTACAGAGGCCCCATGGAGAAATGGTGCTGTTCTGCCTCAAACAGAACAAGCTTCCCAGCCGTCGCAGAGAGTCCTGTCCTGTGGGAAGGAGGCCTCCTCCCAGAGAAAAGCCCTGGAATGTAAGGAATGTTCTGGAGCCTCCTGCCAGGGCCCCAGGACAGAAGCCCCTTGGAAGCTCAGGACCGTGGGGGCTCTTTCCCAGGGAGGATCTCAGGGCCGCTGGGCCACCGGGGAGCTCATACCAGACAACACCTTTTGGCACTGGGGTCAGGCCTCAGCCACCTCCAAGCGTCCCCAGGTTCTCAGTGTGGCAGTGATGGGGCTCCTGCAGGACTCACGCCATCTATGCCTTCAGCCTCTCACCCAGTGCCAGCACCCCGGGGTCTGGGGCCGGGCCCTGCACTGGGCACCGAGGCGTACAGAAAAGTCAGGCTGAGCTCTGCTCGGAGCCACCAGAACTCAGACAGTGTGTCACCTGGGGCAAGTCACTTCACCTGTCTGGGCCTTCATGTCCCCACGTGTGAGATGGGGTTAATAACGGAGCCTCCTCCTTGCGGCTGTTGTGAAAGGACCCCAGGTGCGGGGAGGTCCTGGTGTAGAGTAATCGTGCCGCAAGTGTTTGTCACTATTGTCACTGTGGATGGCTGTATTTTCCAAAAATGGAAGCAGCAGTCTCTCCCATCTGCTCAAAAGCTCGGCAGGTTTGTGACTATGGCAGATGTGATGGTACGTGACTTCCAAGGCCAAGTGTGGCTCACCTGGAGGCCAGCAACCATGCTGTGAGGAAGCCAAAGCAGCTGTGAAGAGACATGTGGAGACCTAAGCCCCAACCCCTTCCCCACCCCAAGCCCTGGCTCAGCCCCCAGTGGCAGCAACTGTGCCATCTCAAAGGGTGGATCCTTCAGCTCTACTTGGGCTGCCCTAGCTGATGCCACGTGGAGCGGGGACAACCCTTCCCAAACTGCAGGTTCAGGAGAAATGATTCTAGTTCTAAGTCAGCAGGTCTTGGAGTGGATCCTTGTGCAGAAACACAAGAGATATAATTCCTTTTAAAAAAACATCTTTGTTTCTCTCTCCCCTGAACTCAGGATGTTTCCCTCTGCCCCATCCTGGTCCTCCACCAGTGTCCCCCATCTCAATGAAGGGCCCACATCTCATCTCTGGTTGCCCAAAGGCAAAATCAGGGAGAAATCACAGGTATCTCTTGATTCTGTCCATTTTCCTCTGTCTCTCTGCCATTCCTCTTGTCCAAGCCTCCAGCGCTTCGCTTGCATCTGGGGTGGCCGTGCCAGCTTCCTCCCTTTCCTGCCCACCCCTCTCTCCCGCAGAACAGGAATCTTGATACATAAATGATGTGCAGAGCGGGTAAGTCACGGGCTCACAACTTCGCCTCCCTGGAGTGCTGGGTCTCAGCTTATGAACGTCATCTGTCTTTTCCTGGCCTGCCCTCTTTGTTCCTCAGAGTTCAGGATGAGGCTCCTTTGGCAACCATGTCCTGCCTGTGCACAGCGTCCTCTGAGGCCAGTAGGGGTCACAGACATGGACCCTAACATGTGACGTCAGGTCAGTTCAGTCGTTCAGTTGTGTCTGACCCTTTGCAACCCCATGGACTGCAGCACGCCAGGCCTCCCTGTCCATCACCAACTCCTGGAGTTTACGCAAACTCATGTCCATCGAGTCAGTGATGCCATCCAACCATCTCATCCTTGGTGTTCTCCTTCTCTTCCCGCCTTCAATCTTTCCCAGCATCAGGGTCTTTTCAAATGAGTCAGTTCTTCGCATCAGATGGCCAAAGTATTGGAGTTTCAGCTTCAGCATCAGTCCTTCCAATGAATATCCAGGACTGATTTCCATTAGGATGGACTACTGGATCTCCTTGCAGTCCAAAGGACTCTCAAAAGTCTTCTTCAGCACCACAGTTCAAAAGCATCAATTCTTTGGCGCTCAGCTTTCTTCACAGTCCAACTCTCACATCTATACATGACCACTGGGAAAACCATAGCCTTGACTAGATGGAACTTGGTTGGCAAAGTAATGTCTCTGCTTTTGAATATGCCGTCTAGGTTGGTCATAACTTTTCTTCCAAGGAGTAAGTGTCTTTTAATTTCATGTGAGGTACCTCCTGCCATTCACTGCTACGGAAGAAGTTGAGGAGAGCAACTGGGCAGCATGGCCTGGGGGTGGCTGAGGCTGGTAGTGGGAGGAGGTGGCACTTCGAGCTGCTGTGAAGGAACTGAGCATGTGATGTCAGGAGGAAGGGCGTGTCCGGCACGGGCGACAGAGAGGGCAAAGGCCCTGAGGTGGGAGTCAGTTGGCATGCTGGGGAAAGACTGGGGCGCAAGAAGCTGGGGGGGTCGGGCCATGAGGCTGGGGGCTGGGCCATGAGGCTGGGGGAAGACTGGGGCACAAGAGGCTGGGGGTTGGGCCATGAGGCTGGGGGAAGACTGGGGCGCAAGAGGCTGGGGGCCGGCAAGCAGAGAGTCACTTGGAAGAGAGGAGGCGATTCAAAGTTATTTATAAGCTTGTCTTCCCAGCCAAAAAGCAGATGCTGATTATCTCCCTGCTGGGGCCTGCCAGCCGCACCACTGGTGCCTGTTAAAAATGACCCTTTATGGGGACAAACTGCTCTTCAGGCTCACCTGGGGAATTCCTGCTCAACAACAGCATCACCTGCTCTGTGAAGACTCCCAGGTTCAGCTGACCTTGGCTTTCCATGTGTCTCATGGGACCCTGGACCAGTTTCCAGCCAGGCACCCAGAGCTCTGACTTTTGTTTCCTTGTGTGGACCTTATTTCCAATCAGGCCATTCTGTCTCAAAATGAGGTTCCCCCACTGCCTCTGGATTTCTGAGGCTGGGTGGGCTTGCTAAAAATGCAAACTCCTCTGAATCAGCACCTCAGGGGTGGGTTCAAGAATCTGCCTTTCTAACAAGCTGCCTGTCAAATAATTCCTTTAAAAAAATTACTATTTATTTTTGGCTGTGCTGGGTCTTCATGGCTGTGTGAGCTTTCTGTAGTTGTGGGGAGTGGGGCTATTCTCTACCTGTGCTGCACGAGTTTCTGATTGTGGTGGCTTCTCTTGCTGCAGAGCCCGGGTTCCAGGGCATGTGGGCTCAGTAGTTATCGCACGTGGGTTTAGTTGCCCCGAGGCATGGGGGATCTTCCCGGATCAGGGATTGAACTCATGTCTCCTGCACTGGCAGACAGACTCTTTACCACTTGAGCCAGCAGGGACGCCTCCTGCCAAGTCATTTTTACGCTCACAGATGTTTTAGAAGCTGGAATGAGGGCCTGAGCAGAGGGGCTGTATCAAATATGGTCCCCAGGCTCCCTGCACAAAGCCTCCAAATGCTTGTTGAGTGAAGGAATGACGTTTTGTCAGGGAAGTAGGGAGAGTAACTATTCCTCTTAGGATGCTCCCTTCTCTCAGCCACTGTCCCCAAGTAAGACAGGAGGTCTCAGCACATTTTTCTGCCAGGGGGAAACTTCTCCAGTAAGAATTCCCCTACCCACCACCCCCTTTAATCTACTCATTAATACACAGTATTGTAAAAGTGATCTATAATTAGATGCTAACTGAGTTTGGCCGTAAAATTGGGTGGGCGAGGTCAGCAAGGTAAGCCGGGAGCCAGCTGATTGTTATGATCAATCAATAACCTATTTATTTCCCAACATTTCTATTAACCTCTGCCAGCCAATCACAGTTTCAATTTGAAAGGCTGGGGTCCGCTTTGCTGACTGGACAAGTCTGATTGAAAGCGGGACCCTGACACGACCCCAAGGGCGAAATCCAATTAAAATCATTTTCACTTGTAGATTAATATTTTTAGCATGTTCTACATCCTGGGATTCATCATTCCTGGCAATAACTAATGTCTTGTGACACGAGCAGGTGGATTGGCACTGCCATAAATAATAATTGTGATTAATTGGCTCATCATGTCCTAGAGCGGCTTTGGGGTGGTGGTTGGTGCAGCTTCTGGGAACTTTTCCCACCGCAAGCTGGTTGGGTGGTCCTTTCAATCCCATCATTCGATGACCTTTCCTAAGTAGGAATGGAGTTTGTCCCCAGGTCTGTCTCCCTCTTCACACCGAGCTCTGTGAGGCCAGCTAGCGTGTTTCATTCATCTCAGAGACTCTTGCTTTTCTCCTTCTCTGGCCCCACCTATGGACACCATGGACTGGATCAGGGGTTGGGCCCAATGAAAGCCTCTGGAGATCTGGAAGTAGTTTTAGGGCTTCCCTGCTGACTCAAATGGTAAAGAATCCACCTGCAATGTGGGAGACCCAGGTTCAATCCCTGGGTCGGGAAGATCCCCTGGAGAAGGGAAAGGCAACCCATTCCAGTATTCTTGCCTGGAGAATCCCATGGACGGAAGAGTCTGGAGGGCAACATGGGGTCACAAAGAGTCGGACAGGATTGGCTGACTAACACTTTCATTTTTTAAGGGAAGTGGGCCCTTGGCGCAGTGTGTGCATTCCGGGGAGTGCTGACTGCCATGATCTGTGCTGTGGGCTGGGAAGTAGCACCGGATGAAAGCCACATCAAGAGAGGAGAAAGGACAAAGGCAGAAAGGAGGAGCACCTCAGGTTTCCTAGCACACCCGGGTCCCTATTTCCCTGAGACCTGCCTGTACTCCAGCTCAGGCTCTATGAGTTGCCCCTGCATCTCAATAATATGTATTCTTTCTTCCTACTTCCCCTGCTTGAATTAATTAGAATGTCAGCTCCTTTCCAACTAAACTCTCCCCCAAATTCAGAGCCCAAGAGAGAACCAATGTCACACACAAGCTGGTGGCAGAACCATCCTCTTTCTCCTGACTCTTAACGAAAAGCCCTTTCGAGGAAGAAGGAAATAAGGAAGGAAGGAATAACTTGCATTTGTTGAAGATCTGCTCTGTGCAGGTGCTTTGTAATGGCATCTATTTAATCTCTTCCATCCTGGGAGGGAGATTTTATTCTATTTTCTCTGTTTGCAGATGAGGAAACTGAAGCATGCGTGGAAATGAACAACTTGTCCAGGAAGAACTGAGGATTTAACTACTTTCACTAATTTTGTGACTGTTCAGCACCCTAAGCTGCTTGTTTAAAAGAGGTGTATTGCTTTGTTATAAATATGACCATGAGGCTGTTGGGAGATAGCCAATGGGAACATCAGGAGTAAATCAGCCAAAAGAGTCACGGTCAGCCTGTTGAAATCCTGCAGAGGAGAGACAGGGTCACAAGTCCAGACACGGGCAAGGCCCCTTACCTGTTAAAAAACATACTCATTTTTATTTAAGTGGAGAATAACTGCTTTATAATGTTGTATTGGTTTCTGCTGAGGACAATGTGAATCAGCCATAACAAATACATACCTATGTTCCCTCCCTCTTATCCCCCCATACCATCCCCCTAGAAGACTCCTACCTTTAAAGACCAACTCCTAGAATCTAGGCATTGCTGTGAGTGCTTCAGGACCCCCTCAGGAACCATCCAGACCACCCCACCTCCAGCCTCTGGATGGCTCGTTTGTGGCCACTGAGATCATTCCAGCATCTGCACCTCCTGTGTGTTAGGAAAAGAGCAAAACCAGATCTTCCCAAAGAGGCTCTGCCAAGGGGAAATCCCAGAGGACCATGAGCTCCTGTGATTTTTGTCTCTAGACACTTGGCTAGGGTTGTGTGTGTACCAGGCTCCCTTTAATATGCACACCTGGATTGCACTGGGATGCCAGCACATTTCCTAATGAATGGATGGCAACAGAGAAATAAATACAGCTAGGACCAGGTATCCAGACTAGCATATATTGAAGAATGTTTCAGCAGATATATCTAGGAGACTAAGAAGACTGGGAAATTCCTGTAGTCCCTGTCTTAGCTTGGGCTGTTATAAACAAAGTGCCATAGACTGGATGGTGTATAAATGGAAATTTCTCGTAGTTCTGGAGGCTGGAAGTCTGTGATCAGGGTGCTAGCATACGGGGTCTTGGTGAGTTCTGGGTGGCAGAAAATCCCCTTCTCATATCTTCACATGAGGGAGGTGAGCTAGTATTTTTTTTTTTCCTCTAGAGGTATTAATTCCGTCCATGAGGGCCCCACCCTCATGACTTAATTACCTCCCAAAGCTCTATGTCCAAATATCATCCCAGTGGGGATTAGATTTCAACTGATGAACTGGCAGTGGAGGGTGGTGGGGGGAAAGGACCACAGACATTTCAGTCCCTAATAGCCCCAAATTCCTCTCTTTAAAAAACAAAAAAAAATTTATTTGGCAGTTCCAGGTCTTAATTTCCACACGAGGGATCTTCGTTTCGGTATGCGAGATCTGGTTTCCTGACCAGGGACCAAACTCAGGGCCTCTGCATTAGGAATTTGGAGCCTCAGCCACTGGACCACCAGGGAAGTCCCCCCTAACAGCCCCAAATTCTAATCTCCAGATTATTTTGACTGATTATTAAAAAAAAATCAACCTGGAGACCTTGTAACACTGCAGTTTCCTTAGCCTCACTTCTGGGGGATTTTGACTTCATAGGTCTGTGCTACATTTGTCCTTTTGAGATGCTTCCCTGAGGACTGTGACAATCAGTCAGATTCAGAGAAGCTCAGGGCACATCCTTACGTTAAGGGCACTGAGAACACCTATTAGTTTCACTGAACCCAGTTTACCAAAGTTACTTAACATGCATCCCTTCATATACTTTATTTATTGCATAACACCTGTTTGTACAAGGTCCACTGCTTGGAGCGTCTACCAACATGTTTCCTTAATAATTTCACACGCATATCATAACTCCAGTGATTCTTTCATGCCTCTGCCACCTTTTTACCGAATTCACTGGCTGTTTTCTCCCTAAGGGCAAGGATAGTCTCTGCCTTATAATAAAACCAAGAAGGACCCTTCAGGGCCCTCCCAGGTACAAAAGGCCTTCAGAGTCCTCCATCTTTTATCTGTTGAAAAGCTGTAGTCTCCCAGACCTCCTCTGAGTCACAAAAGAGCAGGCTCTAGCAGTTAATAATTAGGGTGAGTCACATCATCTTTAGTTCCTCCCTTAAGGACACAGGTAAGTGTTTGATGACCACTCCTGAGTTGTTTTGCAGATACTAGAACTACCACCAGAGGGAAAAAGCTAATTGCATGATCAGCAGACAGTAGCTGTGACACGAGCCGCTCCATCTTGCACAATTTTAAGAACTGGCCTCTAGGAAATGGGAACTGACCAACCCTGGAGCTGAAGATGAACAGTGCTTGAGACAGTCAAGATGGTGCTGACTAGACCACCATGTGACCAAGACGATCTATGGAGTCAGCTGACTGGCCGTTCTGCATGGAACCCCCACCGTGAAGCTTTCCTTTAAAAAATCCTGCCCCCTGATTGGCAATGGGGAGACTGTTTTTTGGGGGTTGCTCGTTCACCATCTCCCCAGGTCACAGGCTTCTTGAATGAAGCCTGTTTTCCCACCAGTCTTTGTCTCTCGAACATTTGACTTTTCAGTCACAAGCAGCTGAACCCGAGTTCGGTTCCAGTTCTGGCGGGTAACAACAATGTTCCCCCTAGAGCCTGAGTAAATGAATGTCTCTTAAAATCATCTCTGAACAGGAGACATGACCCCTCCCCACCCTCCCACCAATGGCAACACTGATCTTGGAAAGATAGTTTTAAAACTTTAAAGCTTAAGAGACAGTGATTTCCCGTTTGTCTTCTAGGATCCGAATCTGATTTCCATCCCACAGGTGGTCACAACCAGGAAGCTAAAGAACTGCAAAAAGGCTGGCAGTTGTGGACGTTGGGTGTTGGGTGCTGGCCGCCCATCTCCTTCTCCAAGCTCTCCCCCCACTGCTCCGTCTCTGCCTCTTAACAAACTGGTTCCCAGGTATGAGCCCTCCTGAAACAATTGGTTAAGGTAAGACATTTCCCATTGCTCAGTTTCCTCTGCCTTCAAGCCACCAGGGGGCTGAAGAGAGAAGTGCTAAGGCTACTGAAGTGGGTTTCTCTGTGGAGGGAGCACCTGTGTTGGAAATCGCGTTAAATTCAGCATGCATAAACCATTCACAGTGGCTCCTTACACCCCAGGAGGACCAAGATCCCACTAATAATCAAAATAGAAATGTGTACGCAGGTCAAGAAGCAACAGTTAGAACTGGACATGGAACAACAGACTGGTTCCAAATCTGGAAAGAAGGGCTTCCCTTGTGGCTCAGCTCATAAAGAATCCAAATCGGGAAAGAAGTATGTCAAGGCTGTACATTGTCACCCTGCTTATTTAACTTCTATGCAGAGTACATCATGTGAAATGCTGGGTTGGATGAAGCACAAGCTGGAATCAAGACTGCTGGGAGAAATATCAATAACCTCAGATATGCAGAAGACACCCACCCTTATGGCAGAAAGTGAAGAACTAAAGAGCTTCTTGATGAAAGTGAAATAGGAGAGTGAAAAGCTGGCTTAAAGCTCAACATTCAGAAAACTAAGATCATGGCATCTGGTCCCATCACTTCATGGCAAATAGATGGGGAAACAGTGGAAACAGTGACAGACTTTATTTTTGGGGCTCCAAAATCACTGCAGATGGTGACTGCAGCCATGAAATTAAAAGATGCTTGCTCCTTGGAAGAAAAGCTATGACCAACCTAGACAGCATATTAAAAAGCAGAGACATTACTTTGCCAACAGAGATCTGTCCAGTCAAGGCTATGGTTTTTCCAGTAGTCATGTATGGATGTAAGAGTTGGACTCTAAAGAAAGCTGAGTGCTGAAGAATTGGTGGTTTTGAACTGTGGTGTTGGAGAAGACTCTTGAGAGTCCCTTGGACTGCAAGGAGATCCAGCCAGTCCATCCTAAAGGGAATCAGTCCTGGATATTCATTGGAAGGACTGATCCTGAAGCTGAAACTCCAATACTTTGGCCACCTGATGTGAAGAACTGACTCACTGGAAAAGACCCTGATGCTGGGAAATACTGTAGGCGGAAGAAGGGGACGACAGAGGATGAGATGGTTGGATTGCATCACCGACTTGATGGACAGGAGTTTGAGTAAGCTCCAGGAGCTGGTGATGAACAGGGAAGCCTGGCGTGCTTGGGGTCGAAAAGAGTCTGACACGACTGAGCGACTGAACTGAACTGAACTGAACTGAAGGGTGATGTATTTATCCCACCCTGTAAGCACCCCCCTTTTTAAATACAACTTTTAAATTTTAATTCTCCACAAGATAATGAAGACCTGAAGAAGTGACCTGAGCAGGAAGCTTTAACTCATCTATCTTTTGGCCACACTGAGTGGCATGTGGCATCTTTGTTCCCCAACCAGGGATCGAACTGGCGCCACCTGCATTGGCAGTGCAGAGTCTTAAACACTGGACCACCAGAGAAGTCCGTGTAAGCCCCTTTCTAATCCTATTTGGCAGACACAAACCAACAGGACTTACCTGCCAGTCCCAGGTCATTTTACAACGTGTTCCCCGGAAGTGGATCCCACGTCAAGGGAAAAAGCGAGTGGTTGTCCTGACCCATGTTTGGCAACGGTCCTTTGGTTCCTGGTTGTCAACAGTTGAGGGGGACGGTGTGACCAGTCTCCTCTCGATCAACACAGTGTGGGCACTGGGAAGATGCTGCTCCTGGACTGCTCGGGGACAGTTCGCAGGGCTCGAGACAACCACGTGTTGGGAATGAGTTCCCCTCTCAATGTTTAAGTGGTCCTTTCATAGCCCGTCAGCAGTGGGGTTGTAAAGCAGGTGGAAAAGCGAGTGTATGGCATTTTTATTGCCCTGTTCCTGGACTTCACAGGCATTATTCCCTATCCATGTCCAAAAGGGGTCCCATAGGTCACGCACGGCTGTTCTAGATCATGAACAGTGGTTGTGATGCTGGAAGACTTTGTCAACGTTCTGTAACGTCTCCCACCTGTGGTAACGCGTCGTAGCCGGTGTGTAGCCGAGATCCCGTCCCCCGATTTCGTTGCTCTGCCCCCTCTTGTAGCCGGGACCGAGGTGGGGGATTGGTTTAGGGAGTGGGCTAGTCTTACCCAACCAAGTAACCCCCAAGTATCTGACAAATAATTCAGATCCTCATCTTTCATCTGTATTCACCAGCCAACCCCGAGCAGTTAGAGGAACCCCGAGCGCGGAGCTGCCACTTTTAAACTGGAAAGAGACTTTGAATTGAGTAGGACACCCTCAGTGTCATGGAAGAGAAAGACGCCTTTCATGGTGGTCAGCTGCCCAGGGCCCCTGTGCTAACGGACGACACCTCAGGTGATCCCCCACAGCTTTTCGTCCCCGTCCTCACTTCCCGACTTCTTCCCACTGAGGGGAGTTTCCTCAGCCTTCTGTGGCCAATTTTTGGCTGCACCCATTGGACTGTGAGCCTTGTAGCTGCCCAGACTTGAATCTGGAGGCACTGACGTCAGAAGGAAAGGGTCTTGAGACAACAGCCGCACTGCGCACAGCTGACGGTCAGCATAACATGGCGGCGCTCTTCACCACTAGAGGGAGAGAGAGAGGCCGTTGATTGGAGGAACTGATGTCACGTGGCTCACTGGTTACCAGGGAAACCAGCGGTTTGGGCACGCCCCTCACAGGCCCTCAGGTTTACCACCAGCGCGGTGGCGTGTGTTTCTTGTTAACTAGTAGATGAAGCCGTGCTGCCCTCAGTCTTAGAAGCATCACTCGGCTGGGGCAGAGCGCAGGCAGGTGCATGGTCCATGAGTCTGTGCAGCTGAAGCAGGGGCTGGTGGAGCAGGGGAGGGAGGTACAGAGAGCAGGCCTGGTCACCATCTCATTGCATCCTTGTTATAGCTTTGTTATAGTTATCTCCTATTACAGGTGAAGAAACCAAAGCCCAGAGAAGTTAAATAACGCAGGGCCCCACTGGAGACAGGTGACACATTCAAATGACCCTACTTTAATAAAGATACTATTTACAGAGGTCAGGGTAGTGGATTCATTTTCTGTTTTTTAAAAAACATTTTTAGTGCATTTGTTTCTTTTTTAAAAGTCTTTATTGAATTTGTTACAGTATTGTTTTGGTTTTTTGGCCAGGAGGCATGTGGGATCTTGGCTGCCTCCCCAGGATGAACCCACACCCACTGCATTGGAAGGCAAAGTCTTAATCACTGGACTGCCAGGGGAGTGTCAATTTTTAAAAAATTTGTCTGTACTGGGTCTTAGTTGTGGCACTTGGGATCTAGTTCCCTGACCAAGGATCGAACCTGGACCCCCTGCATTGGAAGCAGAGAGTCTTAACCATTGGACCATCACGGAAGTCCCTCGTTTTCTCCTGGTGCATAAAAAAAGCCGCAGACTTCGTGACTTTAAACAGCATCCATCTGTTAGCTCACAGGCCTGTAGGTCATAGTCCAGGCATGGTGTAGTTAGATTTTCTGCTTAGTATCTCCCAAGGTTGAAATCAAGGTGTCATTGGGGTTAGGATCTCATCTGAGGCTCAGGTTGTCCTTCAAGTTCAATCGAGGTGTCAGCAGAATTCAGTTCCCTGTGGTTGTAGGGCTGAGGTCCCTGTTTTCTCACTGCCTGCTTGCTTAGGGACAGCTCTTGTCTTCCAGAGACCACTCTCAGATCCTTGTCATGTGTCCCCCTTCCACAGACAGCTCACGACATGGATGTCTGCTCCTTCGAGCCCCCCAGGAGACACGCTCTCTTACTTCCGGGGTTGTGAGGACTGGGGTCCCAGGTCAACAGTCATGCAGTGACTCTTCCTTGAGCAGCTCACTCGCTGACCTGTCTGATTGTCTCCATCTCCCTGCAGAGAGCAGATCCAACCACCCCTTCCCCGTCAGCCCTCGGCCCTCCTTGAAATTTACTCTGATGGTTCCTTGAAGTTCCTCTCACCTTAATGCACCCCCTCTTCGGGGGCTGTTTGGCCAGCTTTGGGGGGAGCTCTCCAGTGGAGAGAAGGGGTCTCTCTGGGGAGCCATGTGAGTGCCCAGCTCCTGTCTCATCTCCCACCTGGTGGATTAGAGGCTCAGACTCTGGACTTCTGCCCGCAACGCATCAGGTCTCTGTGACATCATGCCTCTCAGAGGGGCTCAGGGGCCAATTAGGAAGATAATCCAGCCAGGAGACCCTGAGCGCCCCCTATGGCTATTGGCCTCTGGTCTGCCACCATGAGGCTGTACGGCTTCACCAGAGTCATCTGGAGTCTTTGGGCCTCGTCTTGGAAATGGGCCTGCATCCCTGTTGGAAGGAGTTGGTTTAAAGCTTTTCAATCTGGATTCTGGGGTGGATTCAAGAACCATCCCTTCCAGGACATCATGTCCTCCAGGAAGCCTCATGACCCCTCAGATTGCATCAGGCGACTGCCCAGCTTCTAGGATTACCCCGTCATCTGTGTCTTTATTTGGTTGTGATTGCCTGTTACATATCTCTCATTGGACTGTCACCACCTCGAGGGTACGAATGGATCACATCAGTTCCTGCTCAGAGCTCTTTGAAGACTTCATTGCTTTAGTTGTTCAGTCGCTAAGTCGTGTCCAACCCTTTGCCAAAGTTTCCCATCCTCCTCTGTCTCCTAGAGTTCGCTCAAGTTCATATCCATTGAGCTGCTGATGCTGTTTAACCATCTGAGTGAAGACCAAATCCATACTCTGGCCTCAACTCCCTGCATGACTTTGCATTGTCTCCCCCTTCCGTGTGACCTCGAGTGGTCTTCCCGCTCTGTTCCAGCCACAGCAGTCACTTTCAGGTTCTGTGCGCTTCCTACGCCAGGGCCTTGGCACATGCCATTCTCCTTCACTGGATGCTTTTTCTTTCCTAGCCCCCGCCCCCCTTAATTGTACCCCCTTATCCTTCAGATTTCAGCACAAACTTCAGTTCTCCAGAGATTCGGTCAAACTCTTGTTATCAGTTCTGAGGATCTCGCCTTTGTAGACTAGTCATTGCTATCCAGATTGGGTAAGCAATCGTCTCCCCTTGCAGAGGGCCTGAGAGCAGGGACCATGCCTCTTTGTTCCTCCTTGTAGCCCCAGCATCTTGCCGAATTCCTGGAGCCGTGTGGGCATTAGTTATGTCAAATGGTGATGGAATCTTTGTGCTCTCAGACCCAGGGCCTGGCGCATGGCAAGTGCAAAATTACCGGTTCCATGTGTGCAAAACAAATAAATGGGTTCTCTGTGGTCTGGTGGGTCCCATCCCTGCTTCTTGGTAGTGTCACTGTCGTGGCTTTGGGGTGGACAGACCAGGGTTTGGATGCAGTGTCTTCTACTTCCCGCTGTGACTTTGGGCAAGTCTTTTCGTTCTCAGAGCCCATTTCTTGGTCTGTCAACTGGGAGTCTTCATTGGGGGCTGAAAAGAGGATTTCACAGCAGATGATTTCAAAGCCTTCTGTTAAGCGAAGCCACTCAGGAATACACTGGGAGAAACCCCACATTTCTCAGCATCTTTTCACAGAGATTGGCAGTTCAGATTTTGGTGGGTGAACCCCATTCTGGGCGGGCCTCCAGACACCAGGGCTTCAGCATTTCCCATCTTCTGTCTGAGATGCTTGATGAACAGTACCACTGACCCAGTTTCCCAGTGTCCTGAGTACTGGGCTGTGTGGCCACAAATCTGAACACCCCAGATGTAATTCCTGAGTTTGGTCACCTCCGTCTCACAGGCGGGAGGACGTGGACAGATTTAGTGGTGGGATGGGCGGCAGCTGCTTTGGGTCTTGTCTTCTTGCTTTATGGACGTGAGGTCTGAGCATGGTGAGGTGTACGCAGCTCCTCTCTCCCCCGCTGCGGGTTCTTACCGAGTTTCCCCCACCCTCGTCCACCAACTATTTTTGTCTTTTCTCTTAATTATAACAGAATGCATGCTTGCTATTTAAAAAAGGTTTCAAATAATAGAAAGTGAAGGTTCTCCCTGCCCACTCAAATCCCATATTCTCGGGTAACCAGTGCAACATGTATTGTGAGTACTACCAGCCCTTGTCTGCATGACACTCTTAAAATCTGTATGTGAAATGCTAGAGATGGCGTAGAGAAAAGGGAACTGTCCTACACTGTTGGTAGAAATTCAAATTGGTGCCACCATTATGGAAAATAATATGGAGGTAGCTTAAAAAATAAAAACTGGAGTTGTCATATGATCCAGCAATCCCAGTCCTGGGCATGTATCTGGACAAAACTCTAATTCTGAAAGATACATGCACCCCTGTGTTTTCAGAAGCGTGATTCACAATAGCCAAGACATGGGTACAACCTAAGTGTCCATCAATAGATGAATGGATGAAGAAGGTGTAGTAATACACACAGCGGAGTACTACTCAGCCATAAAAATGAAGTAATGCCACCTGCAGCTACATGGATGGACCTAGAGACTATATGCAAAGTGAAGTAAGAGAAAGACACATATTTTATATCACTTACATGTGAAATCTAAAATACGGCACAAATGAACCTATCTATGAAACAGAAACAGACTCGCAGACACGAATGAACCTATTTATGAAACAAACAACTCACCGCAGACTGGCGGTTGCCAAGGGGGACCAGGGAGGGGGAGGGTTGGATTGGGAGTTTGGGATTAGCAGAAGCAAACTATTATACATAGAATGGGTGAGCAACACAGCCCGACTGTATAGCACAGGGAACCATATTCAGTATTCTATAACAAATCATAATGGAAAAGAACATGAAAAAACATATATTACTAACCAGTATAAAGAAGATACTATCACCAACACAACATTGTAACTCAACTATACTTCAGCAAAAGCAACAATGGCAGAAAACCACCTGCATGGGATAGCTGCTGCTGCTAGGTCGCCTCAGTTGTGTCCAACTCTGTGCGATCCCATAGACCGCAGCCCACCAGGCTCCGCCATCCCTGGGATTCGCCAGGCAAGAACATTGGAGTGGGTTGCCATTTCCTTCTCCAATACATGCAAGTGAAAAGTGAAAGTGAGGTCTCTCAGTCGTATCTGACTCTTCGCGACTCCATGGACTGCAGCCCACCAGGCTCCTCCGCCCATGGGATTCTCCAGGCGAGACTGCTGGAGTGGGCTGCCATCGCCTGCTCCGATGCGATAGCAGCACCTATTAATTACAGAGCGCTGACTGTGGGACAGGCATTATGCTTTGAACTGTGGTGTTGGAGAAGACTCTTGAGAGTCCCTTGGACTGCAAGGAGATCCAACCAGTCCATTCTAAAGGAGATCAGTCCTGGGTGTTCTTTGGAAGGAATGATGCTAAAGCTGAAACTCCAGTACTTTGGCCACCTCATGGGAAGAGTTGACTCATTGGAAAAGACTCTGATGCTGGGAGGGATTGGGGGCAGGAGGAGAAGGGGATGACAGAGGATGAGATGTCAAAGGGGTTAATTCAAGGCGGGTAGAACAGTTGTGCATGCATGCTGCGCTCAGTCATGTCCAACTCCTTGAGAACCTGGTGGACTGTAGCCCACCAGGCTCCTCTGTCCATGGAAATTTCTATCAAGAATATTGGAGTGGGTTGCCACTTCCTACTCCAGGGGATCTTCCTGACACAGGGATTGAACTCACATCTCCTGCATCAGCAGGCAGATTCTTTACCCCTGCGCCACCTGGAAATCCCAGACTACTTGCACTAATTTTACAAATGGGGAAACTGAGACCATTGACTTTAAGAGGATTGTCTAAAATCCCACAGCCAGTAAGTGACAGAGCCAGGACTTGAATCCCCTGCATGTGTGTCTGCATAGTACACTATAGATGCATGTGTACACTTAGGCATTTTTTTTTCCCCACAAAATTGGGTTACAGTATATTTTTGGTTCTTAAGCTTTTCTTCACTTTATAATATATTGTGAGCATCTCTGAAGTTCTCTGTAAATAGGTACATGTTTAATTTTTCAACTATGTTAATGTTTGAAGAATATTCTAGAGAATGGTTGGGCTAAAATGTATACAAACCAGCTCTAGAAGAGAAATGTGAAAATCATTTCTAAATTTTTGCTTGAAAAACTTTGCTAAGGTGACCAATCTTTCACAGATCCCTTAAAAACCATTAAAAAAATGTTTTATGCACATGTTGAATATTTAAATAGTTTTCCAGAGTGAACAGTGCCTGTGTGTTTCCTGGTCTCCTTGACAGGTGGAACCAAACTGCTAACGCAGTTTTTTCTGGAACCTTCCAGAGAGATCATGTGTACTTTCAAGTATGTTGATACACACACACAATGTATATATACACATGAATACACACAGACATACATATATACAAACATGCATTTTGGGCACGTAAGTTATACTATACACATTGCTATAAACTTGCTTCTTTTTCATTTAATAGTTTACCTGGAAAATTGTTATACCTCAGTCCACATAGACATCCCATGTTCATAGTTATTTATTTAATTTTGAAGTCATATATTCATTGTTAAAATATATAATAAAATAATTAAGTGATTTATGTGTAAAATATATAAACATATTTGAAAGAAGACTGTGAAACATCTCTTTCCCACTTCTATGCAACCCCCCTCCCCTATAAATAACCATGATTCTTAGTTTTATTTACATCTTCCCATATATATCTATATATCCTGAATATATTTATATTCTTACTTTGCCCTTTATTTTTACTCATGAATGATACACTCTATATGTGTATTTTGGAGATATTTCCATTTTAGTACATAAACAATTTCCTCACTCCTTCCTTCCTTCCTTCTTTTTTTTCTTTAAATAAAATAACTGCAGATGGCCAGCATTCCACTGCATGGATAAATAAAAATGTGTTCATTTTTTTAGAAACTGTTATTTCAATCTTTCCTGCAGGACTTTTCAGTGCCTTTAACATGCTAGCATACAGTGGGATCTGTACATACATTGTGTAGACTGCTTTGACTACACAATTACCGCAAGCGAACACGATTTCACTGCTTTATTGTCTTGAGGAGGAGTCTGAAGCCCAGAGAGGGAGTGCTGCTTGTCCAAGATCACACAGCGATGGTGGAGATCTGAATGTCCAGGTTTCCTGTGACAGTGACAACAATGAAGCGTTCAAAGCCCTTTCCTGGCACTACCAATTCTCACTGTGGAGCATTGAGCTGAGCGCCTAAGAACTGATGCTTTTGAACTGTGGTGTTGGAGAAGACTCTTGAGAGTCCCTTGGACTGCAAGGAGATCCAACCAGTCCATTCTGAAGGAGATCAGTCCTGGGTGTTCTTTGGAAGGACTGATGCTAAAGCTGAAACTCCAGTACTTTGGCCACCTCATGCAAAGAGTTGACTCATTGGAAAAGACTCTGATGCTGGGAGGGATTGGGGGCAGGAGGAGAAGGGGACGACAGAGGATGAGATGGCTGGATTGTATCGCTGACTCCACGCACATAAGTTTGGGTGAACTCCCGGAGTTGGTGATGTACAGGGAGGCCTGGTGTGCTGCAGTTCAAGGGGTGGCAAAGAGTCGAACACGACTGAGCGACTGAACTGATGACTGAAATGAACTGAATGCCCTTTAGGGGCACTGAGACACATAGATTCGTTCATTGTGAATAATGGCGTAGGATTCTTCAAAAGTGTGAAGATCACAAAAACAAGGTGAAGATAAGCAACTGTGACAGGTTGGAGGGGACGTAGGAGACACCGCAGCTCAATGCCACACGCTATCCTGGAGTGGATCCACTTTGGGGAGAAAACGGGCGAAACCCCAATTAAATCTGTAGCATAAGTAATGGCACCAACGTCAGGTTCTTAGTTTTGATTGACGCACTATGGTTATGCAGGATGTTAGCACTCGGGCTGCTGGGTGACAGATATACCAGAACTCTGTATTATCTTTGCAGCTCTTCCATAAATCTAAAAATTATTTCTAAGCAGGAAGTTTAAAGATTTGTTTGCATTATTTCTGCCAAACCAAACACCATCCTGTATTGGATTCAGCCATAGAAAAACAAAAGCAAGCCCAAAATACATGTTAGAATGCTGTATGAAAATATCTGGGAAAATTCACAAACATGCTGATCTTGGTTACTTGGGAGGAGGGCCCCTGGGTGGCTAGTGCAGACGGGTGGAGACTTCTCACAGTTAATTGTTTAATACCTTCTGGATTTTGAACTATGCATTGGGTTGGCCAAAAAGTTCATTTGGACGTTTCCAGCTGACATTACAGAAAAACTTGAATGGACTTTTTGGCCAACCCAATACACATATTCTCTTTCAACAATTAAACCTTAAAAATAATCAAAAAGAAAAAAATGGGAAAATGTTGATGTGGAATTTTTTGGGGGGGGGAGGAAATAGAGTGAATGAGATGGTAACAATACTGCTCATTGCTATTAGTGTTTATTGGAAGTTTCTCCGATGTGCCAGGCGCTGTGGTGAGCATGAAATCGGGATGAACTCATTGAGTTCCCTCAACCATGCAAGACCCCTGTTTTGTAGAAGAACAATTTGCTCAAGTTGTCATGTAGAAAGTGACAGAGCTGAAATTTGAGGTCAAGTCTGCCTCATTCTATCACCTGAGCTTTTAAACATCGCTTTCTGCTCCTGTGGGATAAATATGCGCGCAGCAGGCTCTAGGCGCAAACATGGCAGGTGTGCAGCAGAGGCTGCTGGGGCCACGCTCATAGTCCCTTGTCCTGCATTTCCTTCCCTGGGCGTGGCGTGGGGTAGGACTGGGTGGGGGAAGGCTGGTTCTGGCCATTGGACCTGTGGTGCCCATGCTCTGGCCAGTTAAAAGGGCCGGTGAATTATGCCCCAGCCAATGACTAATGGGCCTCCCTGGTGGCTCAGTGGTAAAGAACCTACCTGCCAATGCAGAAGTGACCTCCATCCCTCGGTCAGGAAGATCCCCTGGAGGAGGAAATGGCAACCCACTCCTGTATTCTTGCCTGGCCAGTCCCACAGACAGAGGAGCTGGGCAGCTTACAGTCCGTGGGGGTCACAGAGTTGGCCACGACTGAGCAACTAAACATTAACAACAAACAACGACAGATGCGGGTGTAGAGAAAGCCCAGCTCCCTCCCCTCTGGGCGACAGGGACAAGCTGCGTCCTTTGCGTGACAGGACTGAGCTCTGTCGCCCATGGTGGTGACCTGCTGGGTAACATACCCTTTCCTATCTCGTTTCTCTTCTTTCCCACCAAACAGGAACTGTCTGCCGCAGAGACAAAGAGAGAATGTGATGGGGGCATATTGTCTCCCTTTAAGTGGATACTAACAATGGCAACCGAGCCACTCTAGAATCCAGGTGGGCTCTGAAGCCAGACTGCCTGGGCTGGAATTCCAGCACCACTTGACTGTGTTGGGACAGTTCCCCGTGAGCCTCCGTTTCCGCCTCTGTAAAATGGGAACAGCCCCAGTGCTTCGAGTGAATGTTGGCTGGAACAAGACACAGGAGGCCCTGTGTTCAGCCACAGGTACAGAGGAGCTTCCCAGTAAGCATTTGCTGATGTCTGGATTGTCCCAGCGTGGGCATTGCCTTCTCTCCTAATCATCCCCATGGTGGGAGGATGTGGTGCTTGTGGATACCTTTGAGAGTGCCCTGCGATGTCCAGGCAAGCCTGGAAACAAAGGACAGAGGGTGAAAGGCAGTTTAGGGCCACAACCAAATGGACCAGGAGGGACTTTGCGATTTTAGGTATCTGTTTCTGGCTTGCGTTGCCTGCCGGCCTCCCAGAGCATCGGTGATTCACCGGGAGCACCGCGCACTCTCCACCCACCCCTCCCTGGGGTGCTCACCCATCTCGCGGCCCCAGCACCTCAGCCGATTCTCCTAGTTAACCATAAACACAAATCCTGTTATCTCCCCTCTCTCGAAGCACTTGCCCCTTGATTTAAGCTGCCTTCTCTTCCCCTTTCATCAGCCCTGGGCCCCTCCTGTCGTATATCTTCCCGTTTATCTACTTCCCTGCTCTGGATAGCCTTGTGCGCAATCGATTCATGGGCGGGGGAAGATGGCAGGCCACCTGCCCCGGCCTCCCGAGGCCGCTGTTCTTCTTGGGAGCCCGGGCCAGTATTTCTTGTTAAGCTTCTGTCTGGCCATGTTCGGTTTCTCATTAGGTTTCTGCCCGGGCGTGGTAGTATTTCTTGTTCCTCCGCAGGCACACGCTGGAGATCACTAGTAATTCTTAAACCGCAAGATGGAGAGGTGCTCCTTCAGAGCGTTCTAGAATCCGTCTGGCCCATGCCTGGGAGTGGCACGTGGGGGCTTGCTGGAGGAGGGCTGAGGGGGAGGGGCTCCCAGGATGGGGACTTGGCGGCGGCGGGGGGCTCCCTGGGCCACACGGTGGGTTTGCCCCTGTGACCGCTGGGGTCAGCTCCACCTTGCTTCTTGTGCAGCTGAGTCATCATCGCAGGCTGGGAGCAGGTTCCCTGGAGCCGGTGTCACCCCATGCCATTGTTGGAAAGAGCTCCGCAGCTCTGCCAGTAACTCAGGTGTGGCAAGTTCTTCCTAGGCCTGACTCAGTTTCCTCCTCTGCGAGATAAGTTGGTTTCTCTTTTTGTTCCTTTCTCCATTTATTTATTTAACAAACCTGAAACATGCAGAGTGTTCCTGGTGTCCCAAGCAGTGTCCTAAATATTTTACAACACTGACACATTGGGATTCTCCTAGGCACCCTAGGAGAAGGGTTTACAGATGAGGAAACATGGCCCAGAGAGGCTGAGTGGCTTGTCCAAGGACACACAGCTAGCAAGCAATAGAGCAGGGATTTAGGCCCAGGCACTCGCTCCAGCGCTCATGCTCTCAAGAGGTGGTTCCTCTTTTTTTCTTTTCTTTTTTGGCTACATCACTTGGCATGTGGGATTTAGTTCTCTGACCAGAGGTTGAACACATGCCCCTTGCATTGGAAGTGTGGAGTCTTAACAAATGTCCCTTTGTGATACTTCCCTGTGGATCACCAGGGAAGTCCCTAGAGGTGGTTCCTCTTGATGGTCTTGTGGCCTCCACCCAGTTCCCAAATGCTGCCACAGTTGATTCTTGTTATTGCAGCTGGTTATGCTTTATAAACTAGCCACAAACACTGAACTGGTGAATATTGAACCGTGGCTCCTAGGGGACATACAGGGTTAGGTTCCTGAAAGCCTTTGGACATGACGTTTTTGTCAACTGATGAATACGTAAACTTGTTTTATGTGTGTTTCTGTTTAAAGATACCTGAGTTAATATATATTGTTGATTCATTAACAGTGAACCCACAGCTGATAGCACTACAGCTCATGTCTGAATAAACGTTCTCCAAGACGTGTGTTTTGCTCCTTAAGGCACATCACAGCCTGCTCGCACTTAGGAACCCTATATAGCCAAACAGCAAAATGAAATGAACAAAGAAAAACAGACACAGCAAAATCACCAATGAAAAGCATACAGATGCAAAAAAAAAACACAAAAGGGGCTCCATTTAGACCACAAAAGGACACTTGTTCACAGGATGTGAGCTGAAACGGGAAGCAGAGTGCCACCTCCCTCAGCCCCAGCTGTGAATGTTCACGATGGGTGACACTTTTTTTTTTTTAACCCCTCTGCCAGTGCCCAAGAATGACTGTGGAGATAGGTTTGGGGGTTACGGGTACAAAATCTGTGAATAATGAGATCTGATTGTATCTTGTATTACTCACCCGCTCAAATACCATCTAAGGCTTCCTACTACCTACTATATCAAATAACTGAAGAGAAACTTCACCTGCCTGCCTTTCAAGGGTTTTTAGCCATCTGGCCCCGTTTGGCCTATTAAAATACATTTCCCTTAACTCCTGGGGCCATCCCCTTCCTCCGGGGCCTGGCGTCTCTTTCTCACTCTTCTGTGGCATCGTCACCTCCTAACTTCACACCTTTGCTCTGGTGCTTTCCCTCCTGGGCTTATCCCCTCTTCTTTTGTTTAACTACCAAACCCTACCTACAGTTTAAAGGTCAGATCAAACTTCTTTTCTCTTTGTATCGTTTTCTCCTACTGATTTATCCCTTCTTGGATGGCACAGGCTCACACTGTGTGTGTGTGTGCTAAGTCGCTTCAGTGGTGTCCGACTCTTTGCAACCCCATGGACTGTAGCCCACTAGGCTCCTCTGTTCGTGGGATTCCCCAGGCAAAGATACTGGAGTGGGTTACCATTTCCTCCTTCAGGGGATCTTCCTGACCCAGGGATCGAACCCATGTCTCCTACATTGGGAGGCGAATTTTTTTACCACTGAGCCCCCAGGGAAGCCCAGACTCATACCATAGCGGAGCTTAATTAAAAAAATTTTTTTTAATGTCCCTTTGTGATACTGTCACGAACAGCCTGCCTGTGGGGAATTTCCCACCAACTACTGTTTGATGACACTCAGGATAGGAGACATCCAAGTCACACTGATGGTGTTTGGGCTTGGAGAGTGAGGATGTTTTGGGTGCACGTATAGAAGGAGAGATAACATTGTACTCACCAGTGAGACGTGCCTGGAGGAACGTTTTAATTCTTCAGAAATACCAGTTGGCCACATAGAACAGCGAGCCAAGGATAATTAGACCATCAAGATGGTCTTGGAGAGAACTGATCTGTTCAGAGAAGTAAGCCTCTGCCTCTAACAGCCGTGGCACAAACTGGCCACGTGTGGACACCAAACAGATGCATGTTGCATGGATGGAGGAGCCCTGCCTTAGTCTGTTTCATCTACTGGGTCTTTGCTTACGATTTTGTTTGAACAATGAATTGCATGGTTCATCAATTAGGACCCAGCAGGAAACACACAGCGCAGATAAATTGGAATAATTTAAGGAGAGTTTAATAAAGGAATTGCTTACAAAGGTGTGGGCAGGGCATAGGGAAACCACACAGGATAGTGGAGTCTCTGGGGTCTCGGTACGGAGGGTACCAGCATCACTCCTAGACCAGGAGATGGGACCAGGGGGGTTAGGGTTATGTGGTCTCCGAGGAGGGGTTGAAACCTTTTGTGAAAAGATACAGCTGCCCCATCAGAGCCGCTGGCAGGCAGGAGCAGGGACGATAAACACCCAACCTCCATCACCCTACTCCTTCTCATTTCCTTCTGGACCTCCCATTCAGTTCAGTTGCTCAGTCGTGTCTGACTCTTTGTGACCTCACGGACTGCAGCACACCAGGACTCCCTATCCATCACCAACTCCCGGAGTTTACTCAAACTCATGTCCATTGAGTCGGTAATACCATCCAACCATCTCATCTTCTGTCGGCCCCTTCTCCTCCCACCTTCAATCTTTCCCAGCATCAGGGTCTTTTCCAATTCAGTTCTTCGAATCAGGTGGCCAAAGTATTGGAGTTTCAGCTTCAGCATCAGTCCAATGACTATTCAGGACTGATTTCCTTTAGGGTTGACTTGTTTGATCTTGCTGTCCAAGGGACTCTCAAAAGTCTTCTCCGAGGAACTCTCAAGAGTCTTCTCCAACACCACAGTTCAAAAGCATCAATTCTTTGGCACTCAGCATTCTTTATAGACCAACTCTCACATCCATACACGAGTACTAGAAAAACCATAGCCTTGACTAGACAAACTTTTGTTGGCAAAGTAATGTCTCTGCTTTTTAATATGCTATCTAGGTTGGTCATAGCTTTTCTTCCAAGGAGCAAGCATCTTTTCATTTCATGGCTGCAGTCACCATCTGCAGTGATTTTGGAGCCCCAAAAATAAAGTCTGCCGCTGTTTCCACTGTTTCCCCATCTATTTGCCATGAAGTGATGGGACCGGAGGCCATGATCTTCGTTTTCTGAATGGACCTCCCATTGGCAGAGCCCAACCGGAAGGCTGAAGGCAAGACAGTCCACTGCAGTCCACACACATCAGCCTCTGGGGCAGAGAGTCAGGGGAGATGGGTTTAGAGAGGAAATGGGGGTGGAGCAAAAGGAAGATGCCTGAGACCAACACCCACCCCCACCCTGCAATACACAAGCCAGGGTTAGCTCTCAGATTGCCACTTTCTAAGGGTCCTTCCGGGTTGCTCATGCACAGGTTCTTCAATGGGTCTGGCCTTGCCAAGATCCTATTGTGGCAGCTCAGAGTTGGTCTGGTAGAAACGGCACAATTCTGTTGCATCAGGTCAAATAATGCCTGGATTCAGTTGTTTCTGGGTCATGGCATTTTCCTTCCCTCCTTCCTTTCTCCTCTCCCTTCCTCTTTTTCTCTCCCCTCTCCTTCTCCCTCTCTCCCATCTCTCTCTGTATTTTCTACACACACACAGATATTCCTCCTGCCGTTCTGGGATGCTGACAGGGGCAGCAGATATACAGCATCTTGGCCGTGATATAAGGGCTGCAGCAGTGCAGGGCTGTCTCCCACGATGGCGCTGCCTGGGTGTGAAACTGCACTGCCTTGTCAGCGCTGGTCTTCATGGATGTCGACTGACTTTTCCAGAAATTCTTGCAGAGCAGAGTTTCTCAAACAGGGGAGAGGTTGCCCCCACACTCCGCCCCGTTTTCCTGGAGGACACGCTGACACTATGTCAGCCTCTGGGGCAGAGAGTCAGGGGAGAAGGGTTTGGAGAGGGAATGCGGGTGGAGCGAAAGGAATTTGCCCTTTTGATTGGAGACATTTTTGGCTGCCACACCTAGGGGCTTGCTGCTGGCATCCAGGGGGTAGAAGCCAGGGGTGCTGCTCAACATCCTCCCGTGCCCAGGACAGCAACTCCCTCCCCCCAAAGAATTATCTAGTCCAAAATGTCAGTGGCCCTGACGTTGAGAAACTTTGGTTGAGGGAGCCTCTTTGTGTGACTCTGATATTTTAGTCTCCCTTTTCTTGAATTCCCTCTACTACCTTCTTGCTATATGATTATGAAGACTCTTGGATACCTCCAGAAACGGGGAACTCACTACCTGTTTTGAAGTCAGTCAAGTCTGGGCTTGATTCCGGCTCTTCCACTGGCAGCTGCGGGACTCTGGGCGGCCCCACAGGCGGGCGAGGCTCCACCACTTTGGGCCTAATGTTCCTCCAGCACCATGGGATCAACAGCAGCCCTGTCTCACAGGTTGCATGAGGAACCAATGAAATGAGGCTCTTATGTGGCGGCTCAGCTCATAGCATGGGGTGAGACCGCTCAGTAAACGTTCACCCCTATGAACGCCCTGCCCTGGCTGGTTTCATCACCTGGGTTGTGGGTGTGTCAAGATGAACTTCAGGGTCTTCTGTTAGGCCTGGGAAATTTCAGAAATCTCAACAAGCTTAGCACTGAGTGAGGAAGAAAATATAGGCTCTTGGTGGAGGGGCGTGGGGGTGGTGCTTTCCCTTTGGGGTTGTTTGCGGGGAGGGGCGGCCCTAGGGGTGGTCCCAGGAGATCTGATAGCAAAGCGGAGTGCAGGAAAGACCAGGAGCAAGCATGGTGTTGTCTCCTCCCAGCGGTGTCTTGGGGACAGAGCTTCACCCTCCCAGCAGTGGTGTGCAATGACACACCCAGGGAGGCTCACTGGATCCTTGGGGTCCTGCATTTTTATTGGGCATCAGTCACATAGGCGTGGAGCACCTACAAACTGACCTTAATTATTCGATCTCCAGCCCCTTCAAAAATCAAATGATATAGCAGGGTTCAAGGCTGCCCCCCATAAATCACATTATTAGCATAGATTATCTGGCCAGGTGTGGCTCAGGGTCCCAAGTATACAAAGACACTTCTAGTAGTGAGAATGACTCAAGGGCTTACAGGTAATCTCCCAAGAGCCAGTGTAGTCCTTTCTTTGGATGGTTCAGGGTTGAAGATGCTAAACCTGCTGAGTTAACCCTTTAATGCACAGCAAGATTCTACAGGTAAGAACGATAAGCGCTTTTCAAGCTTGGAAATTTGGAGAAGGTGTCAGTGATCATGATGTGAGCAGGTTATTGCCTTTCTCAGCACCATGTTCCTACCATTAGACTTACAGTAACTTACAGTTACCCTATTTATTGGTTTACTTTGCCTCATTTGCTAAATCATGGGGTAATGTGTGGGCCTGGTTTCTGCTGTTTTCCCTAATACTTAACATACTTTACATGCAGAGCCAGGACTAGGGTGAAGCTAATTTTTTTTCATATTTATTTTAATTTCATGGGCTTCCCTGGTGGCTCAGACAGTAAAGAATCTGCCTGCAATGCAGGGTACCCAGGTTTGATCCCTGGGTTGGGAAGATCCCCTGGAGAAAGGAATGGCTACCCACTCACTCCAGTATTCTTGCCTGGAGAATCCCATGGACAGAGGAGCCTGGCGGGCTACAGTCCATGGGGCCGCAAAGAGTCGAACGTGACTGAGCATACGCACTTCCTTGGCTGTGTGGAGTCCTAGTTTCGGCATATAGGATCTTTAGTTGCGACATGTGGGATCTAGTTCCCCAACCAGGGATTAAACTCAGGCCCCCTGCGTTGGGAGCTTGGAGTCTTAGCCACGGGACGAATAGGGAAGTCCTCTCTGGGGTGCAAAATTTAAGAGTGGTGGATGCATACAATCTCAGTCATCAAGATAAACAGTGTTTTAATGCATATTAAAAAAAATCAAAATTAATACAAGAAGCAAAGTCTTAGACTTTTAAACAAAAACAGGATCAGTGCCGTTGCTGATATTTTTCGACCCCCAACTCTACCAGGGCGTGGCACTGTTTGTGGCCTTGTCTCTGTACACAGTTTTGATATTTTTGTTCATGATGGATTTGAGGTGTTCATCTGGATTTGAAAAAATACTGCATCAAGAAGCTATTTTGAGGACTTCCCTGGGGGTCCAGTGGTTAAGACTCTGCCTGCCATTGCAGAGGACACAGGTTCAATCCCTGGTCCTGGAAGATTCCACATGCTGAGGGGCAGCTACGCCCATGTACCACAGCTGAGCCCGAGCTCCAGGGGCTGTGTTCTGTGACAAGAGAAACCGCCGCAAGAAGCCTGTGCACCGTGAGCAGAGAGTGCCCTGCTCACCCCAACCAGAGAAAGCCTGGGCGCAGTGACGAAGACTCAGCACCGCCAGAAATAAATAAATTAATTAAAAAAAGACACTATCTTGAGGGCTGTTTTGGTGTCCCCTTAAATTTTGTACTCAGAGAAAAGGCCTCGCTTGCCTCACCCTCATTCTGGCCCTGTTGCTCCCGCACGGTAGGCCGTCAACAAATATTTCTTTGTTTGGACTTTTTAATTCGTATCAGGATAAAGCTAATTAGGGGCTTCCCAGGTGGCACTAGTGGTAAAGCACCCGCCTGATAATGCAGGAGGCCTAGAAGACTTGGGTTTGATCCCTGGGTCGGGAAGATCCCCTGGAGGAGGGCATGGCAACCCACTCCACTGTTCTTGCCTGGAGAATCCCATGGACAGAGGAGCCTGGTGAGCTACAGTCCATAGGGTCGTAAAGAGTCAGACACGACTGAAGCGACTTAGCACGCACGCATGGCTGATTAACAATGTTGTGATAGTTTCAGGGGAACATTGAAGGAACTCAGCCAAACATACCTGGACCCATCCTCTCCCCAATGCCCCGCCTCCCCTCCAGGCTGCCACGTGACATGGAGCAGAGTTCCTTGTGCCGTACAGTCCCTGGTTGGCTATCCATTTTAAACACGGCGATGTGTACCTGTCCATCCCAAACTCCGTAACTATCCTTTCCCCCAGCAACCTTAAGTTTGTTCTCTAAGTCTGAGTCTCTTTCAACAAATATGTGTTGAATGAATGAAGCTCCTGCCTGTGAGGCGCAGAGTCATATCTCTGTTTTTAAGATGAGAAAGCGGAGGCTCGCGGGGGTGAAACCACTTACTCCAGGCCCAGGAGAGGAGCTGGAGTTTCTTCCTGGATTGTCTTTCTCCAAAGCTTGGGCTTTGATCCACTGTATCCAGCTGCCCCCTCTCCCTGCCTCTGAGCCTCCTATCCCAAGGCAGACCCTCCTGGGGGCCCCTTGGGGGACAAATCTCAAGGAGAGGAGGCCAGTGATGAGGAGAGGAAGGTCAAGAATTCAGAGAAGGCATAACACGTGTTCACACTGTTCGGATGGAGACACGTGACGGGGACCTTCCATGTGAGACAAACCCCCTGCCTTTGTCACTCACTGTAAATTGTCCCCCAATCACTGGGCTGACAAAGATGGATTCTCAGCGCTCACGGCAAAATGAAGCTTTCTCAGGCGTCTCATGGGGAAAGGGAGCAGTTGGTTTACTTGTGAACGCTTGGGGGTAATTTTCTAATGTCCCTGCCGCCATTACGGAGGCTTGGCTCCAATCTCTTATCATATGTAATTCCTAATGATTTCTCTGTTATGTCCTGTTTTATTAAAGCGTCATTGAACTATACCCTATTGATTTAGATTTCACAGACAATTGAAATTTAAATTGACTCCAAATTGAATGTCTCCATGTAATCTCTGTTCTGCAATAAAGATAGATAAAATGCTTCTATTTTTGATAACAAGTTATACTGGAGGCACATTTTAATTTTGGGAGGGAAGAAAAAAATGTGACAGAGTCTTGACTTTCTTTGAAAAGTGGCTGATGGTTCAGGGCCTGGGAGGTGGTTGTTGCTGTTGATTTTTTATTTTTTCCCCCCTCCGGGGCATGATGTTGGAGTTATGGAATTTTGGACTGTCTGGGCTGGCCCATAGATGGCAACAGGAGGTGATCTCGGCTGACCTGTGTTTGAATTAATAAGGTGAGCCACCCACAAGTCCATCCATTTGTCCAGTGCAAGGGGCAGGGAGAGCAGGAAGAGACGAGGACGACTCATCCCACAACGGTGTGCGTGACTCATGTCCTTTGGAGGGTTGGATGTAGAAAGGCATCCTGAGAAAAGGAGGAGACACATCATTGCATCAGGTGCAATCTCTATCCCCACAACCAAGGATGACTCACTCCTGCCTGCTCTGGCATTTACTGGTTATTGTCCCTCACTGAGCAAAATGCCGGCCACGTGCCCCACCTGTCTTCCAGCACATCCTCCACCCAGAACCTTGTAGTCCATGTTCTGATGGTACTCCCACCCAGGTGTATAATCTATACTTGAGTTGGCCCAGACTCATTCAATCAGATCAGATCAGTCACTCGGTCATGTTCAACTCTTTGTGACCCCATGACTGCCGCACGACAGGCCTCCCTGTCCAACAGCAACTCCTGGAGCTTGCTCAAACTCATGTCCATCGGGTTGGTGATGCCATCCAACCATCTCATCCTCTGTCATCCCCTTCTCTTTCCGCTTTCAATCTTTTCCAGAATTAGGGTCTTTTCAGGGTCTTTTATTTGTTCTGCTGCTGAGATTCCCCTGTGGCTTGGACCTCAAGTCCACCCTCAAGGCCTGAAGTCGCTCTTCTTTCTCTCTCCTCTTGCATCCCCAGCCTTTCCAGGGCTGTATCCTGCTTGCCCTTGAGTCTCCTGGGCTCTGGAGTGGGAAGCACCTGGCACCTAATGGCAGCTTAATAAACGAATCAATCCTCGTTAAGGCTTGATTGGCTGTTAGCCTCATTATCCTGTGAGCAGAGGGCTGGGGGAAATTCTAGAATGCCAAAGAGGGGCGTGATCACGAGGGAGGTGTGGCCAGCCCCCATGTATGAACACCCAGAAGGAAGGCCGTCTGACCAGGAGTGTTCATCCCAGGATGCATGTCAGACCCACGGGGGAAGGTTTATAAATACCGATGCCCACATGCTGCCCGGAGGTACGGATGCTGAACCTCTATGGGAGGGGTCCAGCCATTGGCCATTGGTGGTTTAGAAGGCCACCCTGCCCCCAGGCCAGTTAAAATGTGCTGCCAAGGAAGTCTGAAATATTATTTTTAATCTCTCTAGTGAAGAAAACCCCCAAATTTGGCCATCACAGCTTTGCCATATGGGAAAGCTCGATGAATATTAATAGCAAGTTCCCTGACATCTGGGGCTTTCTGGTCCCATCAGCTTGGCCCTGTTGATAGTCTCTTGTCATCGTCGTCCTAGGTCACGCTGATACACACGGCACCTTCCGTGACCCTCCCAGGCACCCGCTGGTCGCCACATTCATGCGACCAACGTGCTTCTCTTCAAACTGCAGCTTAACCCTTCTCTCACTCCTTCGCCAGTCTATTCTAAACCAGTCTTGCGAGAGTGTGGGTTTGATATTCCACTGGCATTTTTTTCCCCTAACACACGAAAACTTAAACACAAAAGGATGAAAAACTAAAAATAGGTTCATGTCTCTGCCACCTAAAATCACGTGGCCAACAGCTCGTTGCACTTATCCTACTTCATGGAAAAACGCTATTTTATAGTTTCCGAAACTGTTCCATGACTAAAAGGATGAGGGTGAGCACTTTTAAAAACTCCTGTCTCTCTCCATGAATAAGACATTGTTATTCTTTCATTACATCCTTCTGACAGCCTTTGAGATATTAAAAATAGCACTGTTTCTAATTAATTAAAATAGAGCCCCCTGGGGGTCTAATTTTGTGTGACTTACTTTCTTTCTTTTTCTTGGTATTTGCTCTAGGTCACAAATCAGTTTCATTCCTAAAACTTCATTTAAGTAGAAACCAGATTTCTCATTAAAAATTTAAAAAATATTAATACCTTAGACCCATTCATTGCATTCTGGGGCATATATAAGAAAGAAAAAAATCAATATAGTGATAATAGTTTATATACAAAAACATTCAAGGCACTGTTCTGTGCAATTGTGAGAAACATTAATCCACCCAAATCTCCAATAACAGCAGGACTAATTCGATTAGCATATAATGAATACGTAATAATGTATATACATATATATTCAATTTAATGAAAGATGTGGTTTATCAGATCAGGACCCTCAAAGACTTTAATGTTTATTGGATTCTAATTTTTGTATCTCTACCACTTAGCACAGTGCTTGGCACAGATGAGACCCTCAAAAATACTTGTTAGAGGCTGAGTGATTTATTAAAATGATAGTCACAGAATTTATAATAACACACAAAAAAACTGTTCAGTAAGTGAAAAAATCAGGGTGCAACAGTAAACACAACGTACTGTCACATCTCTATTAAAATATGCTTTGGGGGCTTCCCTTTCAGTCCAGTGACTAAGACTCCGTACTCCCAATACAGGGCGCCCATGTTCGATTCCTGGTTGGGGAACTAGATCCCACGTGCCACAACTAGGAGTTCCCATGCCACAGCTAAGACCCAGTGCGGCCAAATTAATAAGTGATATAAACATTAAAAAATATGCATTGGCTTTGCACATGCCAAAATAAAAGGTGGATTGCGAGTATGCTCAGTTGCATCCTACTCTTTGGGACCAAGAATACTGAAGGGGGTTGCCATTTCCTCCTCTAGGGGATCTTCAAACCCAGGGATCAAGCCATCATCCTCTGAGTCTTCCTCACTGCAGGCAGATTCGTTACCACTGAGCCACCGAGGAGGCCCTGAGGGTGGTTTAGTGAAATATATATCCAGGCTATAGCCTTTTCTGCAGCTACTAAAATGATGTTTGCAAAACATTCACAATATGAGAAACTGTTTATGATAAAGACAGAAAAAGCCGCATGCAGTATAATCGAATTTGTGTGTATGCATATAACCCTAACACTATATGTTGTAATTTAATTATATCTATAATAATATATATTTTAAATTAATATATTGTATTTATATATTTTTGCATAAATTTAATATTTATATATTATATAGGAGTATTTGTATTAATTTTTACATTTTATCTTATTTATATGTGTGTACATACATATGTATGAATATATGTATACACACATATTCACAAGACTGGGAATAACCTCAAATATTAACGGTTGTTTTAGGTGGTAAGATTAGGGTAAGTGTTTTCTTCTTTCCTCCATTTCATCTTTCCCCATTTTCCAAACATCTTCCTACAATGAGCATGAATTACTCTTCTCGTCAAGACAAAAGAAGAACCTCGAGGGATGTTTTAGACACAAAGTGGGTGGAGGAGTGGAGGAGAGGCCAGCCGCCCAGAGGGATGCTGGAGAAGGGAGGTCCGCAGTCACATCGAATCAGCTGGTGTGACTGATTCCGCCCAAGTTCAGGTCCGCAGGCCTCTCTGGCCAGGAACTCTTGTCGGGGCTGGGTGGGAGGGTGTGCTCTGCTTGCACCCTGAACTGTCTCCTTGGGGGTGCTTTCGTGGACTCGTAGCCCAGAGGCCTGGCTGAACTCTTCTGGAGGAATGCCGCCTTCCCCTAATTTGCCGGGTCTCTCCAGTTGCTAAGAATGATGGACAGTAATTAAAACTAAGCTAATAACCTCCTCACTCTTGACATTTCTATGGGGTTTTGTTCACCATTATCTACATATAGATTAAAAATTGTAATTGGACTGGCGATCGGGTTAGGAAAATCAACCACCTTCCAACTCGTCGTTTGCTGGAGACTGACACTTTGAAATTTTATTTAATCTGAGAAAATTGAGTTGAACTCTGGCACCTTGGGAGGAGGGGCGACAGAGTGTCGGGGAGAGAAATAAAACAGCATTTATCTTTAAGGACTGATGCTAGCTAAGAAAATATTCAGACTCTGGGCAGGAAGGAGTGGGTCAGAGGTCAGAAGGGTGGGGGGCAGGGAGCAGCCACAGGAATACAACAGAGAGGGTGTAGGGTGGGGGCGTCCTAGGAGGCAGCCCTGGGAGGGTGACCTGGGACCCTGCATGAAGGAGCTTTAGGGAGGCCAAGGCCACCTTCCCGAGAGGCTTCCTGTGTCACTTCATAGGGCTCGGGCGACCCGGCCCCACCGAATCCCCTGTGCTGGCGAGGAGCGATGGGCTGTGTGTATGCTCAGTCGCTTCAGTCGTATCCGACTCTTTGTGACCCCATGGACTGTAGCCCTCCAGGCTCCCCTGTCCATGGGGTTCTCCAGGCAAGAATACTGGAGTGGGTTGCCGTGCCCTCCTCCAGGGGATCTTCCCAGAGCAGGGATGGAAGCTGTGACTCATGTCTCCTGCGTTGGCAGGTGGGTTCCTTACCACTGGCGCCACCTGGGAAGAGGAATGTTACTGGTTTGTCATTCTGTGACTCCAGGTCTCTGCGATGCTGTGGTTACAGGGTTCCACCTGGTAGCCTCCTGTTCTCTGCAAGACCGAGGTGCCATGCCTCCGTTTCCCCCAGGTCTAAGAGCCAGGGTCTCTTATTTATGCATCTATGCTTCTGGAATGTGAAGATTCTAAAAATCAGAGGTTATATTAATAACCTCAACCTTAAAAGGGTGGGGCGGGGGGACATGGCCAGACGTGCCCGCAAGTCCCTCCTATGGAGTCATGAATTTGTCTAAATTAAAACCCTTAAACTGACATTAATCTTAGCTTGTGTCCCCTAGGGGGTGGGCCAGGTGAAGATTTCTTTGTGATACACCATGTAGCTGAGTCCATGCTGATGCTTGAGATATTTCAGTGGGGTCTCATGGCCCCAGGTGGGTCAAGTCCAAGCTCTTTAGGCCTTGTGCCTCATTCTCTCCAGAATCAGCCTCCTGAGTCCTTACAAATACTCCCTCTGCCCCCAGTAATATGCACGCTCTCTGTCCCTTTCTGACGGCAAGTAGTGCCCCCAGCTCTTTGCATTACTCTTCCCTCTGCCTGCAATGATCTCCTGCCCACCCCAGTACCGCCCCCTGAACACTGCCTTCTTCTCTCCCCTGATTTCTATCCGTCACTTATCTTGGGCTGCACCTTCTCCAGGAAGTGCTTGCCATCTTTCTGAATCGTGATCTCTGCTCTCTGAGCATCTCCGGCCCCCACACTCACTTTGTGTCAGTTCTGTGTGCGACTCTCTGACATCGCCTCCATCAAACCAGGATCTCCTTGAAAGCAAGAAGGCTTTCTTGCTTCACTGTTACATGATATAGTATTGCCAGAATGAAACGAAGAATGAATCTGTGTGTAAAGGCCGGGAACTTGTGATTCCTTTCCTCTTGGAGTAATAAATATTTATTTATACTTTTCAGAAGTATGTGTTGGCTGTCTGCTTTGTGCCTTGTGGTGTGCTCAGCCATGGGGATGTTCCCGGGAGCAAGACAAATAAGTCTCTATTGTCTATGGCACTTATGGGGAAAATAGATTAGAAAGATGGATTGGGGTTAAGGAATTAGGGGAGGAACATTCGAGGCAGAGGAAATACATGCAAAAGATCTTGAGGGAGGAAGGGAGGAAAGAGACACACTGTGAAACAGAAGCCCAGTGGGGCTGGGGCACTGCGAGAAATGAGGAGGGGTCCAAAATGAGCCCCAAAATGTGGGCAACGACTCGGATCATGAGGTCCTTGCAGGGTTTTCGGCTTGGAGCTACAAGATCAATTTTACACTGTGAAAAGATGGTTTGTTAAATGAATTAAGTCCATGTGCAAGATATAGACAACCTTGTCCCTTTATTTTGAGAATAATTATTCTCATCCTTCATGCTTGTTGCTTTAATCTTTCCAGCACACATTTGCCTCCTAGAGAGGACTGATGAATTGTATCTGCCTAGAAAGCTTTCCCAGAGAAGGCAATGGCACCCCACTCCAGTACCCTTGCCTGGAAAATCCCATGGACAGAAAATCCCATGGACGGAGGAGCCTGGTAGGCTGCAGTCCATGGGGTCGCCAAGAGTCGGACACAACTGAGTGACTTCACTTTCACTTTTCACTTTCATACACTGGAGAAGGAAATGGCAACCCACTCCAATTTTCTTGCCTGGAGAATCCCAGGGATGGGGGAGCCTGGTGGGCTGCCATCTATGGGGTCGCACACAGTCGGCCACGACTGAAGCGACTTAGCAGCAGCAGCAGCAGCAGCAGCAGCAGCAGCAAGCTTTCCCAGTGCCCTTCTTCTGGAAACATATTCTGCCCACCCTGGCTGCAGAAGTGGTCCCATGATCCAGGCCTGACCAATCACAGCATTCGATCCCTCTGGTGACAGTGATTGGTGCAAGAGGCAAGCATGTGACCTAAGTAGGGCCAATCAGAGTCCTTCCATGGGATTGGTCTATGGACCTGGTTGGAGGAAGTTTCTCCCCCAACTTAATTTTGTCCAGCCAGTCCCAGCCACATAGAGAAGGTAGAAGGTGTGTGTGGAGAGTGAAGCCTCCATCATAAAATGAAGAAAAAGGGAGAAATGAGAGCTTTTACTTCTAACATGCCCCAGTATCTGTTGAGAACCACTGAATCTCCCCTTTCTCTGCTAAGCTAGCTTAAATTAGATGTTTATCATTTACATTCAAATGACTCCCAACTCATTCATGGCACACCTGATCCCCTTACCTATCTGGGATGTAGTCAATGGAACTATCTTATCCTAATTTTATAGTGGAGGGGGACTCTGGGACTCACAGAGTTGCCTACGTTTATGCATCATAGTGGCAGCGCTGGAATCAACTTATCCTTTTATCAACAAGGTGATGCTGTCAAACTATTATTCTAAGAATGGTGATTCTGAGAATTTTCTGGATCATCCCCAATTTCAGATACACTGTCCCAGTATCCTCACAGACCACCTGAATGGCTCACTAATTTGAAGTGACAAACCACCTTTCCTGAAATGCATTTCCATGTCCAGAAATAATCAAAAAAAATTCACTATAGCCATAGCTGTTGATTTTTAACTAGGAAGGCACTAGAATGACTCAGTGGTGTGCTGGTACATGTTTAACATTTAACAAGTGTGGTTCTGACATGAATCTTGGTGAATATTTTTGTTTACATTAATGAGTAAGACCAAATAAAGCAACAAAAGCATTTGGTTTGGACTTCACTTGTTTGTCAGTGACGTGGGCAACTTCTTTCTGAATTGAATCATGGTTTTCAAATACTGGAAGAAGAGTTCCTCAATTGTTTGTGCTTCTACAATAGAATGACTATGAACATAGCATATCTTTAAGTTTAATCTGTGTTATTAACATTTTTCACATCACTTTTTCGAGAATCAACAAAACAATAGTAAATTAAACCCTGGCTTGGAGCATTTACGACTGTCTGTAAATATTTTCTTTGGGGCTGATTTCAAGCTACCAACCTGATGTCACTGAAAGTGAAGTTGAGGAGGTGCACAGATATTATTATGTATATGTCCATCAGATAGATGTAATGGGTGCAAATTACTTCAAAAGCATAGCTAATAAAAGAAAAGTGGTCAAACAATTAGGAATGATGAGTTTTAAGTAATTTTAAATGTCATTTACTTAATTGTAAGCTTATATAATTTAATTATTTTGGGAGTTGATCCAAACACATTTTATTTAAAAAACTTATTTAAAATTGCCATGAAGAGACTATGAATGAACAAAAAAGTTATATTTCAGTCTTCCAAGATCTTTTAAAATTATCTTGTATAAGGAAACAAAAGTGAACCTAAAAAATACAGTTTGGGACATATATTTCCATATAATTTAATCATTAATCATGGCCACAGTATACAACTGGCTCACAAATTCCTGAAAATTTAGCCATTAGCTCTCCTGGGCTGGTACGAGCTGGACCAGTGCCCTGCCACAGATCTCTGTGGCCGTGATAGAGTGATACTCTCTGATGACTGGATGTTAAGAGGCAAAAACTACCTGCCATTGTTCAAGTGGGCTTTCTTCTTCATTTACTAGGAACCAGCTGATCATGGAAGTTCCTTCTAAGAGCATCCTTCTGGTTCAGACCAAGCAATGCCCTCCTCTCACAGCCTCCTCTTTTTTCCTTCATAGCCCTTAACAAAGTTTGTAACCATGGGACAACCACAGTAGAGGAATATCAGGGGCTTCCCTGGCAGTCCAGTGGTAAAAACTCCATGTTTTCCACTGCAGGGGCTACAGGTTCAATCCCCGGTCAGGGAAGTAAGATCCCCACATGCTTGTGGCATGGCCAAAATACCCCTGCATATATAAGTAAATATAAAGACACCTCCAGTCTTCCCTGCATCGTTTTCATGGGAGAGAGTGTCTGTTTCTGTATTTGGAGAGAAGAGAAATTACACCATAATATTCGTGATTGTGACGACGATGGTGGTGATCATGGCAGGTACAAGAAATTGTGCTCTTATGGTGACAGGCCTCAGTTCAAAGGATTTCTCATGCTTGATTACTTTACAGTTTACCCGTGAGGAGGGTATTATTACCTCAAACTTATGAACGTGGAAACAGAGGCTCAGAGAGGTTAAGTGACTCCCCCAAGGTCTGCTGCTGCTGCTGCTGCTGTTTAATCGCTCAGTCCATGTCCGACTCTTTGTGACCCCATTGACTGTAGCCCACCAGGCTCCTCTGTCCATAGGGTTATCTTGCAAGAACACTGGAGTGAGTTGCTATTCCCTTCTCCAGGGGATCTTTCTAATCCAGGGATCAGCCCTGCGTCCTCCTGCCCTGGCAGGCAGATTCTTTACCCACTGAGTCACCAGGGAAGCCCACACAGCTTCAATCCAAGACTGGCTGACTCTGAAGCACCTCCTCTCAAAGCCTTTATCTTATGTGGGAGGGAAAACCTGGATGGGAGGCAGATGCGGGACCCCCTTTAGCTGGCAGCCCCTTTTGCTCACTTCCTTCCCAGCGTCTGTCCACCTTCTAGCTACAGAGGCGCAAAAGCCCGCTCCCTTCGCCATGTTAAGTGCATTCGCAAAGCTTGGCCAACCCAGGGCTGAGACTAAGTTGTCAACCAGCAGATAGAAAAAAAAAAAAGAAAAAGCAATTTCTTCCATTTCTTGGCTCAATCCTATGCAGTCAATACTGTTAACAGTAAATCAAATATCAGGGCTGCACTGACCCAGGAAAAGGCCAAGGAGAAAAAAAATTTCCAGAGAAGAATCCAAAAAAGTAGAGAGGGAGAGAGAGAAAAAAAGAAGGTTCAGCCAGAAGCATAAATCATGCCTAGGGAAGAGAACCCGCAGCGGCAGCAGCAATGGCATTGAAACTTAGCCGCCCCGGCGAGCTGGCTCCCAGGAAGGACCTCTGCTTTTGGTGTCTGAGTTTCTTGGACCCTGATTCCTGGTAGATCCAGGGGACGAGAGGCCACCAGAGCCAGGGCTTGGGATTCTGATTTGAGGTCTTAATTTGGGGCCTCACTGCACAACCCCTGTCTCAGTTGAGAAGGGAAGTCTGTAGGACAGGGCTTTGGGGGAGAAAGCTCCCCCCTCCCCACTTCAGCCCTTCATCCTTCCATACATGCCATCCTATAAGATTTCATGGCTCAGAGTGCTGGCTCAAAAAATTTTGAGGCTCAAATGTTCTAAAAAAAATTTCAGCCATGTCTGAGACATGTTGCCCATTGACCTGTGGCCTCCTTTCATAAATGTAAAGAAAGTGAAAAGTGAAAGTGTTAGTCACTCAGTCGTGTCGGACTCTTTGCGACTCCATGGACCATAGCCCGCCAGGCTCCTCTGCCCATGGAATTTCCCAGACAAGAATACTGAAGTGGCTAGCCATTCCCTTCTCCAGGGGATCTTCCTGACCCAGGGATTGAACCTGGGTCTCCTTCATTGCAGGCAGATTCTTTACTGTTTAAGCCACCAGGAATGTAGCTATTCAATAAATTTTTATGAAGCACCCACTGTGTGCCAGGCATTGCCCAAAGGCCCTGGGGATTCAGCCATGGACAAAACATGTTCCCAACTTCCCTAAAGCTACAGTTTAGTTAATGATGGGGGAGATAAGATAATTAAGATTTTTATAGTATGTTGGAGGGTTCAGTTCAGTTCAGTTCAGCTCAGTTTTTCAGTCGTGTCCGACTCTTTGCGACCCCATGAATCGCAGCATGCCAGGCCTCCCTGTCCATCACCAACTCCTGGAGTTCACTTAGATTCACGTCCATTGAGTCAGTGATGCCATCCAGCCATCTCATCCTCTGTCGTCTCCTTCTCCTCCTGCCCCCAATCCCTCCCAACATCAAGGTCTTTTCCAATGAATCAACTCTTCGAATGAGGTGGCCAAAGTAAAACAAAAAACAAAGAAAATAAGAGACACAGAGTGTTTTGGGTGGAAGGAGTCAGGTTTAATTATGGTAAGGGGATGTTTGAGGACAGAGATGAGCCCATCAGAAAGTGGAGGAAGGTATTCTAGGCAGCAGGTGCAAAGGTCCTGAGGCATGATGCGACAGGGGTGTTTGAGAAATGAGGAGGGACGGCTGGAGGGGAGATAGGGGATGGTGATGGACGGTGCAGTTGAGGTTGGAGAGGTGACCAAGGGCAAGAACAGGCAGGGCATCTGGGCAGTAGTGAATTTGGTTTCTTCTGGGTCAATAGGGATTGTTGGGGAACTTGGAGCTGGGAAGAGATCTAATCTAATGTGGTTTTCAACTTCTTGCCAGTCCCTCACTCCTATATCCTTACTACTCAAGATTTAAAAAATCTAGATGGATTTATATGGCAACTTGTACACCGCTAAGAACCCATCTTTCTTTCTTTCTTTCTTTTTTTTTTTTTTTAAGGCAAGGTTTTACTGGGATCCCTGAGACAGCAGGGGGAATTGAGAACAAGTAACAGTTTCCCTTGCTCGCTGGTTCCCTGAGGGTGAAGGAGGGGAACTTGCTCCTTATGTGGGGTGAGGGCAGGGGTGCACCCAGGGGTGGGGCCAGAGGGCTGACTGGGTGGTTTGCCTACCCCTCTGGTGCTGTTGAGCTACGGTTTTTCCAGTGGTCATGTACGGATGTGAGAGTTGGACTATAAAGAAAGCTGAGTGCCGATGAATTGATGCTTTTGAACTGTGGTGTTGGAGAAGACTCTCGAGAGACCCTTGGACTGCAAGGAGATCCAATCAGTCCATTCTAAAGGAGATCAGTCCTGGGTGTTCATTGGAAGGACTGATGTTGAAGCTGAAACTCCAATACTTTGACCACCTGATGTGAAGAACTGATTCATTTGAAAAAACCCTAATGCTGGGAAAGATTGAGGGCAGGAGGAGAAGGGGACGATAGAGGATGAGATGGTTGGATGGCATCACCGACTCAATGGACATGACTTTGAGTGAACTCCGGGAGTTGGTGATGGACAGGGAGGCCCTGGCGTGCTGCAGTCCATGGGGTTGCAAAGAGTCGGACACGGCTGAGCGACTGAACTGAGCTGAACTGGTGGTGTTGAGTGCAGAGGGCATGCGTAGTACCCTGCTTTTGCTCCCGACACCCCATTTTTTTTCTCCAGGCACTTCAAAAGTGGCAGGTGGGTGTTTTGTTCTCTCTGCATCTTCTGGGCCCATAATCTGCCCCAACCATGCCTGCACACAATTATTTTTAGTCCTATTAGTTTGTCTGTATTTTGTTGCTCAAGGACAGGTGTGTCCAGCTGCAAGCATCGAAACACTGCATCAAAGGGTCCCAGGCCCCTCACTGCTCCCTGAGAGACTCTACCCCCTTATTCTTAAGGCGTGAAGGGCCGACAGAGGATGCAATGGTTGGATGGCACCACCGATCCAGTGGACTCAAACTTGGGCAAACTCTGCGGGATGGTGAGGGACAGGGAAGCGTGGCCCGCTGCGGTCCATGGGGTCACAGAGAGTCGGACAGGACTTGGTGACTGAAGAACAGCAACAAGGGGCTGGAGGTCTCTTCTGAAACTTCGTCCTGCTGGACGGGGGCCGTGGACACTAGAGAACCCATCTTTCTGACAGTCACCTGTAACGCCCTTGCACATTCTTGGCCCATGACAAACACTCAAATATATTAGATGAGCATAGAAGGACATCGGGGTGGATGGTCAGCAAACAGTCAGTGGTGCTTCCTTTGGAGACTAGAATGAGTGTGACAAGTAAAGGGCAATTTCCTCTTTTATTTCTTATCTTTTTTGTACTGTCAAGTTATTATTTTTTAGAAAGATGTGTTGAATGGATAAAGACTGACCTCAGGTAGGTCATGCTTTTCTGAGTGTCCGTTGCTTGTTTTATAATGAGGTAGCCCTTTCACACCTGCTTATGAGGGTCTTGGGACAATTAAGTGTCGTGTCTTGTTTGCACTGATTTTAATCAGTGAGGAGCCATGTATGTTTCTTAAGGGGGGATCTGATGGGGAAGGACCTGGGTATGGAGACAGACGCTTGCACTAGCTTTCACTGGCTGCTCTGAGCAGGCCCAGCCCCCTCTATCTTCCTGGGCAGCTGGGAGCTGGGAGCTGGTTAACTATCCCTTCTCCCCCAACACACCCCTACCCCAGGCCAGTGCCCTATACTTTCGTAGGAGAAAATCAGCCACCTGCCCCGCAGGTCGCTCAGAAATTGAAGGACTTGCTGAGACCTAGGGGGGAAACCAAATCGCCCAGTGGAACTCAGTAGCATCTTCTTCCAGGCAAATTGTAGGGCCTTGTAAGGTCTTTACCTAACAAGGAGTGGGGGGACTCTTTTCACCTCCAACGAGGCCCTTGAGGTGGACAGTCGTGGTTTTGCCTTATTAGCATCTTTTCCTTTTCCTGGTAACAGCCCCCTCCTATTTTGATTTTTTTGGCTGCTCCACCGTGGCATGTGGGATCTTAGTTCTCCGACCACGCGTGGAACTCGTGCGCTCTGCAGGGGAAGCTGGGAGTCCTAACCATCGGACTGCCGAGAAATTTCCAACCGCACCCTACCCTCTGCTTTCAGTGATTGGCTCAGCGCTGGGACTCATGACCCAATCTAGCCAATGAGAGCCAGACTTAGGATTTTGGTTTAGACTGTTGGTGTAACAGTCAAGAAAGGGTCCGGGATAGGCTCCAGCCCCTCCATCTTAATTACGGTGATGCACATCTTAGTGGCACAAAGCAGGGGCACAAGTTGATTTCTTATTCATGCCCCTTGTCTGTCTCAGGCTGGTGGGGGCTCTGCTCCTATCTCCCTCATTCAGAGATACAGGCTGGTGGAGCTTCTACCTCTGGGAACAAGCGGCCTGCCTGGTACTCAGTTATTGCTCAGAGAGTATCCATTTCCCCCTTATCCAGTTTCTCCAGCCCTTATTTTCTGTATGTCCAAGTTGGATTTCCAGAGCTAGGCTCAAATGCCTGCCCCTCTAGCATGAGTTCTGAGACCCTCCTCATTTCCCAGCACCTTTTCGTCATCTTAGCACAGTGGAAAGTACATAGTAGGGACTGTAGTCTGCGCCCTGCCTGCGTCTAGCAAAGACCTAAGCACTTGCATGCTAAGTCACTTCAGCTGTGTCTGACTCTGTGACCTATGGGCTTCCCTTGAGGCTCAACTGGTGAAGAATCCACCTGCAATGCAGGAGACCTGAGTTTGATCCCTGGGTTGAGAAGATCCCCTGGAGAAGGGAAAGCTACCCACTCCAGTATTCTGGCTGGAGAATTCCATGGACTATACAGTGTTTCAGAGTCGGACACAACTGAGTGACTTTCGCTTCACTTCTGTGACCTATGGACTGCAGCCTGTGAGACTCCTCTGTCCGTGGGATTCTCCAGGCAAGGACTGTAGCCCGCCAGGCTTCTCTGTCCATGGAATTTTCCAGGCAAGAATACTGGAGTGGGCTGCCATGCCCACCTCCAGGGGATCTTTCCAACCCAGGGATCGAACCCACATCTCCTGCTTTGCAGGACGATTCTGTACCTGCTGAGCCACCTGCTGTGCCCTGTCAGTATCCAGCAAAGACCCAAGAACTTAGTACGTGGTACTGTCAGTGCTTTGCAATGTTAGGCACGTAGTAGGTGTTATTAGTTGAACTGTCCACAATGTCCAGCCAGTGTCAAGCACATGGCATGTTTTTTCCTTGTATCTCTTCCTGCAGCGTTTCCAGCAGTGTCTTTTTCAAAGGTTACTCCTCAAAACACCTCCTCCCAGCCCCAGCCTCCTGCATCTTGGGACCTGGAGTTTGTTGCTACCAGGGTATATTTGCTGAAATGAGTGGGGTGGGGTGAGGGGGTTTTGAAGGGGTGGTCCAGGGCTGCACTGCCCTGCGCGGGTCATCAGGGGTCAGTGAGCAGCAACTTGGCTTATAAATTTCCTCAGAGGGCCCCAGACAAAGAGGGAAGTCATTGGTGATGCGGTTACCTTGGCAACCCTTTGTGCTGGAGAGTGGGAGAGAGAGGTGAAGGGAGGAAATGGAGGGAAGGGGGCAGCTGCTGGGGGAGAGGGCAATGCAGGAGGGTTCGTTCCCCTTTAAAAGAGGGGAATGACTTGGTGTCTGCCTTCCGAACAAACTGAAGGAAGGGGTCTTCCCGCTGCAGGAGGGAGGCTGGTCAGGGTGGGATGCCCTGCTTCTCCTCCTCCAGCCTCTCTAGAGATCCTTCCAGCTGGCCTGAGAATGTGGAGAGAAAGTCGGTGTTCCAACGTGCTGTGTTATCCTGTGCAAGTTACCCTCCCTCTCTGAACCTCAATTTCCTCTCTTACAAAATGGGGATGATCACCCGCAGCGTGGCAGTGAGGCTTGGGTGAGGTTTGATGTGAGGTGTGGGGCAGTGCTGCGGGGCCGTCAGTCACTTGATTGCCTCTTACTGGCCACGTGGATTGAGGCGAGTGACTGCGTGCGCGCTCCGTTGTGTCTGACTGTTTGTCACCCCGTGGACTGTAGCCCGCCAGGCTCCTCTGCCCATGGAATTTCCTAGGAGCAGGTTGCCATTTCCACCTCCAGGAGATCTTCCTGAGCCAGGGACTGAACCCAAGTCTCCCACACTTCCTGCACTGGCAGGTGGATTCTTTACCACACAGCCACCTGAACGCCCCAGACAATGATTACCTTGAAATCAGGGTGGGGCATCTCTCCTGTAACATGCTAAGTGGGAGCTCCCAGTAACTATTGATTGTTGATGATGACAGATGTTTCTGGCAGTTTCTTGACCTTGGGAGTGGGGTATGGAGGAGAGGTGTTATTGTTGTGTCTTATGGGTCATGATTATGTCGATGGGGAGACTGAAGCTCAGACTTGGGCGTAAGTCTGAGATGCCTTTGAGGGAGATGCCTGGGAGAGGAGACCAGCCATAGGGCACCGACATTGCTCTGACTCTGCATTGCGTGTCCATGGTCCAGCCCACTTGACACCCCAGTGCCAGGGCTAAAATCCTCGGCTTTTGGTGGATGAGCAAACTGGCAGAAATTGGCTGGTGATGGAGCAGGATCTGGGGCAGAGAGGATGTCACTCCACTCTGCCCCAATTCCATCCTTCTCCCTCTGACCTGTGTGTGGGGGAGGAGGCTTCATGGGGGCCCTGGAGAATTCCCTGCCTGCCCCACTCCCAGCTTCTGCTGGTGGACCACTGAGCAAGGCACTTTGGAGTCACTTTCCTGCCCTGGAGCCAGCCAAGGACACAGATTTCTGCAGGCAATCTTAATGGAAATCTCTCCAGCTATTTTTCTGTCTCGAGGAGGAATTAGCAACCACAAAATCTGCTTTTGCCCCAGAAGTGGAGCGAATAGGCAGCACTAAGGAGCTGCTCTCTCCTCCCCTCACCATGGCTTAAGAAAGTTTTTTTTGAGTGTAGTCACTTTACAATGTTGTGTTAGTTTCTGCTGCACAGAAAAGTGCGTCAGCCGCGTTTATACACGCATCCCCTCTTTGTCCCCACGTCCTTCCCGCTGAGGTCCGCACAGAGAATTGAGTAGAGTTCCCCGGGCTACACAGTAGGCTCTCATTGGTTAAAATCCAGTGGACGGAGGAGCCTGGTGGGCTGCAGTCCATGGGGTCGCTGGGAGTCGGACATGACTGAGTGACTTCACTTTCACTTTTCACTTTCATGCATTGGAGAAGGAAATGGCAGCCCACTCCAGTGTTCTTGCCTGGAGAATCCCGGGGACGGGGGAGCCTGGTGGGCTGCCGTCTATGGGGTCGCACAGAGTCGGACACGACTGAAGCGACTTAGCAGCAGCAGCAGCAGCAGTGTGTATACGTCAATCCCAGTCTCCCGCTTCCTCCCACCCCCGCCTTTCCTCTGTTGGTGCTCATATGTTTATTCTTTATGTCTCTGTTCTATTTCTGCTTTGCAAATAGGTTCATCTGTACTGGTTTTCTAGATCCCACATATTTGTGTTAATATATGATATGTTTTTCTTTCTGATTTGCTTCACTCTATGACCATCCCTAGGTTTATTCGTAACTCTGCAAATGGCACAATTTCATTCCTTTTCACGGCTGAGCAATATTCCACTGTATATATGTACCACACCTTCTTTATCCATTCCTATGTTGATAGACATTTAGGTTGCTTCCATGTTCTGGCTATTGTAAATAGTGCTACAATGAACACTGGGTTCATGTATCTTTTGGAATTATAGTTTCCTCTGAATATGTGCCCAAGGAGTGGGATTGCTGGGCCGTATGCTGGTTCTGGGCTTTCCCAGGTGGCACTGTTGGTAAAGAATTTACCTGCCAGTGCAGGAGATGCAAGAGCCTGGAGTTTGATCCCTGGGTTGGGAAGATCCCCTGGAGAAGGGAATGGCCACCTACTCCAGAATTCTTGCCTGGAAAATTCCATGGGCAGAGGAGCTCGGCAGGCTACAGTCCATGGGAATACAAAGAGTCGGACGTGACTGAGCACACACAAACACTACCACGCTAGTTTTATTTTTGTGTTTTAAGGGATCTCCATATTGTCCTCCACAGCAGCTGTGTCACTTTGCCTTCCCACCAGCGCTGTAAGAGAGTTCCCTTTGCTCTACACCCAGCCTTACTTACTCATCAATTACTGAGCGCCAGCTGTGTGCATTTGCTCCGAACACTTTCTATATGGTTGGGAAATTCATTCACTCCACTTTGTGAATGGAAGGAAGTGGAACTCAGAGAAGAGAAGAGATTTGCTGAGGTCACTCCCTGGAGAAGTTCAGGACTGGCGTTCACACCCAGGTCTTCCCCACTCTGAAGGCCCTGGGTGCAGCCACCATGGCAGGAGGGCACTGGAGCCAGTGCAGTGTCCTAGTTTAGGTCTGGTTTCTCCCCATGAAGCTGTGTCATCTGGGCAAAGGGCTTTACTTGTCTTCTCTGTGCCTCAGCTTCCTCATCTGTAGAATGGGCATAATAAAAGCACCTACTTCCCTGGCTTGTGAGACGTTAATAGTTTAGACTGTGTTTAGCTAAAGTACTGGGGACAGGGCTAGATGCACTGTGCAATCCAGATGAATTCAACCAATCTTGATTCGGATGCTGGCGCTACAGTGGGAGAGCAGAACAGACCCCATCCACCCTCCAGCACTTACGTTTTTGGCAGTGCCACGAAAGAATAAGATACTGATCTGTGAGCCTTGAACTACTATGCATATATATTCATCCGTTCAACAAATATCGAGTACCTACTGTGTACCTGGCCAGGCAAAGAGGAATAAGGTGCTGCTTCTCCAAGGAAGCATGTGGATGGGATTACGAAGAGGGAAGGAGAGTCAGAGGGCCTGCACCAGGCTGAGTCCTGGAGGACCAACAGGAGTTAGGCTGGGAGGGTGATCTAGGGGCCAGCACAGCACAGGCATAGGCACGGGGCTGTCTTGCTGACTCTGGTGAAATCTCGTGGTTGTTAGAGTCCTCCAGTGTGATGTGAAGAGTCGACTTATTGGAAAAGGCCCAGACTGAGGGCAGGAGGAGAAGGGGACGACAGAGGATGAGATGGTTGGATGGCATCATCGGCTCACTGGATATGAGTTTGAGCAAACTCTGGGAGATAGTGAAGGACAGGGAAGCCTGGCGCGCTACAGTCCATGGGGTTTGCAAAGAGCTGGACATAATTTAGCAATTGAACAAGACTCCTCCACTAACGTTTGGCCATTTCTTCCCTAAACTCGGTGAATTGTGGTTGAACATGAGAACTTTAACCCCCGCTAGCTTTAACCTTGATTCTCTTTACTTGCTTTTCATATATCATGTATTTTTATTTTTTAATTTATTCATTAAAGAAATATTTATTTGTTTGGCTGTGCTGGGTCTTAGTTGTGGCATGTAGAATCTAGTTCCCTGATCAGGGATCAAACCCGGGTCCCCTGTATTAGGAGCACGGAGTCTTACCCACTGGACCAGCAGGGAAGTCCTGAACATCATCTCATTTAATCTGAACAACAATCCTGTTAGTACAGGAACAGAGGATGACTTTATTTTACAGATGCCCAGAAAGGTGAAGTGTTATGTCTTAAGTCACCCCGTTGTAGGACTGCTGGGCTTACAAAAACGAAAGAAATCAAAACTGGGAGCCCTGTTAAATCCAAATTTCAGATAAACAATGAATGAGTTTTTTGAAGGCTAAGTATATGAAATATTTGGGACATACTTAAAAAAAGTATTTGCTATTTCTCTGAAGCTGAATGGAGTGTCTTGTACTTGGCAAACCTATCCAGTTTTTGAACTTGATTATGCCTGTTTTCACCCCTGAAAGTAAAGGTAGTGATCATTATAATCTGGGTTTCTTGAGGACCTACTATGTGCCAGGCTGTGTCCTAAGGGCTTGGCATACCGTGTCTCTGGAGCTCTGAAGGAAGGGGCCGCTCGCCCGCTGTCAGCAGCCTCTGCTCGCAGTTCCCAGCGCGGCCACGTAGTGTCACCCTCGGCCCGTGGTACCCGGGAGGGGCCGGCCGGGAGCGCGCGGCCCATTCATCACCGCGGGGCCGCGGCGCGCAGACAATGCGGGAGCGGCCCTTGCCCGCGCCCGCGTGGCTGTCGGTACAAAGGATGCGCTGTTAACACGTGTACGGTAATAGGCTCCCCCACGGCCTCTTTGCGGGCCGCCCGCTCCCAGCCTGACGGCTGGCCCGAGCCATCCATCTCAATTATGTCATGGGCAATGAGCATCCTCCTGTGTCCAGAGTTCTGCCGTCTGGGCCAGGCTGGACTTCGTTTGAGGCCTTCTGCCTGGACGACCCCAGTGACCTGTCACTCTCGGGAAGAAACCTCCTGCGGGGTGAGCACCTACTGTGTGCTGGGTCCCAGCCACTCTCTCCTTGATTTCGGTGTAAGCTGGTGTTTGGGTTATTAACCCATTTCACAGAGGAGGAAACTGAGGCTTGAAGCTGGGAAATCTTTATTCTGCGGTCACACAGCTCTCGAGTTTGCTTAAGATGGGTTTTTTCCTTTGCAGCTTTATGGAGATATATCTCCCGGACTCTAATACTCACGCATTCAGAGGTACATTTCAGCGGTCTCTAGTCTACTCACAGAGTTGGGCAACTATCCCCATGAGTCAATATTAGAACACTATAAAGTCCACTCCCACCACCCCCCGCCCCCAAACCTGTTAGCAGGTTTTAAAAATGTCTGTCTTTGGCTGCACTGGGTCTTCATCGCTGCACTGGCTGCTCTCTAGCTGCAGTACCCGGCTTCTCCCTGCAGCAGCTTCTCTTGCTGTGGAGCACAAGCTCTGAAGTGCGTGGGCTCGGTGGTTCTGGCTCCTGGGCTCTGGAGCACAGGGTCAATAGTCGTGGTGTGGGGACTTGGTTGCTCCGCACGTCATGTGGGAGTTTCCCAGACCAGGGATGGAACCCGTGTCTCCAGCATCGGCATGCAGATTCTTTACCACTGAGCCACCAGGGAGGCCCCAGCAGTCATTCTTAATTCCTCTCTCTCGCTAGCTCCTGGTAACCACCAATCTTCTTTCTGTCTCTATAGATTTGCCTCTTCTGGTCATTTCATATAAGTGGAATCCTACCATGTGTGACCTTTTGTAACAGGATTGTTTCACTTAGCACAGTGTTTTCAAAGTTCATCCACGTTGTAGCCCGTGTAAGGTCTTCCTTGTTATCGCTGAATAGTATTCCATTGTATGGATAGATCACATTTGCGTATCCTTTCAGCTGTTCGTGGACGTTTGGTTTGCTTCCACTTTTTGACTTGTGTGAGTAGAGCTGCTATGAACATGTGTGGAAATTTTGGTGTGGATGTGTGTTTTCAATTCCTTTGGCTAAATACCTAGGAGTGAAATTGCTGGGTCATATAAGAACATGATGCTTACCAAAACTTGAGGAGCTGCTAGACTGTTTTCAAAGGGACTGCATCATTTTACATTCCTGCCCACAGTGGATGGGTGTTTTGATTATTTTCCCACATTTTAGCCAATACTTGTTACTATCTGACTTTTTGATTCTAGTCATCCTAGTGGGTGTGAAGTGGTATCTCATTGTGGTTTTGACTCGCATTTATTTCCCTGATGGTTAATGATGTCAAACATCTTTAAGTGTGCTTATTGGCCGTTTGTATATTTTCTTTGGAGGAAGATGCCTTATCTGATATATGATTCGCAAATACTTTCTCTCATTTAGTGAGTTGTCTTTTCTCTTTCTTTATGGTATTGTTTACAGAAGTGTAAAATTTGGTAAATGTCCAAGTTGCTATTTTTCCTTTTGCTGCTTATGCTTTTCATGTTGATAATGAAGAGCCAGCTATGTGTGACTCTGAAGTGGGTGGTCTTTTGCCTTCAGTCTTCCATGGGGGGTGTGGAAAGAGCTGATCAGGGTTTGGTGGTCATCGTAGGCTTGGGCGAAGGTGTAGAGCTGTGAAAAATAATGACCCTGGAATCGAACAGAATTGAGTTCCAATCCTAGCCAGGTTATTGCTTTTTTTTGATGACTTCGGCAGGTCATTCAGTGCCTCTGAACCTCAGTTTACTCACCTGTACAATGGAGATAACCACACCTACTTCGAGGTTGCTGTGAGGTTAAATAAAGGAGGGGTCAAGCACATGGAAGATATTTCCTAGACATAGCTGGGGTGACAGTGGCCTCTAGGTTCACCGTGAAGACTGCCAGGTCCCCCACCCCCAGCACTGACCAAGGTACACGGCCCAGAGTCCTTGAGCCTCTGTTCCAGTGAACTTTTCTCTGGAACCTGAACACCAAGCATAGTTTCTCTGTGTCCTGGTGAAAACCGTGAGGGCAGCAGAAGGGACCAGAAGGTACCATTAGACTGTTGGGCAGAGGGAGGTGGAGGCTCCAGTTTAGACATCGCCCCCCAGCCTGCCCTGGCTCCCATAGCCTTTCAACCTCTGTTACCGACAAGGAAACTGAGGTTCAGAGAGGTGAAGCAACTTGGTGGAGGTCACACAGCCCCATTGAAAAGCAATACAAAGAAGGGCTTCTTGCCTCTGGGCCCGAGAATCTTCAGGTATCACCCTGGCGCATGCCCCACTTCTCTTGGAGTCAGGACCTTGGGATGACGCCCTGCCCACAAGGCACCTCCCTGGCTCCCAGTTAGAACATGAAGCTTTGGAACTACATGGAACAGAATCCAGCAACATCATCTACTCTCTGACCCTCAGTATCTTCATCTGTTCAGTGGGAACACTTGTTCCTGCCTGTAGAGTTGCTGTGAGGATGGAATGAAAGGTGAGCCTTGTATGAGCTGAGTGTGAACCTGGCCATCATGAGCACTTGGTAATGACGACTATTTATTATGAGTATCAATAACCCAGATGAGGGTTTTGGAACAGATCCAGACTGGGCACGCACACTGGCCTGACTGGGAGGTGGTGGCCAGACTGCTCCCCCATTGCCAGAACCCCCAGAGGCTGTATTTTCAGGGCTACGGGAAGTGGAGGGCGCTGTCTGCTGGCGGATGGATGGAGTGGATAAAATTGATTCCGGCCCAGCGGCCGCAGGTGGCTGTGCAATTACCCACTGCCAAGCCGCCGGAGATGAGACGCCCTTGGGTCACAGCTCTGCTGACCCCAGAGGCGGTGGATCTGGCTGGCTGGTGGCTGGGCCTCCTGTGCTAAAGCCGGGGGCTGCGGTGCTGGGGTGCCCAGGACTGGGATTCAGCCTCGCTCACTCTTACAGATAGACAGATACCCGGCAGACAGGCCCACGTCCACTCCACGGGGCAAGCTGGACATGATTCTGTTTTGATCTTCACAGACCCAGTCTCACAAGCCAGTGCTTAGTCCCCCGGGGAGGTTCATAGCCCACTTGTGCACACAGGTCCCCTCGATGAAGTCTGGCTCACAGTGGGGCTCATCCCTGCCCAGTCCTCCGACACCTGGTGAGCAAAGACAGGCTGCATGTCTGTTAAGCCCCAGACAGAGTGCTCCCCAGGATGTGAGCCGTGTCTGTTTGGGTTAGCATCCTCTTCCCCTGCCAGGCACAGTACCTGGTACACAGCGGGCACTTGGGGGAACATTGAATGGGTAGATGAGTGCTTGACCCGGGTACCAAGGGTTAGGATTCCAACATATTTTGTGGGCACACAGTTCAACCCATACTTGGCCTGCCATGAAATAAACATCGTGCAGTGCTTTTTGAGCACCAACTGTATACCTGGCACATGGTGCCCAGGGTGCAAGGGAGAGAGGTAGGGGGTTAGGGAGGAGAAACAATGGAAGTGAGGACCAGGGAGGGGGTGTGGCTGGGAGGTGGGAGGTGGCCTATGTCTCTGGGCCTGCAGGGGGTGCATTTGCAGATGGGTCAAGACAGAAAGCTGGGACCGATGCTGCCGGTGGCTTTGAGTGCCAACCAGGTGAAGACTTGGGGATTGAACCACTAAGAAGCTCTCAGGTGTGAACAGGAAGTCTTAGACTTGATGAGCTAAAGAGCTGTAGAAATCATGCTTTTTTTTTTTTTTAAAGAAATTCCATTCTTTCTTTAAAAATTGATTTGTTTGGCTGCCCTGGTCTTCGTTCCTGCGCTCAGGCTTTTCTGCGGTTACAGCGAGCTGGGGCTCCTCTCCACTGCGGTGCACAGGCTTCTCACTGCGGTGGTTTCTCTTGTTGCAGAGCGCGGGCTCTGGGCGCGCCGGCTCAGTAGTTGTGGCCCACGGGCTTAGTGGCCCCTCGGCAGGTGGGATCTTCCCGGAAACAAGGATGGAACCCGTGTCACCTGCGATGGAAGGCAGATTCTTAACCACTGGACCGCGGGGAAGTCGCATGTTTGTTTGGAGCTGGAGGTCTGTGTTTAGAGCTCAGCTCAGCTCCAGCTCTCATTTCACATGGGAAGAATCCTAGGTTCTGAGCGGGAAGGTGACTCTCCCAGGGACATGCAGCCCGCAGGAGCCAGGAGGGACACTGGACGGCAGACCTCCTTGCCTCCAGGTTTTGCGAGCACGTGACCCAGTCTGCAAGTTATAAAAATGCTTATTCAAAACACAACAGCCGTTACCGATGACAATAGAAGCCATTTGCCTGGTTTCGCTCATCTGCATCTCTAGGGGTTAGTAAATTTGCAGCCAATTTTCATGGGTTTCAAATTGAATTTCTAGGTAGGTTCCATTGAGACGTGGAGAAAAGTCCCCACACTTATCCTAGAAAGGGCTGAGCTTTTCCTAGAAAGATTCCTTCATGCAGTGAGTGTTTCCTGATCAAACTACTCTGTGTGCCAGCCTCCCACCCCCCAACCCCGAAATGAGGGCTGGGAATGGAGAATTTTTTTTTTTTTATTCTTGGACAGTTCTTTTGGAATCCAAAAACACTCTTGCTGCCTTGGCCTCATAGAACCCAATGTCCGATAGAGTAGACAGAATGGTGTCCAGTGGATAATCAGAATCCAGGTAGGACTTTCCTGGTGGGTCAGAGGATAAGAATCCATCTGGCAGGGCAGGAGACTTGAGTTTGATCCCTGGCCTGGGAAAATTCCACATGACATGGAGCGACTAACCCTGTGCACTGCAACTTACTGAGCCTGTGAGTCAGAATGACTGAAACGTGCGTGCTCAAGGGCCAGCAAGACACAGCTACTGAAGCCCGTGCACCTGGGGCCTGCGCTCTGCAACAAAAGAGGCCACCACATGGAAACTAGAGAGTAGCCCAAACTATCTGCAGTTAGAGAAAGCCTGCATGCAGTAACAGAGACCCAGCACAGCCACAAATAAATAAAAAGAAACACAGCAGCGTGTATATGTTAAAAAAAGGAAAAATAAACCAGGTAGCATGATTGGAGCAAGCTCAGGTGGCACTGGGGTCTGGGAAAAGCATCCGAGCAGCCTGGAGCGCCAAGAGGGCTTCCAAAACACGGTGATACCCGAGCTGAGTCTTGAGAAAGAAGTTGGAATTCATCATATGGGGGAGGCGATCAGGTATGTATTCCAGGTGGAATGGCATGTTTGAAGGCTCAGAGGTAGAAAGTTATATAGAAAGTCGTTAAATCCACTGGGCCATGAGGCTGGGGAAGTGTGAGGCATAGAGGGGCCGAGATTAGCAAACGCCTTTGGGGATGGGCTGTGCCTAGAAAGTCATAGGGATGTGTTTGGAAGAATTCAGAGCTGGGGAGTAACCTAGCGATAGTGGCCTTATTGAGAGCTCTTTCTGGCCACTGTGAGGCCGGTGAAGAGATGGCTGCAGTCGTATACATGCGTGATATTTAACATAATAATAGAGGGTGGACTTCTCTGGTGCCCCAGTGGTTAAGAATCCTCTTTCCAGTGCAGGGGATGCAGGTTTGATCTCAGGGAACTAGAATCCCATGTACCACAGGACACTAGAGAAACCCGTGCACTGCAAGGAAGACCCAGTGCAGGGCCTCCCAGATATATAAATAAATAAATAAATAAATAAATAAATAAAATAGTTACTACAATATATATGGCAATAATAGTATACCAGGCAGTATTCTAAGCATTTACATGATTTACCTCATTCACTCCTCAAACATCCCCGTGAGTTGAAGTGCATGGAAAGCTCGTAAGCTCGGGGCCTGCGGATCGTTAAGTATCAACCAATCACCTCCATCGTATTAGCAATCTGTATGCGCTGCTTGCCCCATGTTGCAGCTGAAGACATGTTGCAGTTCAGCCCATTTAAGTAGCTTGCCGTGTTGGGTGCTGGGGTGTACAACCTGCTCCACTTGAAGGATGGAAGTGTTTTTTCTTTCACTCCAGGAGTGGTGCCCTCTTTACGGGCTGACTCAGCAAGGTCACTCCCTTCTGGGGACGGACAACATCCAGTGACCAATAGATGTGGGAAGACAATGTCCTGACCCCTTGTCCTAATTCGAAATGCTTCTGAGAGGCCATTCTGGCTCCAGAGCTCTGTGTGGGGTCCACTGAGACCTTTCCTGGACCATCATCAGAGCTCACCTTCTTCCTCTCCCCAATTCTGCTTCCTTCTCCCCTTGTCCTTGAGTTCCAACCCCAAGAGCACTTCCTACTGAACAGCCTGCATGGTAGTGTCTGCTTACTGGGGACCCTTGCCTTACCTGTGACACTTGCCCGAAGGAGAACAGCCAGTGATCAGCAGAGCTCGTGCGTTAGTCAGGGATCTCCAGAGAAAGAGAATCAGTAGGATAGAGAGATGGGTAGGTAGGTAGGTGCATAGATTGGCTAGATCAATAGATCTATCTGTGTGTGTTTAGTTGCTCAGTCGTGTCTGACTCTTCTGCAACCCTTTGGACTGTAGCCTGCTAGGCTCCTCTGTACATGGAATTTCCCAGGAAATTATACTTGAGTGGGTTGCCATTTCCTTCTCCAGGGGATCTTTCCCACTCAGGGATAGAACCCTCAACTCCAGTGTCTCCTGCATTGCAGGGAGATGCTTTATCCGCTGAGCCACTGGGGAATAAATCTATATATAGATAGATAGATGAGCTAGATTGGGGTAGGTAGGTAGGTATGGATTAGATATATCAATAGATTTATAGATAAGTAGATAGATGGGGATTTATTATGAAGGATTGGCTCACATGATTATGGAGGCTGAGAAGTCCCCTAGCCTGCTGTCTGCAAGACTGAGGCCCAGAAAAGCTGGCCGTAAGGTTCTAGTCCAAACCCAAAGGTCCCGAGAACCAGGGGACCCAATGGTACAAGTCCACGTCCAAGTCTGAAGGCCCAAGAACCATGAGGGCTGATATCCAAGGGTAGGAGAAGGTGGACACCCTGGTTCAAGCAGAGAGAGTGAATTGGCCTTCCCTCTGCCCTTTTGTTCTCTTCTGGTCCTCGGTGGGTCGGGTGATGCCCACCTGCGTGGGTGAGGATGAGCTTTACTCACCCAGTCGATTCAAATGCCAGTGTCTTCTGGAAACACCCTCACAGACATCCCCAGAAATAGTGTCTGAGCAGCTGTCTGGGCATCCCTGAAGCCTCATCAAGCTGACGCGTAAATGTGACCGTGGCAGCCAGAAAGCAAACGCTGGTCCCCCTGGAGTCAGTAGTCTCCGTGCCGTTCTCAAGCCATGCTACCTTGGTCAGGCATCTCTGACTCTCTGAACTTTGGTTTCCTCATCTGTAAAGTGAGGGTGTATCAGTCAGCGTCTTAGTCTGCTCAAGCTGCCGTAACAGAATGCCATAGACGGGGGCTTAAACAGACATCGGTATTGCCATGGTTGTGGAGGCTGGGATTTGGGGTGTTTGGAGGCTGCTTGGAGGAGGTGATCCAAAGCATCTTGGGTGGCTTCTCACTGCTGCTTTCCAGAGCTGGGGGCCTGCTCTCCATGCCTGCAATGCTCTACATGCTAATGACCTGAAACAGCGGCTAATTTGACGAGCCAAACGGAGTCCCCATGATTGCATTTGACTTTCTGACTAATGACAAGAGATGAACTCCCTTTTCTTAGCGCAACTTACAGTTGGATAGCCTTGGGCCATCACCCGATCCCAATGTTCAAAATGTTGCCTTGTAAATTGTCTAATAAAGTAATAAAGAAAGAGACTTGCTAAATGATTTGTCTTTTAACCATTGTAATGGGATTTTCTTTTGGGGGGGGGGTAACTGTTTTATGTTAGAATGCAAAAATTATCACATGTAATTAGAATCATTTCAATTCCGGTCTCCACCAGGCCTCTGACATATCCGGCAACTTGCACCACGTCGTCATCAAGCGAGTCAGCTCGTAAAACCTAATCAAATAAAATTGTAAAAGGCAGTCAGATTTGGAGTGGTGCTGTGAATGCTGGAAGGGAAGGCGGCTCCTCCACGCCTTGGAGGGAGGAGAAAGCAAGGAGGGAAAAGGCGGGAAGAGAGGAAAAGAAGCGGGGAAGAGCCACATTAGGGCTTCTTTCTCCCTGGGCAGCCCAGGACCTGATGGGCCACAGTGACACTCTTAATCACTTCTCCTTCCTCCCCACTCAGATCCGCCGTTTGTGCCCCAAGTTTCATCTCATTCAGGCTGACCAGGTTTCTGCCTGTGCATCTTCTTAATATTTAATCCTAACCATGCAGACACATGTATGGATCTATTTATCCACAAAAGCTGCAGAATAAATGTTTAACCAGGAAGGCACTCGGCAGCTCAGAACATCTAACAGACAAGCTTTTCCAAGGGCAATGAGGACGGGCAGGCTGTCTCGCTCTGGGGAGAAGATATTTATTGAGAAAAATGTCCCTGGTTCCCAAAATGTCCAGATTGGGCTTTGGGGGACTGGAGGTTAGCAAAATGTTGCTCTTTTCAATTGGCTTGAGTGAGAAGCGGCTCTTGCCTCTGATAGGAGGAGAGTGGAGATTGAAGGCCGCCTGCTTCCAGATGTTGGTGGGGTGCGGGTCCTTCATTTGTCCCACGATGTCCCTGTGTAGTGGTGGCAGCCTGTTTGTCCTCGCTGGGGCCTGGAATCTGGTTCTAGGCAGGAGGCTTGTCTGCCCGGGTTGCGGTGTGTGGGCGGCAGTGGAAATTCACATGGGAACAAGCGCCCCACAGTGGAAGAATCACAGTGTAAAGCCAAATGATGGCATCAGGGAACAGCAAGGGAGCGCCTGAATATTCTGGGCGCTGGGACCCACATCCAGTTCCAGGCCCAGCTCCTGATTCATCAGTATTGCATGTTGGCACTATGGCAGGCAGACTGTCAGCAACTTTACTTTTTTTTAAACTTTTTATTTTACACTGGACTATAGCCGATTAACAATGTTGTGATACTTCTAGGTGGACGGCAAAGGGACACAAGCGTACATATACATGTCCATTCTCCCCCAAGCTCCCCTCCCGTCCCGGCTGCCATATGACTTGAGCAGAGTTCCCTGTGTTAATACAGTAGGTCCTTGTTGGTTATCTGCTTTAAATATAGCAGTGTGTACCTGTCCATCCCCAAGTCCCTAACCATCTCTTCCCCCCATTCTCCACCCCTCTCACAACCGTAAAGTTTATTCTCTAACTCGGTGAGTCTGTTTCTTCCTTGTAAATGAGTTCATGTGTATCACTGATTTTTAGATTCCAGAAGTAAAGGATGTCACAGGATACGTCTCCTTCTCTGACTTAGTTCGCTTGGTATGATCATCTCCAGGCCCATCCACGTTGCTGCAAATGCCACTGTTTCGTTATTTTTAATGACAGAGTAATATTCCATCGTGTAGATGGACCACATCTTCTTTTCCCACCCCTCTGTCGATGGACACTTAGGTGGCTTCCCTGTCTTGGCTGTTGTAAATAGTGCTATGAATGTTGGGCTGCAGACATCCTTTCGATCCATAGTTTGCTCCGGATATATGCCCGTGGGTGGGATTGCTGGATCATATGGTAGCTCTATTTTAGTTTCTTAAGGAACCCCCATGCTGTTCTCCATGATGCCTGCACCAGTTTACATTCCTACCAACATTGTAGAAGGGTTCCCTTTTTTTCCACATCCTCTCCGGCATTTATTATTTTTGGATTATATAAGAATTGAAGGACTTCATGTTCCCTTCCTGTGTTCAAGCCGAACAACTCCATCCATTCTGCTTACTGGATTTCATCTGAAAAACTATTCCACACACGCAAAGTTTGACTCTCACAGGGCACTCATTGAAGAATGTTAAAGAAAAAATAATTCTGACACTGGTGAACGTAGTAAGTAAGACTTTATTCAGGCTCTTCTGATGGGGGAGACGGAAAGAACAGTGAGATATTTTTAGCCAAGGTGTAGTTTGGGGGTAGTGGTGTGAATGGTCAGTGACTAAGAGAAGACGTCAAGGACAGAGGAGATTCTATTTTTGGCTTTGTGAAGGGGAGTGAAGTCGCTCAGTCGTGTCTGACTGTGACCCCACGGACTGCAGCCTACCAGGCTCCCCTGTGCATGGGCTTTTCCAGGCAAGAGTACTGGAGTGGGTTGCCATTTCCTTCTCCAGAGGATCTTCCCGACCCAGGGATCGAACCCAGGTCTCCTGCATTGTAGGCAGACGCTTTACCCTCTGAGCCACCAGAGGGTACTCAGGCACTCAGGCTCTTCACTACCACGTGGGAGATCTTCAGCTGCGGCATGCGAGATCTAGTTTCCTGACCAAGGATTGAACCCTGGGCCCGCTGCATTGGGACTGTGGGGTTTTAGCCACTGGACCACCATGGAAATCCCAATGGCAGAGGGGACTCTTGCTGAAGGCAGGCCAGGGGGCCAGATATCAAGGATAAGGGTTTCTCTCAATGCCTTGACAGGATTCTTACTACAACTGGGTGATGCGGGTCCAGCAAGCACGGGTGCTAAGGACAAGATCTAGCTGAGAAGAGGGCTCAGAGGAGCCTGACTCAAGGGAAGCTTCACGAGAAAGACCGCGAAGCTCTCCAGGTGTGGCTCTAGGTAGCAGAGGAGTCAGGGACCACCCCGCCTTGACTACTGTCCTCCTGGACCCTAAGCACACGTCGTCTTGCACCTCCTCCAGCTCCCAGCCCTCAAGCACTGCAGTTCATGCAAATAGCTGCCTGAGGGTAGAGCAGGCCTAACATGTGAAATTTCCACTTAGGCTCAGCTGGGATCTGTAGTTCTGTGGTTTCCCTATGATTCAGGGGGTTTTAGAATCTTTGATACTTTAGCACTCTATCCTCAACTACTATAGCACTTTGATTTTGCATCTCTTTGATTCTAGACATGATGATCCTAGGATGTAGACTTTCTGGCTCAATTATGCCAAGAAAAAAAATTTTTTTTTGAACTAATGTGTCCAAGCCCCACTTGTGAGATACCAGTCCATGCCACAGCGAGGCACCAAGGATGGGAGCGTGGTGGGGCAGTTGCTGACTGAGATAGAGTCTTACATGTTGGCCGTGTCCAAGGTCAAAACTAGAGCAGCTACACCTCTGCCATCAGGTATGAGGGGCCAGAGTGTGGCCAAGAAGAGCAAAATAATGCCAGGCGGTTAAGAGTTGTGGGTACAAAGGATGGAGCAGGGGTTGAGGAGCGGAGATGGATATTAAGCAAGCATCATCTATTTGATATGAGAGGGTGGGATGCTCTGAAATGACTGGGTTTGGACAGATGCTCATGGTTCCCTGCGACAAACTCTTTCTACCACCTTTCCCTCCAAATCAACCTGCTCTATCATCCCCTGCTCCCAACAGGGATCTGAATAAAGCCGCCCATACATTCCATGTGCATCTGTTAGTCAGTTAACCCATTGGAATTTAAACGGGAGCCTTTGGTCTTCCCTGGTGGTTCAGACAGTAAAGAATCTGCCTGCAGTGAAGGAGACCTGGGTTCAATCTCTGGATCAGGAAGACCTCTTGGAGAAGGGAATGGCTGCTGCTAAGTCGCTTCAGTCATGTCCGACTCTGTGCGACCCCATAGATGGCAGCTCACCAGGCTCCCCCCGTCCCTGGGATTCTCCAGGCAAGAACACTGGAGTGGATTGCCATTTCCTTCTCCAATGCATGAAAGTGAAAGGTGAAAGTGAAGTCGCTCAGTCGTGTCCTACTCTTAGCGACCCCATGGACTGCAGCCTACCAGGCTCCTCCGTCCATAGGATTTTCCAGGCAAGAGTACTGGAGTGGGGTGACATTGCCTTCTCCCAGCCACTCCAATATTCTTGCCTGGGAAATCCCATGGACAGAGAGCCTGGCGGGCTGCAGTCCATGGCGCCGCAAAGAGTTGGACAGGACTGAGCAACTGAGTACGCACACAAGCGTGCATATACGACACCACATTGACACCAACGACGGCTGAATGAGTCAGGAAAAGCTAGGTTACGGCAACAAAAATGCCTCAGAAGCCAAGTTCACTTTTGTGCCCCTTAAAGTCCACTGTGGGCCTGGGCAGCTATGTTCCACATGGTGACTCAGTGATCTAGACTCCTTGAATATGTTTCTGCATTTCAACAGGAGGCTTCCTATATTAACAGGGGGCAAGAGAAGTTCCTCAGTTTGAAAGTGATGCTTGTGACCTCCACTCAGAACCAGTCACGTGACCCTAGCTACCTGGAAGGAGGCTAGGAAGGGTGATTTTCTACGTGTCCAGGAAAGATGAATATGAGTTGCATTTGGTGAGCACATCGTACCATTTCTGCTACAACCATCATGTCTTATTTCAGTAGCGACCATACGACCATGACTCTACATTAATTTGTTTAAATCATTAAAGATCCCTACAGGGGCTTCCCCGCTGGCCCAGTGGCTAAGACTCTGTGCTCCCAATGCAGGGGCCCCGGGTTTGATCCCTGGTTGGGGAACTAGATCCACACGCTTCAACTAAGGGCTTGCATGACTCAGCTAAGATCCTGCATGCTGTGACTACAACCCAGTGCAGCCAAATAGATAAATCTTAAAAAAAAATTAAAGCAGACTTTGCAGATGAGGAAACCAAGGCCCAGAGAGGTTGAACAACTTGGTCAAAGTCACACAGAGAATGGCAGGTTCAGACTCTGAACCCAGGGGCTTCTCTGGTGGCCCAAGGCTAAGGCTCCACACTCCCAAGGCAGGGGCCGGAGTTCAATCCTCGGTCAGGGACATGGCACAACTGAGCTCACATGCCACACCTAAAGATCGCATGCGCTGCAACAAAGACCCAGGGCAAACAAACAAATAAATACGTTAAAAATTAATCTCTCTCTTTTGTTTTTTTTTTTTTAAAGAATCTGAACCCAGGTTTGCATGCCTCTGAAGTCTGCACCCTTCCCTTCTCATGCGGTGGACCGTCTGAGTCCAGGGGACCGGGTGGGATGGCTGCCTGCACTCTCAGGCGTCTGCTTGTGGTAGACAAGCCTGGATCTGAGAGGGGAGATACCCTTTGCTGACTTGGGAATTCACTGGGTACAGATAACCCCTTGCAACAGGCAATCAATGGTTCCTGACAACTTTTTTGTTTTTTCATTTAGGCAAGAAATATGGAAAGCATATTTTGAACTTTGCTTTCCTTCCATTTCCCATCTGTTCTTCATCGGGAGTTCAGATTTAATAACCTTCTAGAGCTGGTATTGAATTCGAAGATGACACTCCTTGGGGAGCTCCTGTGTTGGGAGAGGATGGGTTGGGTCAATCTGGCTGTTGTCTCCTGCTTGGCCTTCTGTCTATGTGTCCATCTGTTTCTCTTACCTTCTGCATCTGATCCTTCTCATCCAGAAGGTCCAACTCACTTGTGGGTGAAACTTTGGTGTATAATTTCAGGAATATTTGATTAGTTTAGTGACCTTTCACCCACTTATGCCTATGCCTAAAATTCTCTCATTCAAGAACTTTTCCTTTAGCTTAGGGGAATTGTTATGTCTGGCCAAGATGCCCAAAGAAAGCTAATTGTGTCACAGTACTGTACCCTTTCAGTGGCGGGGGGAGAACTCTTGAAGGAAACAGATTTCAGAAGGTAAAGAAGACAGAAGACATAGGGAAGTAATACAGTTGCCGTCAGAGTGCTGACTTGGGGTCAGAAACCAGGGGGGTGTGGGCTTTCTTGGTGGTCCAGTGGTTAAGAATCTGCCTTCCAATGCAGGAGACACGGGTTCAATCCCTGGTCCGGGAACTAAAATCCCACATGCCACAGGGCAACTAAGCCTGAGTGCCACAACCTCTGAATCCAAACTCAAGAGCCCGTGAGCCGCAACTGCTGAGGCCCCTGTGCTTTACAGCCTGTACTCTGCTAATAGAGGAAGCCCCACAGCAGCAAAGACCCAGAGCAGTCAAAAAAAAATAAAAATAAATAAAATAAAAAATTAAATGAGAAACCCCTCCTGTTAAAAAAAACAAAACAAAAACACGGGGTTGTGTGCCACTTGATGCCACCCTCCTTGGGTTTAGGTCTAGCAAGCCATCCAACCTCCTTGACTTCGTTTCTTCATCTATAAAATGGGGACATTTTATGTATTTCTTGTAGGGTCACTGAGAAAATCGTGAGAGATGAAAAAGGCGACTCACACAAACACAGTGTTTCACAGCCTGGCAGGAAAATATTAACTTAGTTCCTCTTAAAAAAAAAAAATTCTGTGCATTTATTTATGTCCTGTGGCCCGTCTCCTCACTCAGGCAGCAACCAGACAGCTCGGCATGCCTCAGGGAAAGAATGACACAGCAGAACTCAGATAAGGAAGGAATCCAGTCTTGGCTTTTGAGTTTTAAAAGCCGGCCAAGGACTGGGCATAGGACAAAAGATTTGGAAGGATGGAAGAGTGAAGCGGTCCTGTCTCTGAGACTGGAAAAGACTCCTTGGGCTGCATGATAGAGTTAGGTGGGAAGTAAAGGGAACATGGAGAGGCTTCCCAGGTGACTCAGTGGTAAAGAATCCGCCTGCCAGTGCAAGAGATGCAGGAGACGTGGGTTTGATCCCTGGATTGGGAAGATCTCCTGGAAAAGGAAATGGCAACCTCCAGCATTCTTGCCTGGGATGGGGGATCTAGTTCCCGGCTCAGGGACTGAACCCAGGCCCCTGCATTGGGAGTGTGGAGGACCACCAGGGAAGATTCTCTCCAGAATTTAGCCATAGCCCTGGAGAAAGGAGGCGGAGGACCCTAAATGAGCAGTAACTGTCTTTCTGTCCTTGGCAGAGCGTAGGTTTACATGGAAATCACGGGCTCTTGTGCCTACTTGCTGAGTCATGTCTGACTCTTTTGCGGCCCCTGGACTGTAACCATGTGTGCGGGTGGGAGGGGATTTAGCAGGGTACGTGCATGAGTAACAGCCTCTGCTTTCTCGCATCAGCCAAATAACAGCAACAGTAGTAATAGGAGTAAGAATGTTGTTTAGTCGCTAAATCATGTCCAGTTCTTTGCGACCTATATGGACTACAGCCTGCCAGGCTCCTCTGTCCATGGGATTTTCCAGGCAAGAATACTGGAGTGAGTTGCCATTTCCTACTCCAGGGGATCTTCCCCACCCAGGGAATCTTCCCCACCCAGGGACAGAGCCAGAGACTCCTGCATTGGCAGGCAGAGTCTTGACCACTGAACCACCAGGGAAGCCCTATAGATATTAAACTCAATTACAAAAAAATAAAGCTTTCTGGACTGCTTGAGTTTCTAAATTAGCCATCTGCTGCAGCTTACCCCAGAGGGTTTCCCTGGACGTTTCCGGGACTGTGGGAATTTGGGGAAGCCAGGACAAGGGCCCTAGACTTTTGGGACAAGGATGGGCAAGGTGCCTGACAAGACATAATTCCCCAGTTCTTTGAGTCGGGGACTACCCGGACTGCGCTGGTCCCTTCTCTGGACCCCTTTCTGCTCCTCACTGCGCACCTTCCTACGAGCACACGCGAGCTCTGCCCAAGCCCCTCAATTTGTCTCGTTAGAAAACCCTTGTGTTAAAGAGACCATTAAAAAAGAGAGGGAAAGATAAATTGCCTGAAGCTGCAAGGCCCAGGAGGGAAGAGGAGAGCAGGTGATGGAAAACAGGCCTGTGATTAGAGGGCAGGGGGTGGCACAGGAGCCTGAGCAGGCAGAAACCTCCTCTGGAGATGTCAAAATATTTGAAAATCCTCTTCCTTTGGTGAATTGAGTTACCAAAATGTATTTTTTTCCCTCTCACTCTCCCTTTTTGCACACAGAGCAGTCTGGCTGTGGTTCAGAGAACATTTTCGAGTCCGGCAGAGCTCGGCTCGGTCCCTTTCTCACTGCTGTCTGACCTCAAGTGAGTCTCTGAGCCTCTCTGACCCTCAGTATCCTTCTCTAGAAAGAGAGATCATGATAAACCTACAAAAGATGGCCCTGAACCTCCCCCTCTCTTTGTGTGTATGTTCCTTGCAATGTGACTTTGCAGCTCCTGTCTCAAGGTGGAGTCTTTCCTCCCACCCCTGGATTTTGAGCTGTCCATGGGACGTATTTTGGCCAATAGGACATAGTGAAAGTGATGGTATGACAGTTCTGAGCCCAGGTCCCAAGAGGCTTTGTTCACTCTGTTCTTTGAACCTGAGAAGGAGAATCAGGCTAACCTATTAGAGGATGAGAGGCCACACGGAGCAGGCATGAGCTGTCCCCGCTGAGACTATTCAAGAACACCTGGGAGCCAGGTGACCACAGATGCATGAGAGCCAGCCGGTATACGTCAAGGCAGGCCCAGACAAGCAGAAGCGCCAGCTGACTTACAGACTCAAGGGAAACTGGATTTTCCTTTGCTGTTGTTTAGTAAAGCTAAATTATGTCTGACTTTTTTGCTACCCTATGGACTGCAGCCCCACCAGGTTCCTCTGTGCATGGAATTTCCCAGGCAAGAATACTAGAGTGGGTTGCCATTTCCTTCTCCAGGAAATCTTCCCGACTCAGGGATCAGCCTCGTGTCTCCTGCAATGGCAGGCAGGTTCTTTGCCGCTGAGCCACCAGGGAAGCCCAGGATTGAAGTTGCTAGTTTTTGCGTTGATTTGTTACACAGCAATAGCTAACACATACACCTTTACCTTAGAGAGTTGCTATGAGGTGGAAGCAGTCGAACAGGTGAGTGACAATAACTGCTGTTGGTTGTGTGCAGATTGCCTGGCAGCCTGTTGGGGTTAGACAGGCAGTGTCTCAAGGCTTCCCTGATGGCTCAGTGGGTAAAGAATCTGCCTGGAATCCGGGAGACAGAGGAGATGCAGGTTCGATTCCTGGGTGGGGAAGATCCCGTGGAGGAGGAAATGGCAACCCACTCCAGCATTCTTGCCTGGGAAATCCCATGGACAGAGGAGCCTGGTGGGCTACATGAGGAGTCCATGGGGCTGCAAAGAATCGGACGTGACCAAGCAACCATGCACGTACGCGCCCACGTCTCAAAGACGTGCAGAGAGAGACGTGCAGCTGGGGTGGGGCACCCTAGAGCCTCACACGGAGCCTGGCACATTGGGGTGGGGCACCCTAGAGCCTCACACGGAGCCTGGCACACGTGTCCTCCTGGACACGTGTTAGTCGTTGGCTGCTGCTGCTTTTGGGAGTTCTGACAAGTGCCTCTGGTTCCACAGTGGGTTCCGAGCTGTAGTCTCTGGGTCTGGAGGCCTTGGTGAGTACGCATCTGTGAAAAGACTAGGGGGCAGCATCTCTGGGTGTTGGGGGAAGCTGAGGGAGTGAAGTTGGATCAGGCAGGGGATAAAGCATCAACCAGGATGCTCCATACTTCTCCCCCACCACTCCCCCCATGCGGTCCCTGTACCAGCTTCCTCAGCATCCTCTGGGCTCTTGTTAGAGATGCACGTTCGGACTTCCCCAGTGGTCCAGTGGTTAAGACTTGGTTTCCATTGCACAGGGCATGGGTTTGATCCCTGGTCTAGGAAGTTCCACATACTGCATAGAGCAGCCAAACCCCCCAAAATGTGCATGCATGCTATGTCACTTTAGGCGTGTCTTGCTCTGTGGGGCCCCATGGACTGTAGCCCACCAGGCTCCTCTGGCCATGGGAGTCTTCAGGCAAGAACCCTGGAGGGGGTTGCTGTGCGCTCCTCCAGGGGATCTTCCTGACCCAGGGATCAAGCCCATGTCTCTAATGTCTCCTGCACTGGCAGGCAGGTTCTTTACCACTAGCGCCTCTTGGAAAGCTGGAAACTCCTTTCCCTGTCCTCCCTCAGGAAGGAATAAAAAGACTGCAAACTCTTAGGTGCCACCCAGATCTGCTGAATCAGAAACTATTTTAACAAGCTCTCCAGGCGATCTGTGTGACGTGAGAGTATCTAGAATCCTGCATCTCAAGCTACCTGTGCTGAAGGACCAGTGTTCTTCTTAGCAAAATTTCCTATTTGTTGCAGATGGACACTTGTAAAATCCAGTAAAAAATGAATTTTATGAAGATTAAATGAAAAATCAAAAGAACTACAAAGTCGAAGCCCTTGCTTTTTTAATCAGTAGATTTAAGAGATGTAAAATTCCTGTTGAATTATTATAAAAGTTTCTTAACATTTACTCTCTTTCTCTGTGTATACCTCACTATGCAAAGGTGATAGTTTGTGACCTGGCACAGTGTGTGGACCACACTTTCAGTAGCACAATTCTAGAATTAATAATGAAAATGATATGAATACGATATGATGATACATGATCGTGGGCTGGACATTGGCTGGTGGTATGAATTTACAAGCCTATGTACCTTGGAATGGGGTTCCCTGGGGGCTCAGACAGGAAAGAATCTGCCTGCAATGCAGGAGGCCTGGGTTCGATCCCTGGGTTGGGAAGATCCGCTGGAGAAGGGAATGGCTACCCACTCCGGGATTCTTGCCTGGAGAATCCCATGGACAGAGGAGCCTGGAGGGCTGCAGTCCATGATGTCACAAAGAGTCAGACACCCCCCGAGCTACTAACACTTTCCGTTTCACACCCCGTGGAGTCCTCTTGACCACCTGTGCAGCAAATAAACGTTTTTATCTCCACTTTCCGAATAACGCAGTTGAGGCCCAGAGAAGCTAAGTGACTTGCCCAAGGTCACACAGCCCAGCAGTGGGGTAACCGGAGTCCACCAGTTCAGCTGCTCCAAGGCAGGAGGAGGGGGAGGGAGGTGTCACCAAGGAGAGGCACGAGGCTCTTGTCCCCTGTGTGAGTGACAGCTGTCACAGAGCCAGGCCCGGGATGCTCGCTGTCTCGGAGCCTAACAAGCTGTCTGCCAGCCCCAGGCTGGGAGAATCTCCTCCACGCCTCCCTCCTGGGTGCAGCCGGCGGGAAAGGAGCCCAGCCCCTTACACCAGCCTAGCCCGCTGGGCAGCCAGGGGTGAGGGGGCAAAGCCCCCTTGCAGACAGCTTTCTCTTTCTTGCGTTCTCTTTCCCCTGGAGCCCTGGGGGCTGGCAGAGGGGCCAAGGCGAGGGCTGGCAGGGCGGGTGATAGCTAGTGATCGACAGGTTGATGACTGCCTCAGAAGGCTGCCCGAGGACACGGAGGCAGAAGCGCAGCTCCAGGAGAGCCGGTTGCCAGCATCTCTGCCCAGGGCCCGGCGCTTCCCCTCGCCATCTCATTAATCCTGATTTACAGAAAAAGGCAGCAGGCAGGGGCCCTCTTAACAGGCCAAGCAGGCGACTGATTTGCCTTTGCTGAAGACAATAGTGCCCAGGAGACCTGGCATTGCTGAATTATTCAAATCAGCCGTGGCAGGGAAGTGTGAGGACACAGAGTGGCGAGGGTCCCCGGCCTCCGGAGAGCCCCCTTCGCCTGCCCTCCCCAGGTGGCGGTACCAAGCAGCTTGGGGTGGCCACGGCAGGACTGCTTGCCCGAGATGTGGGCTGCTTCCGGCTGCCCCTCCTCCCTGGATGGAAGTCGGAATTGGTGTTGATCATCTCTAAGCACCTTAGAGCTCTAGTAATGGATCCGAAATGACATTTCCCACCTGCTGGTCCCGGGGGGGATATTCTGACAAGGACTTCTGGATGAACATGTGATGGGGGCGGAGGGAGGATGAAGGCAGCCGCCGATGGCTCTTCTGCCAAGGGGTGTGTGTGTGTGTGTGTGTTTCAAAGAGGCAGAGGACATGGGGTGAGTCCTGGCTTCGAAAAAGCCCTGATTTTTTGCTCTTGGTGAAAAAGACACAGTGAATAGGCAGCTCTTCTATTCTGAGATGTGCAGAGACTCAGGAGCAAAGACGTTTAGACTTGGTGCTGACACCGGGTGGGGATGGAGCTTGGCGGTAGCCTGCTGGATTTCCTGAGGGGAGGGAGGCTTTGGTGAGCAGGAGGGGTAAACTGAGGCCAAGAGGGACTGCCCAAGGTCATCAGTTATTTTGTGGCCAAACTGGGATTAAAAGTCATGGCATTCTATCTGCAATCAGGAGCTCTTTGTTAATGATGATATCCTTCATAAGCATACCCTTTCCAGGGCATGCGCAGTGTGATAGCCTCTAGGTTCAGGGTTTTGTGATGTATTATCTCTGTTAATCTCTTGATAATCCCATGAGGTTGATACAATTAGTAGTCCCATTCTCCTGACAAGGAAACGGAGGCTTACAGGGATTTAAATACCAGGCTGAAAAGGGACACGTCTGAGATTGGGAAGGTGGTCTGTCTGATGCTGGGCGGTACCTACACTGTGACTCCGTGATGGTCTCCTTGGGTTAAGCGTTGTCACCTATGGATCGTCCCCAAGGGGAGGCAGAGATTCAAGAGTTTTATCCTTCTCATTAAGGCTGACTTCACAGCATCTCAAAGGATCTGCCCTGAGCCCAGAAAAACGTTATGGGAAGGGGAGGGTCTTTGAATGGAAGGAAATTTATTCATGAAGGGGTTCAGGATCTTTGGATACAAAATATGCATCTTTGGGGATGCCAGTGCGTTCTTTCTTAGAGATTTGACCACCAGTGGAATAACTTTCTCTAGGGGATGCAGAAGCTGGGAATGGTGGTCTACATCAACCATGTGTGCTGGTGGGAGGGGATTTAGCAGGGTACGTGCATGAATAACAGCCTCTGCTTTTTCACATCAGCCAAATAACAGCAACAATAGTAATAGGAGTAGGAATGTTGTTTAGTTGCTAAATCATGTCCGATTCTTTGAGACCTATATGGACTGCAACCTGCCAGGCTCCTCTGTCCATGGGATTCTCCAGGCAAGAATACTGGAGTGGGTTGCCATTTCCTCCTCCAGGGGATCTTCCCATGTCTCCTGCATCTCCTGCATTGGCAGGAGATTCTTTACCACTGAGACACTTGGGAAGCCCAGGAGTAGGAATAGCCACCTTTATTCAGAGTTTGCCACGTGCTGAGCAGACTGGTTCTAAATAGGCAAAGGAGTACGTCAAGGCTGTATATTGTCATCCTGCTTGTTTAACTTATATGTAGAGTACATCATGTGAAATGCCGGGTTGGATGAAGCATAAGCTGGAATCAAGATTGCTGGGAGAAATATCAAGAACCTCAGATATGCAGATGACACCACCCTTATGGCAGAAAGTGAAGAGGAACTCAAAAGCCTCTTGATAAAAGTTAAAGAGGAGAGTGAAAAAGTTGGCTTAAAGCTCAACATTCAGAAAACGAAGATCATGGCATCCGGTCCCATCACTTCATGGCAAATAGATGGGGAAACAGTGGAAAGAGTGTCAGACTTTATTTTTTTACGCTTCAAAATCACTGCAGGTGGTGACTGCAGCCATGAAATTAAAAGACGCTTGCTCCTTGAAAGTAAAACTATGACCAACCTAGACAGCATATTCAAAAGCAGAGACATTTACTTTGCCAACAAAGGTCCGTCTAGTCAAATCTATGGTTTTTCCAGTAGTCATTTATGGATGTGAGAGTTGGACTCTAAAGAAAGCTGAGTGCTGAATAATTGATGCTTTTGAACTGTGGTGTTCAAGAAGACTCTTGAAAGTCCCTTGGACTGCAAGGAGATTCAACCAGTCCATCCTAAAGGAAATCAGTCCTGATTACTCATTGGAAGGACTGATGCTGAAGCTGAAGCTCCAATATTTTGGCCACCTGATGCGAAGAACTGACTCACTGGAAAAGACCCTGATGCTGGGAAAGATTGAAGGCGGGAGGAGAAGGGAATGACAGAGGATGAGATGGTTGGATGGCATCACTGACTCAATGGACATGAGTTTGAGCAAACTTCGGGAGACAGTGAAGGACAGGGAAGCCCAGCATGCTGCAGTTCATGGGTCGTAAAGAGTCGGGCACGACTAAGCAACTGAACTGAACTGAGCCCTTTATTTAAATGCAGAAGTTTGTTGAATCCTCAAGACCATTTCAGGAGGTTAGGGGCTATGAGGTTGGTATCATTAGGTCCATTTCACATGGGAAGAAACTGAGGCTCAGAAGGGAAGCTGTTCACCCAAGATCCTGTGGCTGGGCTGGAAACGCGGAGCCTGTGACGCATACCCACGGCCCTGGATACACTGTGTACACATACAGCTTCTCCGTCCAGGTTCAAGTCACTCTCACAGAGGGGATCCGTTTTCTCCCTGACCACAGTGCCCCCACTGGTGGCACATTCAGGGGACACCGTCCATTTCCTTGAATCCCCAGAGGGAAGCTTGATGCTTCAAGGCAGCTCAGATGCACCTTTATAAACCCTGTCCCCTTTCTTAGAGAAACCTGCTTTTCCCAGGGAACAAGGCTCTCTTAGGCCCTCCTATCAGCTCCCTTTTGGAATGATCAGCATCTGAATTAGTGTGATCTCCAGCTTTCGCCCGGTGCCCAAATGGCCTCCAAGAATCCCCCCTCCCTGTGGAAAAACTAAACTAAGAGAGATTTATCTCCTGGGTCAGATAAAGGTGACTAAATGCAAACTGGCCGATTCCTTTCGGCAAACAGTTCCCTGGGGAGGGCTCCTACAAGGAGGAGAAGAGCCAATCGATCAGGGAAATGCTTTGAGGTGACTTACAGGGGAGACTTAAAGGAAAAAAGCCCTCGTGTTTTTACAGCCTCCAGCAACTCTGCAGCCTGTAAAACTTCCTCGACCAGCAAGGAGGTGGGGAGTGCTCAGTTACCAGGCAGGCAGAGGGGCAAACTCTGCTGAGTTCCACCTCTCAGATGCCAGCCTTGTTCATCCTCTATCTCCCAAGCATCTATTGAGTGCCTGCTGTGTGCCTGCTAAGCCTTCCTTCATTTCCTTCTGCTTCTCCCCAGTTCTAAGCTCCTCTCTCTGCTTCCAGGCTCACACAGACCTTCCTGCAGACTGGTTTCCCTCTGCATCACCAGGTTCGTGCCGGCCCCTTGTCTCAGCTTTCTTCCCCCTCACTTTGCTAAGGCGCAAATCCCATCTACTGGGAAGGGTAACTGGGTCTGGCATCGGTCTGCAAGCTTTTTCTGCAAAGGGCAGATAATACATATTTCAGACTTCGTCCTAACTACTCACGCTGAAGCTGAAACTCCAATACTTTGGCCAATTGATTCGAAGAACTGACTCATTGGAAAAACCCCTGATGCTGGGAAAGATTGAAGGCCGGAGGAGAAGGGGACAACAGAGGATGAAATGGGTGGATGGCATCACTAACGCGATGGACATGAGTTTGAGCAAGCTCTGGGAGGACAGGGAAGCCTGCCGTGCTGCAATCCATGGGGTGGCAAAGAGTTGGACACAACTGAGCCACTGAACTGAACTGAACTCACTCAGCTGTTGTGATGCAGAGAGAGTATGTAAATGAGCAGGTGTGGCTGTGTTCCAATAAAACTTTATTTACAAACACAAGCCCTGGGCCAGATGCATGGCCTTTCATTTGCTGTCCTTAGAGCAGAGGAGAAAAGATCTGGTTTGGAGAAGTTCTTGGGCAGTTCAGTGGTTAAGACTGTGCTTCCATTGCAGGGGCACAACTTCCAACCCTGGTCAGGGGACTAAGATCCCGCATGCCATGTAGTGTGGCCAAAAAAAAGGTCTGGTTTGGAGGTCACACAGACCTGCAGTTTCCCCTGGGTCACTTCTTCTACTTCTTTACTGTGACCTTGGGCAGGTGGCTGCATTTCTCTGCGGCCAGTTTCCCTTCTGTAAAATGGGATAATGAAAACACCAGCAACAACTGAGCTGTCTCTAGGATTCAGTGAGAAAAGGCAGCGATGGAACATACCTAGTGTGCAAACGGGTAACTGGTACTTTCTAATTAATGACTTTAAACCTTCTGAGGAGAGCCCTCTCCCTTCTGGGATAAGGGGAAGCTGTAGTTCTGATATTTGGTGGCTAATTACGCTGATAAAATTTTCTTTTTTTTTTCAAGTTAGCACACTTGCATTTTAATGTTTTGGAAAGGATGTAGGATATGTCTCCTTAGGGGCAGAACTGACTGGCAGGCCTTTCTCAGGGCGATGGTCAGTGAAACTCTGGATGCCCCCAAAGTCCCCTTGAGTCCAGCTTCTGGTTTCCTCTCCTGGCTCTGGAAGGAGGGGCTGGGTGGGTCCAGCATGCCCAGTGATCCTCTGGTTCAGAGCTGATCACAAGTGGCCAATTAATCTATTACTTGCAGATACATTTTCCATTAGTGATGGTGGAATCGCTGACTTTGAAGCAATTAGTCAGTGTAATGAACTTGAGTATGAGCACACAGGGGGGTGGAGAGGCTAACCCTTTGATGCCCAAAGGGGGGCTGTGTTGGTGGGGGGAGCTGAGAGAAGATTGGGAAAAAGGGAAGGGCTGGCTAAGAAGAAAAGTCTGCCTCAGTTCAGTTGCTCCGTCGTGTCCGACTCTTTGCGACCCCATGGACTGCTGCATGCCCGGTTTCCCTGTCCATCACCAAACCATGGAGCTCGCTCAAACTCATGTCCATCGAGTCGGTGATGCCATCCAGCCATCTCATCCTCGCCTTCTCCTCCTGCCTTCAGTCTTTCCCAGCATCAGGATGTTTCCCAGTGAGTTAGTTCTTTGCATCAGATGGCCAAAGTATTGGAGCTTCAGCTTCAGCATCAATCCTTCTGATGAATAATCAGGACTTCTTTCCTTTAGGATGGACTAGTTGGATCTCCTTGCGGTCCAAGGGACTCTTAAGAGTCTTCTCCAACACCACAGTTTGAAAGCATCAGTTCTTTGGTGCTCAGCTTTCTTTATGGTCCAACTCTCACACCCATACACGACTACTGGAGAAACCATAGCTTTGGCTAGATGGACCTGGGGGATGTGTAGGGGGTTGGGCAGGCATGGGAAAAAAGTCAGAGAGGAAATGGGGGCGTTAGGACCTCACACACCTTCATGTGCAGTCTGGAGGTCGTTCCGAGAGACCAGTGGGTAGTTCCACGCAGAGGAGGCACATGATCTGCTTTTAAAAAGGCCCCTCTTCATCCACATTATAGCATGTATCACAGCTTGCCTCCTTTTTACAGCCAAGTAATATTCCATTGTATGGATAGGTGGGGAGTCCCCTAGTAGCTTACAGTTCTCTTCTTCTGGGCTTTCACTGCCGTGGCCTGGGTTTGGTCCCTGGTTGGGGAACTGAGATCCCATAAGCTGCATTGCCTGACCAAAAAAAAAAGTAACATATATGGATAAACTCCATTTGTTTATCCATTCATCTGCTGATAGACATTTGGATGGTCTCCACCTTTTGGTTATTGTGGATGGTGCTACTAGGAGTATTCGTGTATGAGAATTTGCTGAAACACCTATTTTCAGTTCGTTTGGGTGTATACCTAGGAGTGAAATTGCTCCATTATGTGAATTTCACCACAATGAAGTTTAAAAAAACCAAAAAAGTTTCCTCTGGTGGCTTTTTCAGGAGTCATGTATGGATGTGAGAGCTGGACCATAAAGAAAGCTGAGCACCAAAGAACTGACGCTTTTGAACTGTGGTGTTGGAGAAGACTCTTGAGAGTCCCTTGGACTGCAAGGAGATCAAACCAGTCAATCCAAAAGGAAATCAACCCTGAATGTTCATTGGAAGGACTGATGCTGATGCTGAAGCTCCAATACTTTGGCCACCTGATGAGAAGAGAAGATTCATTGTAAAAGACCCTGATGCTGGGAAAGATGGAGGGCAAGAGGAGAAGGGGACGACAGAGGATGAGATGGCTGGGTGGCATCACCGACTCAATGGACGTGAGTTTGAGCAAGCTCCAGGAGTTGGTGATGGACAGAGAAGCCTGGCGTGCTGCACTTCATGGGCTTGCAAAGAGTCAGACACGACTTAGTGACTGAACAACAGCTGCCTGGAAGAGGGCACAAGTAGAAGCTGGGAGTTTGGTGGGAAGATCATGATGAAGATACTGATAACTCATCCATGATGGAGGTGATGAGGGGTGGCGTCCAGATGCTGGTAGAATCAGTGGGTGGTGAGTTTTCAGTCAGGGGAGTAACAAGGAAGTGCAGGTGCCTCGTTTCATGAATGCAAATGCTGGAGTGAGGCCCACACAGCGCCCAGCACGTGTCCCCATTAGGCTGGAATGGAAATCCAGTCTCCTAGTTGCTGGGCTGAAGTCGCCCTGCTCGTCACTTTGGCTGAACCTACTCCCCGAGGCAGGAACCTTCTAGTCTTGGCTAGCATTTGCCTCATCCCAAGAAATCTCCATCTACCCTCATTCTCCAGACACTGGCAGACAGCCGGCCCCGGGAGAATTGGATGTTCTGTCTGTCTCGGCGGCGGGGACAGGCTGTTTATCAGCGGCCTGGTGCCTGCAAAGCCATTCCGCACCCTCAAGTCCCCGCCACCCCCTGCCAGGGAGTGCGAGTGGCGTGTGTATAAGCAGGTAAACTGCCCCCCATAATGGAGATGGATGGAAGCCCAATTTTGTCATGAAGAGCCTTTCATTAAGGAAACCACTGTCTCTGGATGATCTAAAAGGCGCTAATGGGCCAGCCCCAGCTTGGGACTTAATTATACTGCGGTTCGCGAGCTGCACCACCACCGACTGCTTGGTACTAGTGATCGGGTTCCTTTCTCCCATGGTGTGTCTCAGGGGACAGAGTTGGAGATTGTAGAGGGTGTGATGGCTGGGAGGGTCAGAGTGAGGGCCACCTCTCTGAAGAGTCTCTCTCCTCCTGCCTGCAGCAGGAGAGAGGAAATTAGACTCGGGGAAGTCCTTTCTGATGGGGAGGCTTGGAAGATGCTTATGGAAGGGTCCTGAGTCTTAGCTGTGTCTGTATCTAGCCCCAGACCCTCCTACCCTTCCAGAGTGGGGACAGCATCAGAAAGACGTGGGCAGGTTGGGGAGAGAGAGAGACAGGGAAACATATTATACACAGGGCGTCTAGCCTATCTTAAGATTTGCTCTTCTCCCAGCTGTTTGTATGGCTGCTTCCAGTAGGACTCAGGGGACCAGCTGCCTCTGCAGGGAGCCCAGCCCAGAACTCAGTCTCAAAGTAGAAAACCTCCCTCCCCATCTCTCCCCAGCACATCGCCCTGTTTGTATCCTCCCTAGTTCATTGCCATCTGTAATTATCTGGTTTATTAATGCATTTACTTGTTTACTGTCTGGCTCCTGCAAGCCTGTCACCTCCGTGCTTGCAGGGGTCTTTATCTTTCTCTCTCTCTCTTTTTTTTGCCTCTGCTTCCCCGGTGCTTGGAACCATGTCTAGTCTGTTGTCGGTGCTTAATAAATATTTATGGAATGAATGAATGAATGAACTTGTGAGTATTTAAAAGATACACCGGTAGCTCAGAGTAGCTTGTATGAAAGTGTTAGTTACTTAGTTTTGTCCGACTCTTTGAGACCCCGTAGACTGTAGCTCAGCAGGCTCCTCTGTCCACGAGATTCTGCAGGCAAGAATACTGGAGTGGGTAGACATTCCCTTCTCCAGGGGATCTTCCCAGCCCAGGGATTGAACCTGGGTCTCCTGCATGCATACAGATTGTTTATTGTCTGAGGCACCAGGTAAGCCCCAGAGTAGCTTAGTTCCCTTGAAAACAACTGGGGGGCGGGGAAGTTTCTTTATTTATGGCTGTGCTGGGTCTTTCTTGCTGTGCGGGCTTTTCTCCAGCCGTGGCGAGTGGAGACTACCCTTAGTTGCAGCGCACAGGGCTTAGCTGCTCCACAACATGTGAGATCCTCCTGGAACAGGGACTGAACCCGCACCTCCTGCATTGGCAGGTGGAGTCTTAACCACTGAACCACTAAAGAAACCCCCATCGCCCCCCCACCCCCAAATGTTTTTTAGGGACTTCTCTGCTAGTCTAGTGGTTAAGACTTCACCTTTCAATCAATGCAAGGGGTGCAGGTTCGATACCTGGTTGGGAAACTAAGATCCGACATGTCGCAGGGTGTGGGCAAAATAAAATAAAATAAAATAAACACAAAGTTGTAAATCAACTATACTTCAATAAAAGTTCAAAAAAATTTATTGTGGCAAAATACACATAGCATATATAATATTTACCATTTTAGCCATTTCTAAGGATATATTTTAGCGATAAGTGTATTCATAACAGTGTACGATACAACTATCACCAACGATTTCCAGAACTTCTCATCATCCCAAACAGGGAAGCTCTTGTACTCATTAAACAGTAACTCCCATTTCCTCCTCCCTGCACCTTCGGATAACCTCTACTCCACTTTCTGTTTCAATGAATTTGCCTGTTTTAGGTGGTCCATGCGAATGGAATCACGCACTATTTGTCCTTTCGTGTGCGGCGTGTTTCACTTAGCGTGACGTCCTCAGGGTTTGCCCATGTCAGGATATGTGTCAATTCTTTATTCGTTTTTTTACGGCTGGGTAATGTTTCATTGTAGAAATAGATTCCAATCGTTTTTCCATTTATCTGTTGTACAGGGTACTTCTGAGAGAAGAGTAGGTGTTCCAAGGTGAGGGATTAGATCAGCTCCTTGGCAGCCTGCAGAACAAGAGCGGGTTCCCATAGAACTTTCCTGTTAGCTCAGATGGTAAAGAATCTGCCCCCTAATGCAAGAGACCTGGGTTCGATCTCTGGGTTGGGAAGATAACTTCCTTCCCTGGTTGTGAAGGAAGTGGCAACCCACTCCAGTGCTCTTGCCTGGAGAATTCCATGGACAGAGGAGCCTGGTGGGCTGCTGCAGGCCATGGGGTTGCAAAGAGTCGGCCATGACTGAGTGACTAACACTAACACGCACCGAGCTTCATCTCCTGTGCAGGGCTGCTGCTCTGAGAATGCCAAGTTGCCTCCCACCCTCAGTCTTTGCCCATGTTGTCCCTTCTGCTCCAAGTGGGCTTCCCGCTGCTTCCTGTTGGCCTGGCTCAGTCTCATTCTGTAGACTGTGGGGTCAGTGAAAGCAGGGACCACATGGGTTTCATTCATTTTGGGATATCCAGCGCATGAGACACACTGCCTGCTGACCTGCTCGAATGAATGGATACATGGTGCATTCAGTCCCCCGCTCCTGCAGAGGGCCCGCCTCGGCTGCCTCCTGTGCTTCGCATCCACTCCTGGCTGTTTTTCAGTCGCGACACTAACTGATTGATGCTGTGTCTGTCTCTTCTCGTAGACTGTGTGCTTCCTCTTTTTAAAAATAGTTACTTATTTACTTTCGGCTGCTTTGGGGTTTAGTTGCAGCGGGCGGGATCTTTTGTTTTGTTGCGCGGGCTGCTCTCTAGTGGCGGCGTGCGGGCTGCAGAGTGCAAGGGCTCTGTAGTTTTCGGCTCGTGGGTTCTCTGGTTGTGATGCATGGGCTCAGTTGCCCCGTGGCATGTGCAATCTTAGTTCCCCGACCAGGGATTGAACCCGTGTCTCCTGCTTTGGAAGGCAGACCACTGGACCACCAGGGAAGTCCCCAGACTGTGTGCTTCTTGAGAGCTGATCCCATGTCGTGCTCAGCTCCGTGCTCCTCCCTTGGCACATCACTGCCCCAGAGTAGACGTCTGCTGAATAAAGATGAATGCTGAACACAGACCTCAGGTGCTCTTAGTTCCTCCCTGCCATCCTGCCTCTGCCCACCTGGCTTCAGGCAAGCTTATCTCCACCTCAGCAGAGTCCAGAAGACCACAGGACGCTTGCCCAAACCTTGGCTCTGTCAGTGAACAGCTGAGCAGTGATATGGTACAGAAGTCTCCCGTTAATAACTATTACACAACCGCTCACAAGTCCGTGCAGCTCAGACACTCATTAGGTATCCGGAGCCAATAATAGGCTGCTGACGGTTAACAGAAAAGATTACTACGTTCATTTTACAGGACATGAAACAGACTCAGAGGTTGGTGTGGCTTTGCTAAATTGCACATGATTAGTAACCGGGGCTATACCACCATCTAGGTTTCCTCCTTCCCAGGTCCTGACTTTCTCTCTCTTTCCTTCTGGGGGAGCTAGTTTTATTCAATGCCTAAAATTTATAATAATAATAACCACAAAAACAACAAAAATGACAGCTAACTTCTGTTATGCATTGGTTCTGGTCTGGCCCTGTGCTCAGAATTCTGCCCTTTAGAGAGTATCTTCTTGGCACGGGTCAGTCTCCCAAATGTCTGCTTTGGAAAATATTGAAATCAAGAGGAATTTGACTTATGAGTCTTTTGGATCAGGACAATATTCAGGCTTGGAGAAGGAAGAGATGGAGCCCTGATTCAAGTCATCACGTCCATTTCTCCGGGACTCAATTATCCCCGTCTGTAAAATGGGTGGTTGGATGAAGTGAACACTCCAGATCTTCTCAGAGCCAACGGTGTATCGCTTCATTGTGAGCCGGCTCCACCTCTGCCTGAGCATGGCTATCCCGTGAAGACAAGCCCCGGAGTCCGTGGTGGTGACGCTGGGTCCCTGCCTTTGGACCTTTGAGACAGAGGGAGCACTAAGCAACTTGAGAAAGCCACATGTCCCCCTTTCTTCAAAGGCAGCAATTTTCCATGTAATTAAGTTTATTCATCATGTATATTAAGGGGAAAATGGAGACACACAATCATCACAGCCCATTTGCCATCGACATCCATCTCTCAAGCACTGTTTCTGTTTTCTCCAAGACCAACTTGCCGTGATAGATGCAGGGCCCGGGAGAGCCATCTGGTGTGAGGAGCCGTGGAAACCCACCCTTCTGTAGGACCCAGGTCTCATCCAACTGGACAGACACTTCTCAAAAACCATCACTGCCCTCAAAGGGCTTACAGCTTAGAAATCAGGTAAACAGGGAGACTGGTTAACGTTGAGTCTTGCTTTCAGCTTGTCTTCCTGCAGCAGAATGCTAGCAACGCCGTTGCTGGGCTAGAATGTGGACACATAGCCTTGTTGCAACGTTTCTGCCACACTCATCCTTGCAGCCTCTGGTGTGCTTTCTTGCAAGGGCACAGATAAGGCTTAGCCTGACCCCTGGCCCATGTAGGAAATTCAATCAATTCATCAATTCATTCCACAGATACTGGTGTGCTTATCCATTGCAGGCTGTGGGGATCCAAAAACCTAGGAGGCATGCAGTGCAGAGCGTGAAATAAACCTATAAAGATATGGGGGTTACTTGTTATAGCAGCATGCCTTATCCCACCCCTACTGATACAATAATAACAGCAGTAATAATGGAACAGGCACAGTGAGGGACTTGTCTGTGGCCCAGGGATAGGGCTCAACCCTTTAGTTGCATGTTACTGTTTAATCCTCAGAGCTGCCTTTTGGAGTGGGCACGATGGTTTTCAAGAAGAGGCAGCAGAGTCTCAGAGGGGGAAAGCCAGCAGCTCGAGGTCAAGGTTTCATGCAACTGGATTTAAGCCCGGGTGGGTCTGACTCTGAGGAATTAACCCCAGCACTATTCTGCCCTGATGAAGCTTGCGGGGAGCTTTTGCTCACGGCTAAAGGGTGGATGAGGAGCTTGGAGAACAATGCATGTATATCTGTGTGTGTGTGTTTAGCTCACTCAGGCCTGGCCTTCACTGCAGAGAGGGGCTCTAGTGGTGAATAGGGGCATTCCCTGGGTTAGGGGAGACCACCTCACCCAGCCCAGCCTAACCCTGCTTTGTCTTTGCCTGTAGGCACCTCCTTAGCTCCTCGCAGCTTCCTCTGCTCCAAGCTCCCTGCAGGCCCTGAGCCAGTTCTGCCTTCTAAGGGATCTAATTAAGCCCCGGTGAGGAGGTCGGAGTGTCAGCTCTTGGCATTCAGTTCCCGGGATGGGGGAGATGGGTGGTGGGGCAGCCACGGATCCTGAGCTGCGTAGCAGAGAGGGAACAATAGTAAGAACACCTATGATAATAGTAATAGTAACCATCACAGCTTAGGTGAGCTGCAAACAGTAACTGCCTTTATTATTATTATCATCATTAGCCACCTGGCTCTGGGCCATGATTAGCATTCATGGAATATTTCCTGATCACTGTTAGGATTGTACTGAGGGGTGAGATCTCCTGCTCCATCCTCACCCCAGTGATCTTTTTGTAATTTTTTTTTGGCCATGCAGCATGTGGGAACTTAGTTCCCTGACCAGGGATCAAACCTGTGCTCCCTGCACTGAGAGCTCGGAGTCTTAACCGCTGGACCATGATTCAGAGAAGTCCTCCCCACTCCAGCTATCTTGTCAGGAGGCTTTGAGGGAGGTGGCCCATCTAGAAGAGCCTTGCCCCATTTTACAGATAGGAAGGCTGAGTCCTCAACAGGCCATGTTCAAGGCTGGTCAGAGTCCCAGTCAGAGGGGTCCCATGTAGGTGGGTGGACCTGGTCCCTTCTAGGACCCTCTAGTGCTCTGGGCCACTGTCTCAGCGGAGGAGACATGTAGACTGGGGAAGGGCAGGTGTCCCCAGGGGTCACTCCTGGGCCGCTGCTGGCCCCTGGCTACCGCAGGGCACAGGGTCACGGTGGGCTGTGGTCTCGCTGACGAGGCAGCCTCAGTGAGGGGCTGCAGAGCCCAGCCCGGAGGCTCGGGCTCTCCGACCTGCTCCCGGCAGCCACCGCCTCGGGGAAAGCAGCCTTATTAGCGCAGCCACCCGCAGGCCCTGGGTGCAGCCGGGGGCGGAAAAGGCCTCATTTACCCCGGTGCTGGATCCTGCGCCCGGCGGCTGCATGCGCGCCAGGTGGGGCTCCCAGAGGCACACGCATGCGGCTCCCTGCCACATCGGGCCCTGGGTCAACACAGTCACGGGCCCAGAGTATACACAGCCAAGCTTACACGCTCAGGCAGGTGTATACATGGGTGCCCAGAGGGGCCCTCAGATACAGAACTGCAGGCATGTGCTCACGTCCACACATCATGGACACACATAGGCATCTGGGTGTACAAAGGTGGGCAGATGTGGTGTATGCTTGTGCAAACACACGCAAGCTCACTTCCCTGCACACAGTATGCACAATAGGTGCCCAAGTGCATGGGACACAGAGCTTCTGTCTGTTCACCCAGGCATAGCGAGGATGGTCAACACGTGTGCCCTGAAACACACACACACACACACACACGTGGAGGCCTCCAAATGCAGGCCCTACTGGATCCAGGAATGCACACCTGCTGAACACACACACACCATACATACACACATGTGCCATTGTACAGACACTTTTAGTTCATGGACAGGCATTGCAATTCACAAACACACCCACTCCGATACACGAGGGACCCACAGATCTCTGTGCGCACTGGCACCGTGTGTGTCTGTCTGTCTGTGCGGTTTCTGAGTCTGTGTGAGGCTCTACTCACCTGCTGATGAGTGGCGCTTGCAGGCCCTGTCAGCGGACAAAAGCTCGTTCGGTGCCCGCTGCCTTCTTGTGGGCCGGGCGTTACATGTGCTCATTTCACAGAGGGCACTGAGCTGCAGCTGGGACTCACCCAAGCTGGAAGGGGGTGGAGCCCTGATTCCATCCCAGCGCAGGCTATATCCCCGGGAGCCAGGCACAAACCTGGGTTTGGGTGCCGGCTCTGCCGCTCACCAGCTGTGTGGTCTTGGGTAAGTCTGGGAGATTGTGTGTTTGCTCCTGAAATGGGGAAGGACAGCAGCTGCTTTGTGGCGTCTGGTGTAGGACCAAGGGGAGAACCGATGTGGAGGGACAGGCTCGGTGAGGGGCGCCCTGTAAACAGCAGGCAGAGGTCATCATATTCAGTTCATCTCTATATTCGGTCATGTCTGACTCTTTGCGACCCCATGGGCTGTGGCATGGCAGGCCTCCCTGTCCATCACCAACTCCCAGAGTTTACTCAGACTCACGTGCGTTGAGTCGGTGACTCCATCCAACCATCCTCTGTCGCCCCCTTCTCCTCCTTCAATCTTTCCCAGCATCAGGGTCTTTTCCAATAAGTCAGTTCTTCGCATCAGGTGGTCCAAGTATTGGAGCTTCAGCTTCAGCATCAGTCCTTCCAATGAATATTCAGGACTCATTTCCTTTAGGATGGACTGGTTAGATCTCCTTACAGCCCAAGGGACTCTGATCCTAACATTATACTGTTATCCTAATGGTACTCCTGTAGAGAGAGGTGATGTAAGGATGCAGGAAAAGACGGCCACCGACAAGCCAAGGAGAGAAGCTGGGGGCCAACCCTTCCCCCGCAGTCCTTGGAAGGAACCCACCGTGCCCACACCTTGACTTTGGACTTCTAGTCTCCAGAACTTTGGGGCAATACATTTTGATGATTTAAGCTGCCTGGTTTTTGGTACTTTGTTATGGCAGTCCTCGGACCCTGACGCAGATTTTGGTCCATCGCGTTTTGCTCCATCGCAGTTCCAAGGGGGGCTGCTGGCGGAGCCCCACCCCCAGCCGGCATCGTCTCCAGGCTTCGGTGGGTCTCCGGTCAGGGGCGCTGGGCATCCCCAGAAGACCAGGAGCCTCATCCCCCGTGAGGAACACAGAGGCCGGGAGCCCCGAGCGTGGCAGGCAGGCCTGTTGTAACTGACTTCGAGCTGATATAACACCCTCGTTTTCTTTTAGTGAGGCCTGAAAGGTGCTATTAAACGGAATATTGAGATACGGAAGTGGGAGCGGGAAAGGTTAGACACTATTTATTCAGGTTTTCACAGCGCACTAAAATATCCTCCCGGCCGCAGCTCGCCGCCCCTTCCCCCGCCTCCTCCCTGGCCCAGGCGGGCTCTCCCATCACACAGGAGTCAGGAGGCTCTGGGCTCCTCTGCTGTCTCCCTGTCGGGGGACAGCCTGGGCCTGGGAATAGCCTGGGTTCTGGGCCCGAGGAGATGCAGTTCTGAATCCCACCCAGGCCTGCTGGGCTGAGGGTAAACAGAGCTTCTGTGCTTGGATAGCGGCGGGAATCAAGGGGAGGGTAGTTCACGGCATAGGGTTCCTCGCCCTTCTCTTTCCTAGAGCCCAGCTTGGGGTGGGAGGAGTAAGGGACAGCTCACAGAGCACCCTTCTCCCCTAGCAGGACTCCTGGGACTAGGTAGGACTCTCCGGTCACCTCCTACCATCTTGTCCTCCCCTCTTTCCTTCCTTCCTTCCTCCTTTCTCCTTTCCTCCTGCTCCCCTCCCTCCTTCCATTGCTGAGTGTCTCCTTTGCCCCAGGAATGCAGCGATGGGAGATGGAAAAGGACGCTCTTGTCCTCATGGGGCTCACAGTTTCACCCGCAACGGCCCTATCCTTACCCCCGTTTAGCAGATGTGGAAACTGAGGCTTCGATCACTTGGGAAAGGCTGCCCAGCTGGTCCGAGGAGGATGAAGGATGGAGACTCAGCTCCAACTGACTTCTGACTTATCTCTGTTGAGGGCTGCCTGCAGGGACTAACGCAGGTGCCCCCAGAAGGGGTGAGGTCCCCAAGAAAAGTGTGGGCCAGTGGGCACCCATAAGTTATGAAGACAGTCCTGGGAGAGCAACCATGGGGGCCCAGGCAAGGAGGCAGAGAGATGGCAAGGGCATCTCGGCTTTTGGAGGGACCCCTGGGGTGGGCTCAGTCAGTAAAGATTCCATCTACAATGCAGGAGACAGCCTGCAATGCAGGAGGCTCGGGTTTGCTCCCTGGGTAGGGAAGATCCCCTAGAGGAGGAAATGGCCACCTTCTCCAGTATTCTTGCCTGGGAAATCCCATGCACAGAGGAGACTGGCTACAGTCCACAGGGTTGCAGAGTTGGACAGGACTTAGTGACTAAACCACCACCACCAACTGGGATGGGGTTGGCCAGATTCACACCTGATCCTGAGGTCCCCAGGGCAGGTTCCTTTCCAGGCAGTGGGTGATCTCAGCCCATCTCCACCCACTTCCTCCACGGAGGGAATTTGCTAAGTGATTCTAGTGGGTGTCGGGGTGGACAGACCTGAGTTCAAATCCCAGTTCTACCTCTTCTTGCCAAGAGATTCTGGAAAAGCAAGTTAAAACCTCAGAGTTCTTGTCAGTAAAATGGGTACCAAGATACCAGCTTCCACGTGTTGTGGGAGGTGGGGGGCTGATGGAGGTTTGCATGCCTTAGAAACTGTAAAGTTCTGTCTGTTGGGAAGTTTGGCCATTATCCACTTTCACTAAAGACTCAGCACCTTGAGAGCTGGTTCCTTGACTGACTCAAGCGTGTACACAGTGGGTGCTCAATAAGTGACAAAGGCATGATCTGTTGGGTGGATGATAGCTTTTGTCTTTTTGCTTTATTCCCTTTGCAGGTGGGTAGTGGAGTATACGGAGAAGGCAGTGGCACCCCACTCCAGTACTCTTGCCTGGAAAATCCCGTGGACGGAGGAGCCTGGTGGGCTGCAGTCCATGGAGTCGCGAAGAGTCGGATACGACTGAGCGACTTCACTTTCACTTTTCACTTTCACGCACTGGAGAAGGAAATGGCAACCCACTCCAGTGTTCTTGCCTGGAGAATCCCAGGGACGGCGGAGCCTGGTGGGCTGCCGTCTATGGGGTCGCACAGAGTCGGACACGACTGAAGCGACTTAGCTGCAGCAGCGGCAGCAGTGGAGTATAAGCTCCTTGGGGGTCTCAGGAATGCTTCAGAGACAATAATTATCATTACTTAATGACAGTAATGACAAACAGCTCATTTCATTGAGCACTTCCTGTGTGCTTGGCTCATCTCATCTTCACAGAATCCTTATAAGATGTGTGCTGGTATCCTCCTGAGGAAAGGGAGGCTCAGAGATGTTGTGTTACTTGCCTAAGGTCACACAGCACACAAGCAGTTGGGGGAGTTAAGACCTGAACCCTAGTCTGGGATTTTCTGCCTCTGGAACTGGGCCACCCCAACCCCTGGGACGCAGGTTTCCGTCCTCGAGGCCGGGGAGGAAGACAGAATAATGTGGAGTCTGACACCAGCTGGGCACTCACATTCACTAATAATACAGTCAATTGCTCCTTTCAAATTACAGTAAATGTTTCCCCCCTTGAACAAATCATTTACCGCAACTGCAGAGAGAGTGTCCTGTTTACACGCAGAGCCGAAGGAATTCCAATCTGAGTCTAATTATTGATGCTGCAGCTTCTATGGCCTTGGGAAAGGGCTGCCTAATTGCACCAATTAATACCTGCCACTCGTGTGGGTCTGTCGAGTTTGAGGTTTGGCTCTCTTCCTCCGCGGGTGTGCAGACGCCATGGACCTGTGCAGCCACTGTGGGAGGCCCCAGGCTGGGGAGAGCAGGGGTTTGTTCCCCAGGTATCGTCATTTTCAGGAGAGGGGTGCCCCATCAGGCCTCGGCCAGGCGGGGACTGCCTCCTTCCTGGAGGGTGGGGACGCCTGGGGGATGTGACTTCCGTTCGCCAGTCTCTGTTCTGCCTTGGACGAGCCCTGAGGTCCTTGGCAAGGCACACCTCCAGCCTGAGTCTTGGTTTCCTCACGCAAAAAATAGAGTGCATGCCCGTTTCAGTGTTACCACGAGCATTTCACAGGATTGAGTGTAACTCCATCTAGCCTTAGAATTTTTACTAGAAATGGCAGGACAGTGGCTAGGGGCATGGTCAGGATATTAGGGTTCTCCATCTTGGGGCCACCTCTTGCTTTGCTGTGAGTCATGGGACAAGGCCTTCATGTTCCTGGGTCTCAGTTTCCACGTCTGCAAAATGGGAATGATTGCTCCTTCCCTGTCTCATGCCTGCATGGGACCCCAGCCAGTAGTACTCGGCCAGTGAAGATGAAGGTTGTGATTGTCCTGTGGTGCTAATGAGTTGAGTGATGACTTGCTGAGTTTCGGGTGCCAGGTGCTGGGTGGGAGTGGAGAGACAAGAGAAAGGCCATTGGCTTTCAAGTGAAACCGATCACTTTCAACTCTAGTGTGGTCTTCAGTATAATAATGACAGCGATAATGACTCATCGGTGCTTGCTGTGTAATGGGTACTGTATGGTCATATTAAACCCTCTAGGCTGTAGGTATTCTTTTCATGCCCATTTTACAGATGAGGAAACTCTGACTCAGTGAGGTCAAGTAAGTTTCCCGAGGTCACACAACCAGGGATCATCAGAACCGGGACTTGGGTCCGGTTCCCTGGGATTCCAGAGCCGATGCCTGTCGCTGCTACATCTCCCTGCCTCCAGTTGCCTCAGTCTCTCCATCTGTATAAGGGGCTCCTGTTAACTTATTCCAGGCAAAGAGGTGGCTGGAATTGGACAAGATCGATTACTCTCCTTCTTTGTGGTTGTATATGGGTTGGGAGGTGCATGGGCACTTTTCCGTCCTCCCACCCACGCTGACTCCATGAGGCCTGGTGGGAAGTTTGGCTGTTTACTTCCCAAGAGAGAGGAGGACGTGTGGGCTGGTGTCTTATCCTCGCGGCTGCCTCTGCGGGAGAGGCCTGCCTTTGGTTTCCTCAGTACCCCTGGGCCTGCGGTCCCACTCGAGCGCACGTGGGGCTGTGTTTTCCGATGTGACACGTTGTCACCGTGCGTTATGTGTCATCAGCCCCGCAAAGTGGTGACACTGGAGCCTGATGCCACGTGAGCGACAGGAAAACGATGTGGGCCCCCTGAGGGGTGCGTCTCGGGCCTTGACAGGAGCCCTGCGGTCCCCCGTCCCCTCACCTTCAACTCAGAGCCCCTCTGCTGGGTCGTGGCAGATCCTGCCAGGCCCTGAGGGGGTGGGATCTGCTGGCGGGGCCGCGGCTCACGTGGGGATGGGTTTGATGTCCCAGAGCCTGACACATGCCTTGTCTGAGGTCCCCAAATTAAAAGAAACAGAGCTCCCTAGTCAAAGGCAGCCTGGGCCTGGTGGGGAGACGTGGCAGTGCTCTGGAGTGTGGTGACTGACTGATTTCCCCCTAATTACCGCTGGTTTAATATTTATAGGGTTGGTGCCAGAGGGGCTGCAAGGGGGATGTTCAGCCTGAACGGCTGCGGGCGGGTGGGAGGGAGGGGGTGGGGAGGCCCCGGTGGGGGCCACTGAACCGGTGAGAGTCGGCCTACGCTCAGGGTCCTGCTTGGCCAACTGGTCTGCCCCTGGCGCCTTCCTGAGGCACAGAGGACATCCGTCTGTGTTGCACTGTGTGCTGGGCTCTGGGGATCAAACCCAGCCAGCCTGGAGGCCCCTGGGGCCTAGTAGTTCAAGGTGGGGGCTCTGGTGTCAGAGACCTGAGCTTTTAATCCACATTGGATTTCTTCTGGGCTAAGTGCCCTTGGGCAGGTGACCACACCTCTCTGAGCCTCAGTTCCTTTGTCTATTAAATGGTGGTAGTCATTTCCCTCCGCGCTGTGGTTGTTGTGAAGATCCAATGAGGGAAAGCATGCAAGGTGCTTCACACAAAGCCTGACACAGAGTTGTGCTCAGTGAGCAGTAGCTGTGTGTATGAATCTATAGCTATTACTTTGTGGAATGGAATTCCCCAGTGTCAGTTAGCTACGGACTCAATGACGCTGCATAACAAATCAGCCCCAATCTTGGTGGCTTAAAACAACATTAATGTATTCTCCCAGATTTGTGGGGTAAGTTGAGGGTTGGTTCCCCTAGAGCGGGCTCAGCTGGGTGGCCCTGCTAATCTTGGTTGGACTTGCTCTAGCAGCTGAGGCTTGGATCATCCAGGCTGGGTGCATAGATCTCTGTCCACACAGCTCTCTCCTCTTTCTGGGACCAGTGCTGGGCGGTGCGTGTTACTCTCGTGGCAGTGTCAGAAGCATGCGAGAAGATTGTTTGTCCTTCCACATGAAGTTCCTGTGAAGGAGAAATTATTTCCATTTCCCTGTTGAGGAAACTGAGATTTGGACTCAGCAAGTCACCGATGGTGGAGCTAAGAGCCTAACACTTCAAAGACTGTGCCCCTCTCAATCACCAGGTACTCTGATCCACCTTGAATCACAGTGGTAGGTACCATTTAGTAAGCTGCTCCTAGGACTTCCCTGGCGGTTCAGTGGTTAAGAATTGGCCCGCTGATGGGGGGGACATGGGTTTGATTCCCGATCCAGGAAGACCCCACATGATGCAGGGCAACTAAGCCTGCGCGCCCCAACTACTGAGACTGCACCGCAGAGCTCATGAGCCTCAACTATGGGACCCCTGTGCCCTGGAGCCCGCGCTCTGAAACAAGAGGCGCCCCTGCAGTGAGACGCCTGTGAGCCAAACCTGGAGAGGAGCCTCCTCTCGCCACAACTAGAGAAAAGCCAGCACAGAGCAACAAAGACCTAGCACAGCCAACAATCAGACAGAAAACCCCAGGTACCTTGCCTGACTTCTCACCAATCCAAAACAACTTTCAGATGAAGGCATTTATATTCCCATTTTACAGATGAGGAAGTTGAGACTCAGGCTAGGGAACCTGTCCAAGTGCTAATGACTAACAAGTAAACGGCAACAAACTCAGGACTGGAACACAGGTCTCTTGAACTCCATGCCAGCGTGTCTCTGTATCTGAGGGTTCCTCTGCCTGGCATGTCTCTCTCTCCCTCTGCGTCTTTTCTGTGACCAGACTGTGTCCATCAAAATAGTGTGCTCAGTAAATTATAGTCATTAATGGACTCTCAGAATGACAGTGGTGCTGCCCCCATTTTAAGGATGGGGAAACTTCCTTGCGGAGAAGAAGTGGGGTCACAAAGCCAGAGGTGGTTTTGCAGCACGGAACCAGCACTTGAATTGCCTGCCACCAAAGCTGCAGTTTTCGTGTCCCTGCAGGGCTGAGGTGCAGAGAAGGGTCAGTTGCTGTGTGTTGTGCAGGAAACTGGCCATCTCTGGCCGCTCTCTCCTGCTCCCCGCCTGCCCTAGTCTCCATCTGATTAATTGAGGCCTTTCTGCACTGAGTATCTGCATCGAGCAGGCCCCCTGCCTCCCACACCCTTTTCTCGTCACCCTTCTGTTTCCGATGCCTCCTGTCCTCTGGGGACAAGAGCTCATCTGACTAGCTGATGTGGGCCACCCCGGGGTGCAGGGCTGAGGATGGTATCTCAGCCTCTTCTCCTGACTGCCCCCACCCAGAGCTAACCCGAATGAACATTCCCTCTGACTCTCTGGGCCTCAGTTGCCTCCTCTGGAGAATGGGAAGAGTCACACACACTCCAAGGCCTGTTGTCAGCATCAAAATATGCTTACATCTGGTTCTAGCTCAGCGTCTGGGAGAGAGGAAGCAGTCCATAAATGTAAGCTATTGTTACTGTCAGTTGGGCCCTGCCATATTTTTTTTCTGCTCCGAGATGCAGGGGGAAAGCTTAAAATTACGGAAGCTGGATGAC